>NW_021604687.1:9042366-9103877 GCF_004785775.1 Grammomys surdaster
GCCGCTGGAACCGTAGGATCTCCCTCCCTGATGTGGGGACCCGCCACAGCGGCGGGCTTGCGCCGCTGTGGCGGCCTTTTTTAAATTTTCCCCACACACAATGCATCTTAGCCATGTTCTGCCCTTCGTCCAACCTCTGGTCCCTCCAGCACTGTTGACTTCATATATTCTTTTTGTTTTTGTAAAATCACTGAGTCCAGTTAGTGTCGTTCACGTGTATGGGTGAAAGGTCATCCACTGGATGACGGGCGAGCTTCTGATGACCACCTCCAAAGAGAAGTGACCTCCTTCCCTCAGCAACCATATACTGCTAATACCTGCTCCGCTAGAGGTGAGTCTCAGGGCCCCTGCTCTCTCTATGCTAGGATTTTGAGCTCTTTTGATCATCTGTAGGTCTTGTGGACAAGCACAGCTGCTATGAGTTCCTGAGTACAGCATCTGTGTCATGGCTAGAGCTCAGCACTCCACAGCCCTCCTTCCCATCCTCCAGTGCTTTCCTCCTCCTTCCAAGATGTTTCCTGACCCTGGAGGGGAGGGTGATGCCGATGTCTCATCCTGACATCTATCTGCCGCTTGTTCTCAGCACTTTGAAGAGAGTCTCTGCATTCACTACACATTGCGACAAGAGTTTTCTCCAGCTACAGTTGGAAACGGGGCACAGATCTACGGATATAAATATGAACATTTAAAATGCAGTTTGGCCACATGACCACTTAGCAAAACAACACCAGTAGGTTCTCCTATGACTTCCTGAGCATGGGCTTTCGTCATATTTACAATGTCAGGCATGAGTCCCTCCTGAAGAGTAGGCCTCAAGTCTAATCACAGTAGTGGTTGGTTAGCCCATAAACAGTCATGCCATGATGACACTGATAGTCACATCTTATAGGACAGAGTGATAGACTAGCATGCAGAATCCAGCACTGGGTAGGATCACTGATGCCTTTTCTTCCCCAGTAACCTACATAGCAACATCTAAAACCACGAGAGCTAGGGAACAGGGAGACAAACTTCCAGGTCAGTCCAAGAGTGACTTCTCTATATCCTGTAAAAAGTGTGTGGTGTGATATCTTCAGCAAGAGGATCAAATCCCACTGTACTCTGAAGCTAAGAAAGGCGCTTTGGCCTTCAGCGTTTCCTGAAGGTCTGAGCTTGTTTGCACACATGATGATACTCCCATGCTATTGTGTGATTCCACTCACATCTCACTTAGCTCGCTGATGCTTCTCAAAAATACAAACACAAAACCCAAACTTATTGGATGTTCTGGAGATGCATGTCTTTCTTGCATCCTGAAGGTGAGGTGACCTCAAGGCCATGGGGAAGGGAGTCTGCTGGAGACTCAGCTGGCAGGAGGAGGATTTATAGGGAGGACTCTCAGTGCATGAGTGGGTGGATGAGCAGTCAGGGAGTGGATGGGCACATGTGGGTGGGTGGGTAGATGGGTGGATAGATGCACTGGTGGATGAGTGGAGGGTATATTTGCATATGGTGGATAGTTGGAGAGATAGACACATGGGTGTGTTGGTGGGTGGGCGGCTGTATAGATCGTTGGGTGGATAAATGGGTAGGCGACTGAACAGGTGAGTAGTTAGGAGGATGGATGGATAGATATAGGGAGTCTAGGAAATGAACCAAGGCAGAGCGGAACAGGTCATCACAGGTCTCTGCACTCACCACCACCATGGCATCTAGGAAGCTTCTCTTTGGAAGCCTTTGTGCCTCCTGTTCCTGGAGCCCTGGGAGGATCCATCTTATGTGTGGGCCCACTGGCAGCCCAAGAAGATGCCCCTTGCCCAGGAAATCCCACCTTTCAGGGCTGTTACTTCATCCCAGCTGGAGTTTCCCCTTCCCCACTCAGTGCCTCTGGGCCTCACTCAGGCTGGGGAATCCCGGCATGCCAGGCTCTTTGAAGTGGGAGCCCCACTGGGCCTGCAGGCTCCCTGCCTTCAAAGGGGTTCAGAATGAGCTGCAGCCACATGGGGTGGTAAGTGATGGCAGGTGGGGGGCAGAGGATGGGCTCCCAGGATTCTCCCTTGAAGTCAGAGAGCCACAGAAGAGTATAGAGGCCTCTACCCTCACCCTTTCCCATGGCCTGATGGTCACTTTCTAGACCCAGCAAGCATCCAACATCCCAACCTTCCATTCACCAAAGCTCTGTTGGATGTTCTTGCTGAGGCAGGCTTGGGGCAGGGGCCAGGGGCTTCATCCCATTGGATTTCTGTCTTCACTCCCCATCCACAGCCCGATTTCAAGATTTGCTCACTGTCTCCCAAGAACTCAGCCCCATCACACGTTCCAGATGCACCTCAATCACAGTCTCCAAGAAAGCCAATCCACTGCCTCAGCACTGCCGGATCTTGAATCATGACAGCCTGGTCTCACATATCGGTGGCAGCTGGAGCAGGAGAAAAGCCTGCTGTCAGCTTCGATTTCCTCCTGCAAATGGTGAGGCCACCTTCAGAACACCTGGGAGAAGGGAAGGCGTGGTCTGTTGCTCTGTGGTGCCTCAGTGTCTTCCATGCACAGATAGCACCTCCCTTTCTGACATCATCTATAGCACAGCTTTTAAATCTATGAGTTGTGAACCATTAGTGGGTTTTGAAATCAATGTGGTAGGTCACGACCGGCACTTTTTATAAGAAAAGAAGTAGAATGTATGAAGTAAAAAGGGTCAGAGGGCACTTTGCAGAACAGGGAGGAGTATGGACGAAGAACTGTTTGCTCATGCACACTCTAACCCCACTGTGCTTCTTTCTGCACATGCCCAGTTGAGCAGGAGCATGTGGAAGCATCACTACAGACACCAATCTTTTCAAGTTTTCTAGAAATAAACTAGCCTTATATGCCCAACTAATGCTTAAAATTTAGCATACACCTCCAATAAGCTGTGGGAATGTTGTTCATCAATTCATTCCTTTGTTCATTTGCCATCATCTGTACAATCAACACATTCTACACTGGCAAAGGTAGGGAAAGCCAGAGTTAGTTGTTCTGTCTTTGTGGTTTCTTCTTTTTCTCTGTGTCTGTCTCTGTTTTCTCCCTTCCTCCTTCCTTCTTTCTCCCTCCCAGTCTCTCTTTTTCTTTTCTTCTTTTTTCTTGGCAGCATTTCTCTGTGTAACCCTGGCTGTCCTGGAACTCATTCTGTAGACCAAACTGGCCTCGAACTCTCAGATGTGCCTGTCTCTGCCTCCCCAGTGCTGGGATGAAAGGTGTGCACCACCACCTCCCTGAATATTTTTGTTTTTTAAAAGGCAAAGGAGGAAAGTTTTTTTTCCTCCTATTTTGCAAGCTGTGGAATCAAGACCCCAGAGCACACATGAACACCACATTGATATTTTTTTTCTAAACAATGATCAATCATCATACGTTTTTAGTTCTCAAGAGTAAATCACAACTGCCCAACTGGTTCCTAACCACAGATCTTGGTGAGACATGTACTTTCCTTTCTTTTTGTCCTGAAATCCTGAGGAAATAGCTGAGGCTTTATCCTAAACATCACTGAGTTCATGAAGATGGAGTAAAGAGGTTGTTGATCTTTGGTACAAGACACCCTGGCGCCAAGATCTCAGCACAAAGGAGATTGTTTCCTCCAGAGGGACAAAGGCAAGGAATAAGAGACAAAAACAGGAGTTAGAGGATGAGGGAGAAGGGGAAGGGAACAAGGAAGAGGGGAAGGGATATTTGTCCCAGAAGGACAAAGGACTATCTCTGGATAGAGAGGACACAGACATAGCTCATAGGCAAATGGCAGTTTATAAAGGCAAAATGGGAAACCCTGTGTTAGGATGAGGTGTTTAATTTTGATTAGGCATGTTAATTAGGTGAGCCAAAGGGGGCTTTTGATTGCTGGACCTTAATACTTGGATGGTTAGCCTCACGAGGAGGAAGTAGCTAAATTAGAAAATAGATCTTGGTAGCTAGCTTTAGGAATATATTCTAATGGGTTTTAATAAAGAAGAGGGAACAAGGGAAGAGCGGGGCCTGCCAGAGCCATGATTCTCATGCTTGGACTGGCTAGAGTCCCTTCAGGAAGTCTGGAGATTTTTGGTAGTGGAAGTACACTGTGACAGAGTCCTGTGTAGCTCAGGCTGGCCGTGAACTTGTTATGCAGCCAAGGATGACCTTAACCTATGACCTTCCTGCCTCTTGAGTCCCAAGAGCTGTGCTTCTGCCATGCCTGGCAAAGAATGAGAGATCAGTTTTATCCTATGGGCTGATTCAAGATTAAAAGGAAGCTTAACACGCGACACATCAAAGCCTCAGTTCTGAGTTGCTGGTGTCCACATCCGCCTGTTACATTATTTACTCTTGCATGGACACCATGTACTGTGCTGAAATCTCCAAGGTGGATGAAGAACGAGGGACAGATTTAAAAATAATGTCCCCAAGATGATGACCTGTGAGAACAGTGGGCTTGTCCCCACCAGAATTGGAGCCACACCTCCAGATTGGGAGATCAGAAGTCAGGAGGGCAGCCTACCTACCCTACATGGTCCCCAGACTGCCTTTTAGGTCCCCACCTACAGCCCTCACCATAGCAGAACCACAGAAGCCCCTTTAAACACAAGGCTCCTGGGACTGTGCCCAGAGTTCTCTAGCTGGGTTTGCATGGCGGTGGCACAGGGAAGCATCTGTGTGTGTAGCCCTGAGCCATCAGGGCTTTACTACCAACCCCTTGCTCTATCAGTCTGAGCACAGCAGCATGAGGCCATGCTCCTTTTGTCCTTGGACTAGAAGCAGCTTCTCCCAGAGCTCTGCTAACAAACTGGTGATGAGCAGAGGTAGCCTCCTGGCCGAGTGCCGTCCCCAGTGCCTCTAAAAGCTACTGTTTTCTGGAAATCTGTGTGACATTGATCTCACTGCCCTGCCACCTGGTCTGTGAACATCACTGCTGCAACAGTACTGTACATGCCTCTCTAGGGTTTGCGAGAAGACCCCATAGGCTCTCTTAGGCTTTTCCTGTATTGTATGACCAGCTTGCCCACACTGGCTAAATCTCCATTAATCAAGGCTTTCGTAGCTCACATCCAGCTACACATTGTGCCAGCACAGGCTCTGGCTCCGAGGTTATTTTCTTCCTGCCTGCCGGCGTGTTTGTCAGTTCCATGTAAATATTAATTAAGCCAAGGTTTCCTCTTGCAGGTGGTTGATAATGACTCAGAAGGCATCCTTTAAAGTCAGGCACCTGGTTATTGCTTCAGCAATGTGCCAGGCATGTGACTTGTTGTCAGTGCCCAGGTCGGGGGCCCCAAGATTCCTGGGCAATGTGTTGTAGTGTAGGCAGACAGGCTGAGCCTATAAGCCTCAAACCTGCTTCTAAGTCAACTCAAATTCTGTATCTGAGTTCACATAAGATCCAACACCACCAGTTTGTAGTTTATTCTGTCAGGAGGGTGAGGTTAGCAGCATTTTATAGGTGAGGAAACTGAGGCATGGCATTCACTTGGGTTTCCATGAATACATGATTTTGGGAGTGCCCCTTTCTCCTTGGCTCTGAAACCCCTAAGCACTCTGCTCTGGGGAGGAGCAGAACCTCTGTCTTCATTGACCAAAGTATCAAATGGGAGGAGAGGCTGTGGGACACTGGGTGCCAGGGCACTGTGGCCTTTCTGATAGTCACTGTCCCTGGTGCTGCTGGGCATGTGTGTCCTTCACTCTCCTCTGTTGACATTCATCTAGCTGAACAGGTTCTCTGTTGTGTACTTCCAAGGATCTTGTCCACAAATGGCCATTTGCATCCACAAATGAGGACAATGGGGGTATGTGGTGACTAAGTAAAAAGCAGTTTAGGTCTAAACAGGTTATGGGAACCACGTAGAAATCCCCCAGTGTTTTGAAGCTGGACAAAGTGTGTAGAGTCTGCAATGGCATGAATCCTCCCATCTTGGAGACCAGGCCATTCTGTAGACAGTCTCTAGAAATAGGGGACTTGAAGGTCTTTACTGTGGCTGCATCCTCTCTGTCCTCCTGTTTATGTATACTTCCTGGTACTATGACAGGATGTTGCAAACTAGATCACTCATGGAAAACAGACTTATGTCTTATAGTCCTGGAAGCTAAGAAGTTCAAAGTTAGGTGGCTGCATTTGGAGAAGATCTTGCCAAATCATCTCCTTCCTCTCTCACGTGTTACTTCACCACATGGGGGTGGGAAGACATCACGCCAACTTCAATTGCTTAACTTTTGTGGCGGTTCTCCTATCTGAGGTTATGAACTCATTGATCACCATGGATACACATACAGCTGAGCTCTTTCCACTGAACAAAATGGCCACACTTCAGCTCCAGGCATCTTTCCCTCTCTTACATCAGAAGCCTCTGAACAACCCTAACCACCAGTATTTACACTGTGAGCCCCTAGGTCCTAGATGGTCTCCAAGGAGTTACTCCAGCTCCTCCTCTTCCTTCCTTATCCATCACAGCAGCCAGACGGCTGTTCCAAGATCCTCCAACCTCCACACATGACACACTGCTAGAGCCAGGCTCACTTTCCTGCATCCCTGACAGTTTTGGTCTAGAACGGGCCAGCTATGGGACATTGGTTAAATCAGTCTGTGGCATCCTAATTGCCTTAGGTTTATAAGTTCATTCTATGCTGTTCACTTTATAATAAAAATCACCAAATACCATCTTTTTCGGAGAATGTCCCTTTCCTGGGGTGACCCATAACTGCATATGTTGTACCAACAGCCTTGCTTCTTAGGACTAATTCCCTCATATTCCCTTCTATGTCCCTGTAGCAGAATGATATGGACTGGGTAATTTATAATGAGAAGATATTTATTTCCCAGAGTTCTAGAATCTGAGAAACCTAAGGTCAAAGGGCTGATTTGGTGAAGAGCTTCTTGCTGCAGCTTACAATGGAAGGTAAGAGGGGGAGGAAACAGGGAAAGCACTCAGGAGAAAGGACTGTATGGTTGTGATGATTATTTTTATTTAAAATCCGTGCCCAACATAACCTGGCTTTATTTAATGATGAAAAAACACATCCCAGCTAAGAACAATTACAGGGAAATTTACACACCTAATTAGGCCTAACCATCGCTGGGGTTTCTTGTGAACCAAATGACCTTATAGACACCAGCTCAACACTTCTCCATTTCCCATAATGATCTAGTGCTGAGAGTGAAGCAGGCATGGCGTAGTTTACATCAAATAAGTTCAGTTTGCACTTGGTGGAGGTGAAGCCGGGAGATCAACACTTCAAGCTAGTTGTGTTTTGCTTTGCATATAAACTCCACTAAAGTCATCCTTGTTCTCCCAAGGCCTTGCTGTAGGGCCAGGAAAGGTATTCATGACGCCAGCCACTCTCCTACCCAGGCAGTGTGTGCCATCAACCACATGCCTTGGAGAAGGAGAGGCCTCTCAGATTTGATTTAGCTGTTCAAAAGCCAAGGTGTGGAAGGGTAATCCCATGAAAGTCAGAGGCCACAGAAGATACTAGAGCCAGAAACAGATCTGGGTTCAACAGTGCTGCCCAGCAGCCAGCCAGGTAGATTCTCATGCCCACCAGCTGACTTCTCTGAGGGAGGCTGACCTGGAATTGCCCTCTTGGGATCTTTTAATCCTGTCATTCCTCCAGGCTCCTCACCACACTTCTCTTCGTTGACCTTCTCGGCACCCAAATGACCAGCCCAACTTTTACCTCAGTGACACTCAGCACAGCTGTGGTCACTTCCAAGGACCCACTAAGCTTTCCTCATGTCTTGCTGACTGTGTGCGATGAAGCAGAGGCACGCAGAGGCTGAGTGAACAGAACAAATGGATTGTGGTGGAACGGTGCCCTGGCCTGTCTTAGGCTGCTGCTGACTGTTGGGTGAGAGATGTTAGGACACATCTCTCCTGATGCTGCAGACGTGCACAAGCTCTAGCTCAGCAGCGTGACTGACAGGCCAGGACTTAACTCTCCAGGCCCATCTTTCTCTGTACTGGTCTCTCCAATCCCTTCCTCCTAACAGCCTCCCTGGTCTCTTCTTCTCAGGGTGTGTCTACAGATTTCTAGTACTCTGGTCAGTCTACAGTATTCCCCCGACCCCCAGTGCCATCACCCTGGAGCTGTGGTAGGCTGGATCCTGAGTGCTATTAGTTCAAGGTGGACATCTTTAATGCTCTCTGTGGACACAGTGTTTCCCAGGCCTAAGCACAACTCCAGCAGTCCTATAGGACTCGATCTTGTTTTCTGTGGCTTCTGGATGTCATCACTGGCTGGGGCTGGGTGCATGTGTGTGCTGTGAACCCCAATCATCTCTATGAAACCTTAGTGCTTACCTCTACTCTCACATCTGTCACGCCAACCACCTTCTGCCACATCAGCCTCCTGGATCCCCCACTCATAGAACTCAAATCCCAAAGTCCCCACGACGGTGACCCAGTTTCAGGGCTGACATCCTGTGCTATTTTCCCCACTTCGAGACGGATTATTTCTTTGCCCCTCGGAATTGATGCTAATAGGGTTTTGGTGTGCATATTCATAATTCTCTGGGCAAGTCATTTGGCCATGTGGATTTTGTGGAGCAGAGCTACTCAGACTTCACTGTGCATAAGCATTACTGGGGAGTTGGAGTCCGAGAGCTGTGTGTCTGATTTGCTCTCTGTTTCCTGTACAGTACCTGGTAGAGAAGGTTTGTCTATGCAGACACAGGGCAAGCCAGTTCCCTCAGCTCTAGGTAGTTGTTCTTACTTGCTTGGTGCAGTCTTACTTTCTAAAACAGAAAATCTACTAGCCTGAAAAGGAGTCTGTACCCCTCTGCTTTATGTATGTGTAAGCATGCACATGCTCACATTTTGAGCCCAGCAGTAGATGCTGGATGTATTCCTTAATCATTTTTCCACTTTTTTTTCTTTTTTTTTCTTTTTTTTGAAACAGAATCTCTCACTGAACCTGGAACTCAGCAGTTTAGCTAGGCTGGCTGGCCACTGAGCCTCAGGGATCTACCTACTTCTACCTTCTACTTTCCTGGAGTTATTGACATACACCACTATGTTTGGGTTTTATTTGTGTGCTGGGAATCTTAATTCAAGTCCTAATGAGGAGTGACAGGCACTTCCCAACTAAGTTATCTCTTCAGCCCACAGTTCTCTACAAAGATTCATCATGTTGCATGCAATAATCCCCCCAAAGGATGTCAACCATAAAGTTGTCCCAAGCTGTCTTCCGGGTCCCCTGCCAATGTCCAAACATACAGACAGCCCTTCCAGGAGACCTATCCACCTCTTGGCACTACCAGGGAGTGCCAAAAGCAGGAGAGACATTATTGACATACAGAAGAGAACCCAGATACTCCAGTAGTGTCAGACCACAGCCTCTGCTGTTCCTTCATCAACCCCTCTGAGGACCCCAGACAACCACCTGAACAATCGTCAGGATAGAAAGGCTTTATTTTTGCCATGTCTATCATTCTAGCATGAGTGTCCCTTACCTGCCAAGCCAGGGTTTGCAGTCTTGACTCTGCCTGAGAATCACCTGAGCAGGCTTCAGAGCTTGGGGCCCACTTAGAACAGCTCTGGCAGCCTAGACACCAGGGCTTTGCAAGCTCCTGGCTTAGAGCAGCCTAGATGAGATCTACAGTGGTGACCAGGCTGGGCATGGTGAGCAGTAAAAGAATTTTAAAATATCAAGGAATTGTAGACCTGCCCGATTTTCACCCTTTCAGTTTATAGATAAGGTGATTTGCCAAAGCTACACAGTAGAAGTCTAGAATGCCAGGCAGCCGACTTCCAGCTCTGTGTTCTTTTTATAACACCCAGTTCCATACATGTCGAAAAGGAAGTTAACCAAAACACAATACAGCCAAGGGCAGAAACGCTCCCTGGCATATCTGAAAAGGAAGAAAAATACTTTGAAAATATTAAAGGCTATTTCCAGACGTCAAATGAATGTCATGAACACAGCTTTAGGTTTTTCAACACACTGAGACTAATTTAATTTATTTAAATGTCTTTGTTAGCGTGAGGAATTCTGAAGGCAGAATTTCTTGTCATGTCACCCCACTACAGATCGCCTGCAAGCTACCTTGAACTAGAAATAACTGTAAAATTCGTTATACTTCAACTGATCAGGATTCAAGACACTTGATTCTTAACAGTTTGTATAGGATCAAAGATATGGCTGCTCTCCAAGAAACCTGGGATGTTTACATCAAAGTTGGAGTTGAATCCTTTTCAACCTCACACTGTCTCTTTAGTGCTTAGATTTGAGTTCTTGTTGGAGACCTTTGTGTAGAGCAGGCATGTGTGTGTGTGTCTGTGTGTGTGTGTTTGTGTGTCTGTGTGTCTGTGTGTCTGTATGTGTGTCTGTGTGTGTATGTGTGTGTATGCTCATGCATGTGTGTGCACGTGGGACTGTGCATGGTTGTGCACACACACAGGCCAAAGTGTGGGAGGTACAAGATTCATCAATGAGCTGAAGTAGGAGTACCCTAGGGGTTCACTCAGCTCCACACTCACAGGGCTGGGCTTACATCATCAAGCATGACTTTTTTTTTTTAAACATAGACTCTGGAGTGTGAACTTCAGCCCTCATGCTTGGATAGCAATCACTTTATTGGCTGAGCCATCTCTGTAGTCAGGAAAGAGCCTTTGACAGAACACACATGTCTTACTTAGCCTCCTGTCTGCAAAAGCCAGAACCAATCTGCTTTTGCATCAGGAAAGACACTTCACAAATCCCCTGCCTGCTTCTTTTCTAGGAGGTACTTTTCACCCTTAGGGCTGAGTCTCTTACCTCCTCCTTCCCTCTTCTGTTCCCCAGCCCCTCAACTCCTATCTGTGAGGGGCTGGGGAGCTGTTTGAGGTTCTAAGGACATGGCAAAGCTTGTGCTGGGAGCTCAAAACAATGTAAGTTGGGAAAGACTATCCCGTCAAAGTGAAGAGATTCCAGTTGCTGATAATGTCCTCCCTGTTACCAAGTGTGATGGATACTTCAGAAGTGTCTAAAGTCAACCAGCTCAGAGCACACTAGTCAGAAAGACTTTCATGTCTGACTCCCTTAAGCTGGGTTGTAAGTTAGCATTACCCTGTGCCTTTAGAGTATGAAGTTTAAAGGCATTCCTTTCAAAACCCAATGTTTGGCTCATGATGAAAGGCAGTTGAACAGCTTATTCCAAGTTACATTCAATAATTACATGAGTAACCCTTTAAACACTAGATATGCAAATAACCCACTATTCTTCCTATAATTACTTTGTGTACACATTTGATAAACCCCCAAGATTGTAATACATGTTTATGAGATTAGCAAATACAATTTCTTTCAGAATGAAGGAGTGAGCTTGGAATTAAGAGCCTTGCAGCTGCTGTGAAAGGCTGTCTGCAGGTATTGGTAGGAAGGGGCCATGGGCAGGAGGGGTTCTGGGCAGGGGCAGGGTTGCTAGAGATGTTTCCTCTGTCTAACTTTCTCCAAAGTACCCTCAAATTTCCAAGTTCCTGGCCTTGCTTTCTCAGGTGTGAAGAGACCAATTCCCCATCCAGCCAGACAGAAAAAATATTGGCATTGGTGGCATCAGTGTGTATGCATGTGCATGTGTATGTGCATGTGCATGTGTGTGTGCACGTGCATATGTGTGTGTGTGTGTGTGTGTGTGTGTGTGTGTGTGTGTGTGGTTTGGGCAGGGGACCTGCCTAAGACCACAGCTTCCTAACACCTTCCCTCCCCACTCAAGAGGGAAAAAAATGTGACTTGGGTTCAGATCCAGTGCAACTGGCTTTCCTCCCCAGAATGCATCTTAAATATAAAGGTTATGCTCAGTAAGGCTAATGATAGTTATAGGAAGAGCCAAGAAGATAGGAAAGACATTTGTATTCTTTTTTCTCTAGCTTTCCTGAGCCCATCCCAGAGGGAGATTCTGTGAGTCTTCAATCTGGATCCTTCCATACTTTATCTTAGCATAGAAATGCATTCAGCTCTAAACACATTTCAACTTTGAATTTCACACACATACCTTGTCTACTAACTGAAGTGGAAACTTCTAATTCTTTGAAAAGTTATGTCAAATGATGTTTTGCTGGGGCACATTGGTGAAAGGATGTCTTGCTAAAGCAAACATGTGAAAGACTGTTTTTCTGAAGCAGACACAGGTTAAAGGATGTTTCGATATAGCAAACTCTTGAAAGGACACTTGCTGAAAGAGTATAAATATGACCCCACAGATAGTGGGAGACGAGCACTGAGCCTTGGTTTGATTTCCTCTGCCTTGCTATTCTTTTTTAAAGACATGCATGTACTGGTTCACCTTATATAGAGTCTTTGACCTCAACTCGTGGTAATGCTGTCATTGAGGAAAACTCACCTGAGAACTGCTTGTGGTGGTTTCTTCAGGATTGAGTTACAGCTGCCTGTTGTCTACCTGCCTAGAGCACTGGTCTGCATCTGCTGAGTTCTATTTGGTGTCTGCCAAAGAAGATCTAGCTCACCCCCAAAAAACTATTGCTGAACAATACTACTTTCCGCATATCCTAATAACTTTTCTCTTCCATTACCTCTGCCTGGTGGTTGGCTAGAGAGGTTGACCCTTATTAAAAGTAGGTTGCAAAACATGTATGCCTACAACTAACAGATCCATGCATCTACTTTCAGCCTGCCTTATCCTATTTTCTTTTATCATCATGGAATACTCAGGACTATATGCTTTAAAGAGAAGAAAGATATAACTAGCTCACAGTTCTGAGAATTCAAAGGCAAATTACCAGGGTTCTGATAAGGAGATTCCGACTATACTATAGCCTGGCAGGTGTTATCATGGTGGGATCAGGTTTAAGGGAACAATCAATCAAATGGCACAAGGGAGTGGGCACTAGTCTGACTGTTTGGACAGCAGCTCAACAATGTGGAAGCTAACTAGAATCCTATGAAAATTACATTAATGCCTCCTGAGAGAAGGTATACTCCCAGTGAACTAAGCACCTCCAGATTGACGTCGTCTTCTATAGTTTCCATTATCTGAACACCTGACCCTGCAGACCAAGACTGTGGGGCATGAAGGTTTAGACAGATGCATATATCCTGACTGTCTCAACCCTTGGTTGATGAGGAGAGTTACACAGGGTGGTCCACTTTGACCTCCTATTCATGTCATGTGATTGAGTCGAGCTGTTAGTTTCCTGGGGTTATAGATCTAGACAAATAGATAACCCCATCCTGCTTGGCACAAGGAACAGCTTAGGCTTGTCCATGTGAGTCATAGAAGTTCTGGAGGATTCATTCATGTATCTCACATAATTATGAGATGCCTACTGTATGCCAGATAGTGTTTTATGCTCACGGCCAAAAGACAGAGAGTCATACACCCTAAGAGCTGGCATTACATTGGGTATAAAACAGAAATAAACTGATGCATATGTATAAAAGCACATTATTTGGCATGTTGGAAGGTGGTATGTGCTGGGGAAGGGTAATATGGGGACTGCCGCAGCATTAAAGAGATGGTGTTTGAGCAAAGTGTTGCAAGCAGAGGAGGAGGAGCTCACCAAACAGACACGCGAGTGCAGCATGTTCTGCTTAGAAAAGCACCAAGGGCCCTAGAGTGGAAGCCAGAGAAACAGCAAGAGAGTCAGGATGGCATCAGAGGCAAGGGGGGATGCATGCAGCCATTGAAGTTGCTAGCAGTAAGGAGAGAGATGGGAGCATGGTCTGAGAATGGGCTGCAGTCTTTGCAGGAAGTAAAGACAGGACAGCTGCTAGACCGGCCTCAGCCAAGAGAAGCTGAAGCCAGAACAGGAAAGGAGAGACAGGGTCTGGTTACAGATGAGCTCTAAGCAGAGACAACAGGAGTCATAGGTTAGATGATTGTCAGTAATGGAGGAGTGGCTGCAATAAGAAACACAGATGGGGTGGTAGGGGACTTGGAAGGAAGCAAAATCAGGTATACAGATGCTGAAGAAGCAAGACAAATTCTGGACAGGATGACCTTTATGTGCCACGATGACCCCAGAACGATGGGGCTTTAGGTGGATTGACTTCTGCAGAGAGGAGAAGAAAGGGAAACATACTGGTGAGCCAGTGCAGCTGAGTAGGAAAAGGACCAGCCTGGGCCATGGTGGGAGACAAGGGACTGCAGCTGAGACAACCAGTGCTATACTAGAACGAAGGAGACCATGGTGTGAAGTGCAATGAGACTCACTGGACAGTGAGGGTGTGTGTAGACAGATTTCTGATGTCCTTAGAGAGGACTGAGTGTTTTGAGAATGACGTTATCCACAGCCCAGCCATCTTTACACAGTATGTGTTCTGTGTTTTAAGGGAAGAATAGGTCAAAACTGCTAGCTGACTTCTCTTTGTACAAACTTGTAAATACTGTGGCACCTCAGTTTTTCTACCCACAGAGTAGAGACAAAGTCGCGCCTGGAGTGGGTTAGGGATATAGCTCAGTTGGTAAAGTCTTTGCCTTGTGAACTCCAGAACCCATGTAAATAAGCTGGATATGATGGCACACACCAGTAATCCCAAAGGCAGAGAGGTAAAAAGGTGGATTCCTGGGGCTGGCTGAGACAGCCACTTAGCCCATGTGGTGATTTTTCAACCAGTGAGAAGCCCTGTCTCAAAGAATAAGGAAATAACAGCTGAACTCTTTTGTAGCCTCTATGTGAATTTCTTGGATGTTGGTCATCATGCAGTGATGAGATTTGCATTGTCTGTAAAAATGTAAAGACATCTTGTCTCCCAAGATGTCTTTAATCATATAATGTCAATAGAGAACCTTTTAGAGGTAAAAAATTATATGAGACTTTTGTAGGCATTTTCTAAGCACTGGGGTCTAGTGAATCTTTTGCAGACCCCTATCTGGTGGTCTAATTATGTTACCACCTGGGCTGACAACTCAAGGCCCATTTGCATATTCTCTATTTATCTCCTCATGTTTTTATGATTGTGAATTTGGTGAATTTTCAGCATTTTCCCCATATTTTATTCATGATTTCGCAGACACATTACTTACTTTTCCATTGCTGTGAGAAAAACCACCAAGACCAAACAGCAACTTATGGATTAATGGTGAGGAATCAGGAACAGTGAGAGGCCCTGCCTCAAAAATCAAGGTAGAGCAGCAGAGAAAGATGCCTGATACTGACTTTTGGTCTCTGCAAATTTCCTTTGGCTTATGGTTCTGTAGAGATAAGGGTCCATCATGGCAGGGAGGCGTGGCAGCAGAGAGCAGGCAGGAGCAGAAGGCTGAGAGCTCACACCTTTAACCTCAAGCACAAATCAGAGGGGGAGCTTGAAAGAGAACAAGTCCAAGTACTCTCAAAGCCCAGTCATGGTGACATACTTCCTCCATCAAGGCTGCATCTCCTAAACCATCCCAAACAGAATCATTTACTGGGGACCAAGTGTTCAAAACACCCAAGCCTAAGTGGGGACATTCTCATTCAAATGCTTCACAACTAGGTGCAAAGTTTCTGGTCTTGAGACCCAGGGAGATGACTCAGTCACTAGAACGTTTGCTATGCAGACATGGAGACCTGAGTTTAGATCACCAGCTCCCGTGTAAAAGCCATGCACATCTACATATGCCTGCAACCCACATGCTGGGGAAGTAGGTATAAGAGCAACCCTGGGCTTGCTGGATAGTTACTGTTGCTAAATCAATAAGGAACCAGGAACAGTGAGAAACCCTACCTCAAAACATTAAGACAGAGCAGTGGAGAAAGATGTCTGACATTAACTTTTAGACTCTTCATGCCTGTGCATACAAACCAGTAGGAGTCTTCTGACTGCATTCACCAGCTCACTGACACAAGTTTGGTCATGTCAATGGCCCCTATATTTTGTCTTGTTGGCTGTTTCCTGGATGGTGCTGGCTATAGAGTTTCTGGATTTCACAGAATGAGTCCACAAGTAGAACTTTGAAGAACTAGCCTTGAATGTTATTTTGCAGCCCTCTCATAGAATGTGGGCTCTTCCTTAATTCCTTGGGCCCTTAGTCAGCATCCTGCAGGTCTGATTTCCGGATCTTTCCTGGTGATGTCTGTGGAAGCTCATCAGAAGGACTTTAAATTCCTGGAAATGAGACATTCTAGGAGCTTGATGATGCTTGTCCCCACATCACAGAAATGTAGACCTCTCTCAGCATTGCCATTTACTTTGTGGGTCTCTTGGTGTCTCTTTTCCACAGTGTTCAGAAAGTTGTCCCTTGTTGTCTGTTGGATGTGTGCACTCTCCAGCCTCAGCTGAGGTATGTAGCCTTTGGGTAAGATTGTGAAGTCAGAGGACACTTGTGAATTTCCTTGGTTTTCATGAGAGCTGGCTCTTTCTTTGTTTATGAGCAGAGATTTCCAAGATATTTGTCATTTTCTTCCTGATTTTTCCTGTTGTGAGCTTCTCTTTGTTTAGCTTGCTTCTCTCCTTGCCTTGTGATAACCAAAATGCTTAGTGATGGTCGTTCTGGGTTCATATCTACTTGTGAAGGGACTGTCTGTCAGTGCAGGGGCCTTCCAGGGCCATTGCTTGCAGCTGTCTAGGTACGTTGGGAGGCAGGTGTTCCTGCTGGAGGGTAGGTCTACCTTTACATTCTGGGAGAGTCCAAGGATCTGTGTCTTCCTTCAGGAGACTCAGTAAGCAAGCTCTGCACACTAGCATCCTTCCCAGCAGGTGTGCCCTTTTTGAGGAGCTGGTCTTAAACCTTACCTGAAAAAAAGGTAGAGTGAAAAGCTCCTAGGCAGGCCACCATAGAACTCCCAGTACACTCTAATCTGTGGATCCTCACAGCCACCTGTGACTCATCCATGCTTGGCCTGTGCCTGTACTGCCTCGCTTTGTACTTAAGTAAGCTGTCTGAAAACTTCTCTCCTGGGCGTCCTTGCTGGGAGGTATTTTCTCTTGCCATTATGGTCATTCTGACTGTCTGAAACTTTGTCATCAAGTCAGTCTATACTGGCCTCCTCAGTTTGTTCCAGTTTGAAGTTGGGTAAAGTAGGTGGAAGTGCTCAAGTAGCACCACTCTTTTCCTTTGGAAACCAAGAGCTTTGGGCAGCATAGAAGAACTATTTGAGGACTATCAGAACAGTCTTATTCAGTGTAACCAAGTAAACCTTCAGCTCCTGTTTTCAAATGACATGTGAAGTGACCTTGATCAACCAAGTCCTTGAAGTTTCTGAGCTTTGGTGCCCTCCTGGGCCAAGTAGGTCTCTTGATTGCCTGTGGATGGAATGTGCTGGTTTGGAGACTGTCTCAAACACCTTCCAACTGTCAATCAAACACTGGCAACCTGCAAGGTTCCTGTTGTGAAGGGAAACACAACAGCCCATGTTATGTTTAAAACCTGGAAAAGAAATATTTTTCTAGGAGCTTGATGACACTTGTCCCCACATCACAGAAATGTGGACATCTCTCAGCATTGTCATTTACTCTGAGAGTATCTTATAACTTGCCTCAAGCCACCTCTCTTCACAGATACAAACCGAGTTTCCCCTGCCTTTTTACTACACACCACTAGCTTTCTGTCAATGGTTTATTTCATGGGTGATGAACCAAAACTCAGGTCCAGGCCAAGGGAAGCTGCAGACACTGCTATCCTGGGCCTTTGTGAGCGGTGTTTCAGATCCTGAGGACCCAGTACTCCTTGCTGCAGACAAAACAACCCAGGATTGACAGGCTCTGTGGGAGATTAGGTGCTCCCACAAATCCGAAATACATGATTTGCTGTTGAGATACCAGCCACCTGTCCAGGTCACTTGGGTATGTCATTGGTGCTTACCAAACCAGAAAAGGTGATCGTGTTGTTGCAACAGGATATGGAAACCAAGGTAGTAGCAGCAGCATGATAGAGTCATGGTGGAAACAGTCTTCCAGACACAAGGTCCCTAACTGAATGAGTGAATGAATGAATGAATGAATATTGGTCCTCTAATGATCTGCCTCCTAAAGCGCCACTTACTGCTTAGTCCCCTACAACCAGCACCACTATTTGTTACAGACTAAAAAGGTATATTTCTCTGAAATTCACATATTAGGGCCCAGCCCTTGTCCCTTAAGAAGTGATAGTGTTTGCTAAGGTCATTAGAGAGGCACATTTATGATAGAATTAGTGTCCCTTGAGAAGAGGAAGAGAGAAAGGTTATACTACCCTGAGAGCTACTTGTGTCTAGGCCACATGGGAATACACCTAAGGGACCGCTCTCTGTAAGTTAGGAAGCATCTCTCAGCAAGAGTGGGATCTACCGTCAATCACTCAGACCTTGGATTTCATCTCTAGAACTGTAGGAGGGGAATGACTGTTGTTGAGTGACACCCTCCCTCCTTGGAGCTTGTTTCAGTAGCAGAGAGAAGACCCGTCTGCCCATCAGAACTGTAGCCTTCTCCACCTGTCTAATATCATAGCCACTGGCCATATGTGGCTCTTAATCACTTAAAATGTAGTTACTGAGATAGAGAAATGGGAAATACAAATTGCATTTAGTTTTCATTCATGCAAGTGGGAGTTTAAGTAGTCAAGTGGGATGCATAGGCACTGTATCAGACAGCATGGGTACAGATGAATTTCAGTCACTAGACTGCCTGAGCACTGGTTTGAGTGAGCAGTCCATGGGATTGGAAACCTAGGAGGAGGCTGCCATTCAAGCTGGCCCATATCCTCATCTGTCTATAGCCTCAGAATTTCCGAGCACCAGGTTGCTGTCATGAATCTCTGAGATGACCCTCTTCAAATCCTTCCCATGTCCTACAATGCATGCCTGCAGTATACATTTTCCTTAGGATGAAACACATAGCTACCAGAGTTCCAGCAGCAGCAGGAGAGCATGATCAAGCCCCAGAACAGGGGTTATTGGATACAATATGGCTTCCCCGAGTGCCCTGTATCCTGAGAAATCACAGGGACACTGTAATAAATATGGTTGTAGAGAGAATATCTTATGTTGATATGGATGTGACACATGCCAATAATAAATCTGATGGCCTATGGCTTTGGCAGGAAATGGGAGGTGGGACATCTAGGAGGCAGAAAGAATTCTGGGAGAGTGCCAGGCAGGAGATATACTCAAGAGATGGATGTGTCATATTTGAGCTCAGGTAGCCAGCCATATGGCAAAATGTCGGTTAAAATCAATGAGATATTTTAGTTATGATCTAGTCAAAGAAGACCCTAGCTATATGGCCAAGGTATTTATAAATAGATTTTGAGTCTGAGTCTTACTTTTGTGAATGCAGGGCTGGAAGGAAGAATTGAACCTAACATACAATGCTTTCACTTTTCTAAGACGTGAAGGGAACACCAGAGCAGTGCAGAACTTGTTCCCTCTAGACCCATCCGTAGCTTGTACTGCTGCTCCATGGAAGTCGAGCTCATTTTGCTTTGAGAGATCCACAGAGAAAGCCCCAGATGTTACTTCACCAGAGTTCCAGATGTTCATCGCCAGAGTCTATCCCTCTCAAGTTTTCTTCTCAGCCACTCAGTTACCACCCAGCAGGTTGCAGATCCAGGGCATGGTCATGGCTGCATCAGGATCACTGAGGTTCAGACAGGACTTTGGCCATCACAGCACTGTGAAGAACTGATGGCCTGTGGTCCTGACAGAAAGCATGGTAACCTGGGAGCTCGGAGGCCTTCCTGGAGTTGAACTTTGAGGTTGTCAGTGCTCTGTGATTTCAGACATAATCCTAAATTCCCCATCTTTTTGCTGAGTGGCTGACACCTGTAGGCTGCTGTGACTGAAAAGCCCCTGACTTATTATCTACAGGTAAGTGACCACACCTACTCAAAGGCGTGTTTATTATTCTAGCATTTAAAAAAGAAAATTCATGTACTGCTGT
The DNA here is from genome assembly GCF_004785775.1 of Grammomys surdaster. NCBI lineage: Eukaryota > Metazoa > Chordata > Mammalia > Rodentia > Muridae > Grammomys > Grammomys surdaster. The sequence continues at coordinate 9,062,110 of NW_021604687.1, forward strand.
GGGCGAGCCTATAAAATTTGGACACATTGAAAGACAGAGAACAAGGGGAGCATACATGTTCTGAAATGCCTGGCACAGCTCTTCCTGTTTGTTTTCAGCAGCTGCTTACTGGATGCTCCCTGGAACAACGAACGACGTCTCTGGGAGAAAGCTTTGGAGAGCCAGGTTTAGTGTCCCACACTGAGAACGCAGCCCTCTACCAAACATGCTGTCTCTTCAGATCAAATTCAGTTGGGTGAGTGGAGCCCTTAGCCTCAGTCCTTCTCGGGTTCAGGGATGGGGATTAAAGACCATTAATGTTTCAGTGCAAGCCAGCTACAATCCACTTAGGTCACTTCCTTCAGGGAAATGCAAGTTAAAAATACTTAGGGATCCCATCCTGCCCAATCAGAATGGTCATCAAGAAACCAGATGACAAATCCTGTTGATGGTGTGAGGAAACATATTTAACACTGGCAGGAGTGCAAACTGGAGCTGCTCCTGAGGAAACCAGTGGAACCTCCTCAACACTAATACCAGAATTACCATATGATCCAGTCGCTCCACTGCTGGGCATCTTCTCAAAAGACTCCATATACTACTACAGAGACGTCTCTGTTTATTGCCTCTCTATTCACAACAGAAAGACAAGCATGGCGTGTACTCACTTATGAGTGGATATTAGCTGTAAAGTAAATCACAGTACAATCACAGACCCAGAGAAACTAAGTATCAAGGAGGGCTCAAGAGAGGGTGGGATGCAGGAATCTCTTTGGAAACGGAAAATAGACTAGACAGGTGGACTTAGGGGTGGATGGGGATGGGAACAGAAGAATCAGGTTCAAGGAAGATAAAGGAAGAGAATTCTGGGAGAGACAACTGGAACTGGGGGCAGTAGGAGGCAAGGTGCAATGTAACACTCAAGATATCTATGAGGGTGACCCTAGCTAAGATCCTAGTAGGCGGGCAGATAAGGAGCCTGAACTGACTGTCTCCTGTAACCTGGCAAGACTTCCAGTGAAGGATTGGAACATCAACCCAGCCTCAAAACCTTTGGCTTAAATTTTGTCCTGCCTACAAGATGTGCTGTAGTAAAGGTGGTGCAGAAATTGGGAGAATGGCCAACAAATGACTGGTCCAGCTTGATATCCATGTCACAAAAGGGAACCCACCCCTGACACTGCCTCGTGGGCCAGAAAGCAGAAGCTGGACAGTCTAGACACCTAGGACAGAACCAGACATGAAAAGAAAGAAAAAAGTCAATAAAATGGTTGCTAATAATATTCTGCTATACTCTTAGGCAGGAGCCCAGCATGATTGTCATCAGAGATGCGTCATTCAGCAACTGATGGGAGCAGATGCAAAGACCTGCAGCCAAACATTATGTGCAGATATGGAGATTGGGGAATCCTGGGGAAGAAGGGAATGGCAGATTGTAGGAGCCAGAGGGGTCAAGGACACTACAAGAAAACACACAGAATCAACTAGCCTGGACTCATAAGGGCTCACAGAGACTGAACCAACAATCAGGGAGCCTGCAAGGATCTGACTTGCACCCTCCACATACATGTTATGGTTGTGTAGCTTGGTCTTCTTGTGGAACCCCTAGCACTGGGAACAGGGACTGTCTCTGACTCCTTTGCCTGCTTTGGGGATCATTTTCCTCCCGTTTTGGGGTGTTACAAAAAGGCAAGTGCTGCACATTCCCCCTCATATTGGATCCTAACTTTTTGTGTGTAACTTGGAGTTTCTGAAGAAAACCTAGAACTTAGAAGCTACTGGGACAGGGATGCTTTAAGGAAGAAGAAAGAGTAGAATGTAGATAGCATGAAAGAAGAGAGAGGGATACCGGCATTGGAAAGGTTTAAGCAAGGAGAATGAGAGGGGTTAGGGAAAATAAACAACTGGGGAAGAGGGCCAACCAAGACCAGATGACTACGAGAGAGCCACATAGACACCTACTATCTTGTCACCAAACTAAAAATTTAATTCATTTCTAAAAGTCCAAGGTTTTGAAAGGTGATACCCAGTGTATCTGGGAAAAGTGCTCCTAGAAGCTATGGGTCATTAAATAAAACCTTCAGGGCCAGGTGGGGATACCTCTTTATGAGTTGTTGGTGAGAGATGTCCCAACCTCTATCCCCAAACTCGGACTGTTGCCATTCTCTTGGCCACTCACAAGAAGTATGTGATAAGATCCTATTGCTGAAGGCACCGGATGCTTTGGCAGTGTGATACACAAATATCAAGCTGGAACTGAACTGGAACCATCCTTCCTATTTGCTAGCTTTCTCAGTACCAGAGGTGCTATTCAGGCTGCTGGGGGAGGAAAGATATCAGTAGTCTCACCTAGATGAGAATACTACCAACTACAAGACCAATTCTCAAGACAAGATTTGCCTATATAAGCAAAAATGGCGCCATAGCTATGTAGGTAACCCATCAGTCTTTGATTGGATTTGAGATCGATGTCATAAAAAGATAAATTGCAGCTTGATACTGTAAACCTGGATTAAAAAAAAAAACATGGTGGGGGAGCTAAGCCATGAGCTAAGGATGGTAATAATGTAATTAGAAACTGGCATAGAATCAAGCCACCATCTAAATATTTATATTTTTACCCATAGGAAAAATGCTACTCTCATCCTGGCTCAGAGAAGACTCCTTTGCAATGAGAAGCGACTACAGAGACTCATGGCTTCACAAGGTGCTAAGGGTAAGAGATTGTTGAGTGTTCAGCCTCAAATAAGACATTTATACCACTACCTCTAAGACTCAGGACATTTCAGAAGAGAGCAAAGAGGAAATGCAAGAGCCAGAAGATAGGGAGAAGAGCTGTGAAATGGCACTATCTGGGAAAGACATGGTTTTGACAAGGACAATTGCCATGCAGTCTATCTTTGTAATCATTTACTTCTCTTCCTTTGGTCACTGCCTTTTGTCTCATTGGCCTGCACACAGGTTTGTTCCTATAGCTGTTTAGGCTCTGCAGGGTGTGAGAACATCACTAGTGATGAAGATCTGGTCTGGCCCAGGAGAAGTTATGTTATCAGAACTAGAACTTGGCCTCACATGGGCTTTGTAAGGTCTGTTGTGAACTTCCTCTGAGTCCAGACAGGCTGGAGTCTCACCTGCTGTGAAGCAGCTGTTGCATCAGTAGAAGATGCTGCTGGTACGACCATCTTCAACTCTCTTATGACTTCTCCAAGACATTTTATTTTTCCCAGTTTCCTTGAAAATCATGGCCCAGCAAAGCTTGGAGATGTTGGATCTAACCCTTTGCTTAAGTGAGGATGCTATGGTTCACCTGAGTCACAATGATGTCCTAGCAGTCCTTCAAAGCCAAATTCAGTCTCTGCCTTTTCCAGGAGTCTGCCTTCACCTCCAGAGAAACTTTCACTTTAATCTATGTGTTCTAGAAGAGGGGAGAATTTCAGAAGGGTCTCAGGATTTCAGTAAAAGAGAGTCTGTGCCTGATGTAGACCCAAGGCCCAAGACCACAATGTGGAGACCGTTCTCATAGGGATCAAACAGTGCCAAGCCAGTTTCAACTGGGTACACATCAGAAGTTGGTTGAAGTATAATTTTCCAGGCTTGCAGCTGACTTGACTGTATTGATCCACTAAAACAGATGGAGAAAGCAATTGTTTCTAGTCTGTGGAGTAACAGTTCATGTCAAAGCTCTCCGACAGTTTGTGTCCAGAACTGAACTGTTTGATTTTGATGTGCCCAGTGTGGAGGCTGCCAGGTAGCAACTGGGTTCTCTGTATCTTGTCCTCTCCTCCTCTCCTTCTCCAGTGTTCAGCCAAATGTCATGAGGCATGGAAAGGTCTCTGGCCCTTGGCTTTGGCATGATCCCAAAGTCTAGTCATCCAAGTGCACCAGCAGTGCCTGACATCTATCTGAAATGCGATAGTCACTTTGCCCATTTTGATTTTTACATGGCATTTAGACTATTATTATCTGTGACTGACATCAGGATCTATTTCACCCCAAGCAAAGGCAGCGTGTGGATGCTGTCAGCATCATCTGACATTGCACCACATCCTCTTTCTCTTGGAAGTATTGCAAGCTTGTGCAATGCCAGAGATATTCCTGTCTATCTGAGACAGATGTTGAAGATGAATAATGTTTGGAAAGGATTAGAAATGTTGTCACAGGAAGAATCGAGTGCCAGGAGCGACTGGTGAGGGTAGTGCAAGCTCCAATGATGGCTGCGTGCCCACAGCACTCTGCTTCCTCAGTGGTTTTCAGATGGTGGGATCTCTATACAAGTGCCTAGCGGGAGGCTACAAAGACAGAGAGAGCCTGGGAGCAGTGCCCATTCTTCTAAGGAATGATTAGTGGAATGGCACTTACATAAATATCCACCTTTGTCATCCCCCTCCTCTTGCTGCCCCACCAGACTGCAGAGCATTAGTAATGGGGACAGCCTCTATTCATGCAGGGGGCAGATAGATACTGGCAATGGCTGTTTTCAGAGCTCCCTGCTATCTTGTAGGGTACGGTGTTTAGGAGGACCAACGTCTTCAGTGACAGGTGAACAGCCCAGTTGTCACCTGAATTTTCTCTAGCTCTCATTTATCAAGACTGATATCTCATTTGTTTACTTTTCAGGAGGCAGCACAGAAGAAAGTGAAAGTACTGAGGGACATTAGCGCTGGAATGAGCTCATTGCAGAGAAGCAAGGAGAGGTTGAGGTTGGAGTGACTCACATACATGGTGTTATACCACGGGCATTAGCATCTCATTTATTCCCAGGATGAACCCAGGAAGCCAGGTTGTAATAATACCTTTAGAAATGTAGAGACAAGGGTTGGGGAAATGACTCAGGAGATGAAGTGTTCGCTATGCAAACATGAAAATCCTGAGTTTGGATCCCAAGTACTCATGTAAAATCTGGGTGTAGTGGCACATGCCTGTAACCCCAGCACTGGGTCAGTAGACAGGAGGGAGACCCTGTATCAAAACATAAGCTTGAGAAGTGATTAACAAAGGCACCCTGTGTCAATATCCGGCCTCTACATGTGCCCACACAGTTGGTACATCCCCCCCAAAAAACCTTGTACACACATACACACATACACACACACACACACACACACAGAAGGGGAAGGGGAGAGGGAGAGGGAGAGGGAGAGGGAGAGGGAGAGGGAGAGGGAGAGAGAGAGAGAGAGAGAGAGAGAGAGAGAGAGAGAGAGAATATAGAAACAAAGGTTCCACACAGTCTGTTATGTCTATCAGTCTGCCTGGAGGCCTTTCACATGATGTACATTTGTGTCTGCTGTGAACTTGATGGACACTTAGTGAACAGATAGACTCTGAATTTCTCCTTCTCCATCATGTGCCTGTTTCTGGCTTTTAGTCCCCATCTCCATGAACACCAACAGAGCTACTTTCCATCCTCTGCCTTCCCCACCTCAGATCTAGCCTGCCACCACGTGCCTGCCCTTAGTTCTGACCTGGCATACCTCATTGCTCCCAGTTTCTAGGGCGTCATCATCCAGGAAGCCTTCTTTCCCGCACTTGATTATTCCATGGCCTCAGTGGTCTCTCCTGATTGTCCTTGGCTGTGACTGCCATCCAATACTGATGCCAGTACTGCCTCTTGGCTTTGCCTTCCACTTGACACTTGATTCCCACTAAGTGTGACTTTACCATGCAAGGGGCACTTGGGTTGCCTGGTGACATTTTCTGTTGTCTGGGATAACTCCTGATATCTAATGGGAAGACAGAGATGTCACTCAACAATATGCAATATATAGGATGGTCCCACAGCAAAGAATTACTCACTGCAGAATGCCATCTGGCTAAGACCGAGACAGTCCAATTTCTCCAAACAGAAACCCTGCCTTGTTCTCCCCTGCTACTTATTACAAGCATGTAGTTACAGGCACTCAGTAACGTTGGCTGGATATTACTGAAGAAATAGAGTAATAGAGATGGCAAGATTCATGACATCTTTCATCAAAGAAATTAGTCCACCTGTTTGAAACCTCACAGTATTTGCATGTAACCATGGAAACATCGAAACATCTCTCTCTCTCTCTCTCTCTCTCTCTCTCTCTCTCTCTCTCTCTCTCTCTCTCCGACACTATAAGAGCTCTATATCAAGGGTTGTGTTCTGCGTGTAAGCTGAGCACAGCAGCAGAAGAGATGACCTTACCCTGTTGTATCTTGTGACTGGAGATAAAATTGCATTATTGTATGCTAGTGTTTTTCTTGAATGTATTAGAACTGTATCCAGTGACAAGACCAAACACACACTGCTTGTCAGGTGATTAAATGGCTGTGATTAGAAATCACTTGGCACTGGCAGAGGCCCTTATTACAAAATTCCAGACTTTTACTGTTTGTCCAAAGTGAATGGAGTTAATGAAAAAAAAAAAAAAGGTTAAAACCTACACCAAGGTCTAGTTGTAAGACTGGGCTCTGAGAACAGACACTGAGATGAGCATGCCCAAGAACTGGCATGAACAAATTAACAGGTTCTTTGTTAACTAGCCAGGCAGATAATGACATAGAAACTATAGTGAACTTTCAGTTGTAGGAAGACAAGAATTGAGAGACCCTTCCAGAAAATGCTTGCTGTGTGTGGGCCTTCAAGTGCCCCCTTCAGCCCACTAAATCATGTGATGGATTTTAATATAATCTTATGTTTAGAATTTTTAGTGTAGTATCTAATTTTTAAATCATATTGTAGCACACATGCACTGTGAAGTGTAACCACATCTATCACCTTATCCACTCACCCCCTGGAGGGTGATATGACTCACTACTGAATAGGAACTAGTAGAAGACAGTATGGTATTCTGTTGACACAACAGTCACCACATGGCACGGCGGGGTTCTGGAACTTATTCTTGTCATTTCACCTTTAACCAGCATCTACCTCTCTACTTCTCACCTCCTGTCTCTGGCAATTACTGTGTCTTGAAGTGGAAACTTAAGAATTCTTTGGAAAGTCAGTTGTGTCCAGTGGTGTTTAGCTGGAGCAGATGTGTAAAGGAACATTTAGCTGAAGCAGACAGGGGTGATGTGCTGCTAAAGCAAGCATGTGAAAGGACATGGTGTGATTAAGGATTCTTCGCTAAAGGCACACATGTATTGCTCCACCTTATACTGTGTAGTTGAGCTGCATTTGTCAGAACTCCGTAGAGGGAATCACACCAAAAAGCTTCTGCTGCTTCTTGCCACTTCCATGGGCTCAGGCTGATTGGCAGAGTGATGTCAGCTAAGACAGATACATATGCTGAGGCAAGACCTGTGGACTGCACATGATGTTTGGAGGGTATAAATAGGACTCTATGTGCAGTGATGGAGGCTGAGCTAGGCTTGCTGATAGAACTAGCTGTACAATGGTTGTTAGTCTCATGTCTTTGCTGATCTTCACTTCGCTGAGAGAGACACAGCTGGGAAATTTTCCTGGAAGTTAGTCCTTGTCCCTCATGCTGGTTTGTGCTGATTAGGCTGAGGCCTGGCTGTTCCTGCTAGGTCATGCTGTTGCTGTTGCTATCCTGACATAACTGAACTGGACAGCTGGTATATCTGTAAAATGTTTGCAAGTGAATTGAGCTGCCACTGCTAACCTGTGAACTGAATTGCTGATTTCCTGACAATGCAGATGGGATTTCCTCCAAAAAAAATTTTCTTTTTTTTTTTTAAATAAAACAAATATTTTATTCTTTTCACTAAAAAATTACATTGTGTTGGTTATTTAGCGTTCGAATCTGAGCTTTCTCTTAAACAATTGAGCAAAGGGATGCAAATATTAATATTTGTAATGACAGTAACTCTAAGACATTTACAACTTTACAGGCTTTATGTAAAAGACAACTCAAAACTTCAACCTTCATGTGATTCACCACTTAAGGCAAAAATCCAAGTTAGCAGAAAGTGATAGAGGTTGTCAATAAGAGTAAAATTAGCAGCTCATTTAAATTTAAAAGTCTTGTACCTAGCAATGCAGCCGGTTCATGGGAGGACATTAAAGGTACCACTATTATTATTATTATTATTATTGGATATTTTATTTATTTACATTTCAGATGTCATCCCCTTCCCCCAGTTCCCCTTCCTAGAACCTCTCTATCCCATCACCCCTCCTCCTTTTTGCTTTTACACCATTTTAGTTACACGTAAGTATTTGGGTCAGTTCTAGGTTGAGGAAGAACCTTGGAATTCTGAAAATAGCTTGCAAGTACTGGAAGAAATGAGTCAGGCTTTAAGCAGAAGCAAGAAGGTAGAGGGCTTGATTGCTGCTGGCATAACAGATTTAATTACGTTTATTTCTAGCACCAATGCTTCTGCAATTGCTTTGACACAAGAAGTTAAGACAGCTACTTTTGTTAATCATTTAGCAAAAAAAAGTTACTCATGTGTTGAATATACAAGAGGACTTAGATAGGCATTCAAAAAAATTTTTTCTGAACAGGTCCACTTCCCCCATATCATTTCTTTTTCACTACCTCTTGTGGGTAGTAGGCTACAAGGGAGGTTAAAGCAATTAAGAACCACCATTAAGTGTAGGTTTTGAAAAAAGTAAAGATACAGTGCCTTGCCACTCTCTCCACTTAGCTTCCATTGACAAGTGAGGGTGAGGAGAGACTCTTTTCTTCCCTTTTGCTTGGTAGTATTTCACTTATTTTCTCCACGCTCACCTACAGCAAATGCAGACTTTCCTTCCTTCTCTAAGGCTAAACACTGCACCATTATGTTTATATGCCATGTTTTTAAATCCATTCTTTGACTGGTAGACAAAGACTGTCCCTGAATACTGCTACTGTGAATACTTTTGCCGTGAATCTGGAGATGTAAGTATCTTTCTAATATCATAATTTAATTCTCTTTGGGTATATGTCCAGTAGTGGGATTGCTGTATCCTATTATCCCATATCCCATGGTAACTCTGCTCATATACTCAGCTTTCAACCTGAATGTGGTCTCACAGAACTGGAGGGATAGTTGTGAGGAGCTTCATATTGTCTTCTGTGATGGATGTATCAATTCACACTGACACTAAAATCCTGCAGCAGTGGGTCTCAACCTTCCTAATGCTTCAACCCTTTAATACAGTTCTTCATGTTGTAATGGTCCTCAACTATAAAATTATTTCATTGCTACTTCATAACTGTAATTTTGCTATTGTTATGGATCACAATGTAAAAATATCTGATATGCAACCCCTAATGGGGTCTCGATGCACAGATTGAGAACCACTGCCCTACAAGGCTTCTTTGCTGGTATTTAATCTTTATCTTTTGACAGTCGCTATCCTACTAGATGGGAATATAATCTTAGCGTGGTTTTGGTCTTGCATTTCGGGGATATATGTTGATTTTATTTCAAATACTCATTGACTATTTGTATGTCTTCTTTAGAAATATGTCCTTTTAGACCCTTTCTTTTTTTAATTGGTTATTTGTGGGTTTTTGTTATTGGATTGAATTTGTTACATAGTTTTTATATTAGTTCTTCTTTGGTATAGGATTTGCAAACATTTCCCTCATTTTGTGAGTTGTCTTAACCTATTGTTCTAATCATCATGACTAATGGTCACTTAGCCACTTCTCATAAATGAAATTTGTGAATGACATTATATAGTTCAGCATGCTTAATTGATATTTGCAGTGTCAGTTTTTTGGCCGTTACTAAAATGGAATCAATTAATGAATTAAAATATGACTCATTTGAGAAAGGACTTGAAGCAGATGAAATTCATATCCTATAAAATGGGAAGAGATGGAGGTGAATGCAGAACAAGGGGAAGTGAGGTCGGCAGTGGATTCCACAGGAAGTGCACACCACAGTGCTGCACAGTGGCTGAAATAGAATGGATACTCTCTGATTTCCCAATAGCATAAAGAGGATAGGGCATTTGAAGGTGTCATGGTGCTTACACGTGAAAATGTGGCAGCCAAAATGAAATTAATTATAATATCTAAACCCCCTATGTTAAGATCTATGGATGAATGTGGTTCACCTTACTCAAATCCAAAGAAGTCTCTCAAACGTAATTATAAGATAAATCAGCCTTCAACCTGCTTGTGGTTCTCACAGCTACAGAACTGAAGAGATTTCTAGCCTGTAAACATCTTTCAAATATGGAGTGAAGACAATCGCGGAACATTGTTAAACATTGCAGCTTGCAAGGTTCACAAGTGTTCAAGGCTGACCACCTTCTATTTTTTTACATTGTACAGATGAGTTAGAAACGGCAGGCTTTATTTTTTTCAAATTGGTCACTAGAATTCTAGAGTAGGAATGAGAACACATGAGAGTGCTTACCCGTTTAGCTCCTAGGACTGAAGTTCCAGGATGCGGAGCTGAGAGTGATCATGCAGGGGGCTCTCTAGTTACAAGATGAAGGAGATTGTTCCCATATAGATTTTCATCCTAAGGTCACAGACAAGACTCAGATGAAGGAAGCCATGTATATCCTTAGAAGAGATGCTCCAGAGCAGGGCTGTCCAGTATGGTACCATTGAGCACAGGTGGCCACTGAACTCTTGGAGCGTATCCCATCTGAATGGAGATGTATTTTAGGTACAAGCACAGGAGCAGAGGAGATGGGTCAGTGGGAAAAGTGCTTGTTATGCAATCATGAGAATCTGCGTTTGGATTCCCCAACACTCATGCAAAAGACTGGGAGTAGTGACTCATATCTACAGTCCAGGAGCTGTGGGGCAGACAGGAGGATCACAGGACTGGTCAGCGAGTCTAATCATGTTCGTGAGCTCCAGGTTCAGTGAAAGCTCTTGTTTCAAAAATAAAGTGGAGAGCAGTCGAAAAAGGCACTCAACATCAACCTCTGGCTTCTACATGACTATGTACATACGTACATAAACACATGCACAAAAAATATAAAATACACTTTGCAGTTCAAAGACTTAGTGTAAAACTAACATGGAGACTGAAGCTACAGTCATGGTGCCTGCATGGGTCTGTGCTAGGTCCTCTGCATTTATGTTGTGGGTATGTAGGTTGGTGTCTTTGTGGACTCCTAACAGTGGAAGTTGGAGGTGTCTCTGATTCTTTTGACCAATCGTGTGACACCTTTCCTTCTACTGGGTTGCCTCTGCAGCCTTGATATGAGGGTTTGTGTCTGGTCTTATTGCATCTTGTTATGCCATGTTTTGTTACTATCCCTGAGATGCCTGTTCTTTTCTGAAGAGAAACAGAGGAATGGATATGGGAAAGTGTAGGCATGACAGATAACTGAGAGGCGTGGAGGAAGGGGAAACTGTGGTCAGAATGTGTGTTATGAAAGAAGAATTTTAAAAACATATTATTCATATTATGTGCACATGTGATTGAAATATGCACATGTATGGGTTAGGATTAGAGTGTTATGATTAGCGGTAGTGTTGGGTTAGGGTTAAGGGTAGGTGGGGGTTAGGTTTGTGTTATTTTTAGGGCATAGGGTTAGGATTTAGGGTTAGGGTTAGGGGGTTAGGGTTAAGATTTAGGGTTATGGTTAGGGTTCATGTTTAGGGCCAGGGTTCAGGGTTAAGGTTTGGGTTAGGGTTATGGTTAAGGTTAGGGTTAGGGTTAGGGTTAGAATACACATGCATATACATATGCAAACTACTATAATATAATATAAAATAATATAATATATAGTATAATAGAAATGTAATATGTATATGTATGCACTTGTGCATGTGTATGTGTATTTGTATGTGCATGTATGTGTATATAATTTCTGGTAGATATTACAATTGCTAATTTCTTCCTGGAGGCAACATTTTAATAGAAGAACTGTGAAGAATTTATTTTGGTTATGGATCTTGATCCATTTTTCATGTAGAGTTAAAGCCATAGTTACCCAGGTGCCTGCATGGCCTTGCCTTTGAATGCACTATGTCAGAAGCTGGATAAGAAAGAAGGCAGTTGTATGTGATTGGGACAGATAGCTTCATGATTTCCTTTCCATGAGACAGAAAATCCAGGGTATCTTTAGACAGCTCTCTGATTTCAAAAACCTGAATATTGTGTCAATATAAAAACACAGCCACAGCTGATCTTCCTGAGAGACAGAGAGAAGTAGAAAGAGTCATGAGAGGGAAGGAGGAGGGCTGAGGCCTGGAAGCTAGTCCCTTCTCTGCAAGCAAATAGTCCTTGGAGTGAGTGAGTGAGTGGTCTGGATCAGAATTCCTCTGTTAGGCACTCAGACAGTGTCTGGTATAAGATAGTTCTGAGGCCAGGGTGTCCTCAAGAGGCCATAGATATGACTGAGAAAATAGATATAATACTCTTTATTTCACCCAGCATGACTCAATCCTGAGGATGCAATCTTACAACCTGGACGACAGAGTAGGTTAAAGCTCTTTTAATTATGTTGCCCTGCTTTGAACATAAGTTCCTGCTGCCTTCAGTAATTGATGGAAACCGCAGAATAGGCCCAAACCTGGACCAAATGTACCTGCCTCAGCCTAACTGGCATCCCCTGTGGCTTTTTTGTCTCATCACAAGTACTTATATATGTACACACACCACACACAGACAGACAGACAGACAGACAGACAGACAGACAGATAGAGGATTTGCTTATAAACTTGGATTTTCCTTGACCCTGCTTTATAGATGCCACTAAGATGGTTGTGGCTTTACTCCATCTCTCCATGCTTTCCGTATTCCTCATTTATTCACTATTGATCACTCACACAATATAAGAATAGAACTGAGTACCTCAAGGTTTCCAGGTCTAGGGTGGGTGATATAGATGTGTTCCCATTGAATACCTGCTGGGCACTGAGTACAGTGCTAAGGTGCTGTGATGAGCAGAGACTAAGTTCTTGACAAGGAAGGTGATACAGTTAATGATTTATGTTACAGTAGCTGCTATGGTACCAGCTAGTTTCATTCACAAAATGATTCCACATACCCTTATCTGGAGAAGATGTAGAATAGTTCCAGACAAACAAGAAATACCCAGTATGGTGGGTGACGAGTCCATGTTCTGGGTACTAGCCCAATGTTGGCAGCCACCACTTACTCCAGTGATGCTGGGGTTTGAGTGAGGGCTTTGAGAAGCCTCATGATGCTCTCAGGGCACTATGTGTGCCCCTGGCTAGGCTTTAAGCTGGAGAGCTACAGGCTGGAACCGAGGAGGCTCAGTGTCACCTCGCCTCTGATTCTGCCCAGCTAATTTAGGCCTGGGCTAAGCATTCTCATGGCTGGGTCTGCAGACTCCAGTGCTCGGGCAAAGATGATCCTAACACTAAAGAGATCTTGTACTTCAAAACAATGTTGCATGACAGATTATGGGACAAACATGCAGGAAGTGGCTCAGTGTGCACACTTGTGCATGTGTGTGTCTGTGTATGAGAGAAATGGAGAGAACAGGAGTGAGGTGTAAGGAAGGAAAACTTGCCTCTACCCAGCTTCCCCCTTTCCCCAGGGCTTTTGTTTTAAGAAAGTCAGTTTGGGTCTTTCAATTAAAGGGTTGTTCCAGATAAAGGTTATTCTAACACTCCCCATTGAGTCTGGAGAAGCATGAATCATGAGATGCTCTACTTTTTTTATGTGATACGAAGAAAGAAGACACCCTGTCAAACTATTTGCCGTCTTCATCTGTGAAGCAGTTTCTGATTTCAGAGATATCAAAATATGAAATAATGTATCCCAACACAGGATTGCTGTCGACAGTGGAAAGACTTGATTTACAGATTGACTAGATAGATAGAAACACAGACACACAGACTAGTACATGAACAGGTAACAGATGGTTATTGATGTATGAGAAATACATAGCTGTGTGGACAGACCGCGATGTCCATAGATAGGTCACTAGACATATTTCCCAAGGAACTCAGAGCATCCAGTCTCATCCTCCCTCACAGATAGCAAGCATATGGATTCTAAGTAGGTGTTTCCAAATAACCGTTCACAGACAGGAAGCTCTGAACTGTCCCATCTCTGCTCCTGTAACTTTCAGTCTTGGGCCTTCTCAAAGTGCTGAATCATCAGAGCAAAGTGCTACCTGTATGGGGATGATGGACCAGTTGCTTGCAGCACTAAAATACTGCTTGACAATGAACCTGATGGCCAGACCACTGTATCCAGATTGGATCACATCAGCTCATAGAGGTCCTCAAATTTCTCCAAGAAGCATAGGTGCCCATCTTGACAAAGTAGAAGGATGTGAAGTGCCTGATTATATAGCACATCTACCCATCCCAGCAGCCTCTCTGTGAGGCTCATCTGACCTCTCTTTCTCTACATAGTCTCTTTCTCTGCACTGTTCTAGCTTTCTATGTGTCTTTCTTTTCTCCTTTTGAGGCAGGGTTTCATGTAGCTGGGAATATACCCTACACAGGCTTTGAACCTGTTTCTCCTGTCTGTGCCTCTTGAGTGCTGGGCTTACCATGGCCAGTATTTATGATTCTGTAGGTCAAAGCATGCTAGGCCCAGCTCTACCAAAAGAGCTCTATTTCCCAGTCTCCAAGATCAATACTGACTGCAGGTGTCCTGGCTGACAGTGGAGGTGGAAGAGCTCTGCGTTCGCTTCTCTCCACTGTTGTTTTAGCTGGCATCATGGACTGCGTCTACATCTCCTTAGAGCTTCCAGGACTTATAGCACGATGCTATACTACAGTGGGACCCAGGAAAATTAGCTAAAGCTAAGATTATCAGTGAGGCAGGCAGGAAGCAGTTGGTTTCACTGCCAGCACCATAAACCCGAACAAAAGCAACCAGATCAAACTACACAACACCAAAGACCAGAGACAGCTTTAAATCAGCAAGTGGTTGTTTGATGCCCTGAGTGTGTCAAGCAGCATTGTTTCTAGGTTTCAGGATGAAGAGAGAGAATTCTAGATGTAATGTCACGTGACCCATGGGTGAGGTGTGTTTTGAACTTAGAGGTTGCAAGTGCAGATGAGAACTTAATATTGGGCTGTTGGTACTGCTGGGTGTTAGCCCTTACTAGAGATGGGAACCATTGGGCAGCTTTGCCAGCTGAGTGTGGTGCAAGCTTGTACCACAGTTGTGAGGTGGTGGAATGAAATGGAGATATAGGTCTTTCTCCTGTCCTCGCCTCCAGTCTACATTCTTCAGGTACCCTAGGCAGCTTGTATAATACATCACTCTCAGGATACCTGTCTCTCATCCACAAGCAATAGACATTCTGAAGGTAGGGAGGGCCCAGGTCTTAGTTTCTCAGACTCTACCATCATCTTTTTCACCATCATCATTCTGATTGACCACGGAGAGGTGAGCAGAGCCATGAGGCTCACTGGTGTTCATCTGCTTCTAATCACAGGACCAGGGTACTGCTGGCTCGTGGAACAGCAGAGTAGGGATGGGGCTGGAGAGACAGTCTTCACACCTAACAGCTGCTCCTGTTCTCTCCCCCCTCCTCTCATGGTGGTCTTGGGGGTCTTTTATCTCAGTGGGGACTGTACAAAGTGGAAAGAGTGAGCAACAGCCAAAGGGAAGAATGTCACTGACCAGCAGGGAGACAAGAGAAATAGTTCTTGGAAACAGCCTGAGGATTTGGCTTTTAGTCTGTGACGTGTATCCCAAAACATCACACACGTGCTGTCCGTTCGAGGAATGCCTACACAATTGTGGCTTCCCCTGATATGTTCCTGATCTGCTATCGTATTCTGTATAGAAGAGAATGTCAACTAAAGCAAAGTGGCCAAGGACAGGATGCCTCATCTGACAGCAAGTGTGGGAAAGATCATAAGAAACAAGACAGTCAAGTCTAGTACCCACCAGCTCCTAACTGGCTCTGTGGGGGCCACATCTTTGCAGAAGCATGTGACTAGAGTTGTAGCCCTTGTGAAATCCCTTCACAACTGTCTCTTCCAGGTAGTCTAAGACAGGCAGCTTCAGGAAAGACCTCATCTGAGGTGTCTACAGCAGATAAAGAGAAGAAATGGGGCCTGTTGGCTCCACTCCTATGTTATCATGGGCAAGAGACTCATATCCTGGAGGTAGTCATGGCTCTGGCTCTTTCTTGCTTATAACTCAGCTCTGGGTTTCTGCAGCAGGCAGGACCCAGAAGATTATGAAGGTATCAGGACAGCCTAAGTGAATTGTTACTTGTCAAAGTTCCTTGATTGGCATTTAAACTCAAACTCAAGGTATGTTGCTTATAAGGTGATAAAATGAAAGATGGAGGAAAACTCAAAAGCAGGATTGTGTGCATGTACGCAGGAGGGACCACAGAGCTCATGCCATACACAGTAGACATCAAAGCAGAGCACTGACTGAACAAAGACAGTGATTTTATATTGTAAAGGGTTCCATTCATAACAAAGATATATAATTGCTATCACCTTTTACACACTGAATTATACTGTCTTTAAATAGCTAAATTAATGTCAGCAATTTCAAAGAGATGGACAGAAACAAAATGAAGTGGGAGACTTGATGTCTGCCTGTTTCTGACAGGTCATTCAAGCCTACTGTAAACAAAGCTAGAGAGGGAAGGAACAAAGGAATTAGAAATGATTTCATACAGAAGCAGATATCCTTGGGAAAGTGTAACTTGCCCTTGATATCCAGGGGAAGGATAGATATGCACCGAGTTCTATGCTGTAAATAACAATCTCAAGTTGGGAAAAGCAGCCTGGATTCTAAGAGTCCAGCCTCCAGCCACAGAGAGAAGGGAAAGGCATGCAGGAGCGAGGAAGAGTAGGACATCAAATAAGCTGAGATGCTTGGTGGGGAAAGGGCAGCCAGAGTTCCAGACCTAAGTGCCCATGTAAAGCTGGAAACAGCAGCTCGCATCATAGTCACACTGTTCTACTGCAACATAGAAGGTCGGGATGGGGGAAGCCTGTGAACCAGCTAGCCTGCTGAGATCAGTGACAGACAACAAGAAACCCTGTCTCAAACAAGGTGGAAGGTGGAAGACCCATACCTGTGCTGTCCTCTTGCCTTCTTACATACTGTGACTTGCAATCACACACACACACACACATACACACACACACACACACAGAAAGAGAGAGAGAGAGAGACAGAGAGACAGAGAGAGACAGAGAGACAGAGACAGAGAGAGACAGAGAGACAGAGACAGAGAGACAGAAAGAGACACAGAGACACAGAGAGACAGAGACAGAGAGACACTAAGGGACTTTCTTGTAATTCTGAAATTTAAAATAAGACAAAATTGAACGGCAGAGCCCTGAGCCACTGTGACATTGGATGTTGACAGTACTGTGGTGGTAGACTGGCAATTCTCACCTCTTCCATGCCTTCTCTGTTCTCTGTGACCTAACAATGTTACTTGCCCTCTTGCAGAATTCCTCAGAATTGGAACATTCCACCCTGAAAGGAGATTCAGGAAGTAGACATAACTCACAGATCTCAGCTAATTCCTAAAACAGTACTCACAAAGTCCCTTGCCAAGGTTAAACAGGCAGTAGCCATTGATAGGTGAAGACTTTATTGGAGTTTGGCTCAGCTGCCTGCAAACCGTTCGGGGAGACCCAGGAAGGCTGGTTTTGTGAGTCACCTCCCGTGCTGGTGGCGTTTTGGGTCATGTGGCTGCTCTTGAGCCACCCGTGTTCTTGCAAGTATTCTTTTAGCCTTTCTTCTCTAACCACAGTGGAATCATTGATCCAGCTAGGTACAGTACAGCCTGTTGTTGGTGCCCTATCTGTAGTGAGCAAATGTTCATTCATGTCTCCCCAGGAAGAATCCATGAACATTAAATGAACAAGCATAATGCCCTCCTCCTTCCCCTTGATTTTAGGGTGGCATGGAAATCTGGGTTGACCAACACAACACACAGAAATGATACTGTGTGACCTCTGGGGCTGAACCTCAGAGATCTACAACTTCTGTATTTCTTTCGAAAACCCATGCTCTCTGATCCATATGTTGGGAGAAGATGCTTGAGCCTGCCACACATACAGTCAGACTCACAAAGCACTACCCACAGAGGCACTATGGGTAGCTTCAGCATCACCAGAGGCCTAAGCTATCACTAGGACAGAAGGGCTACCAGCTGAGCATTGCCAGAAAACCCAAATATGACTATGACAATGACTATGACTATGACTATGATGACTATGACTGTGTCCTTACCCCTGGAGTGCTTATGCAGGCTGTGCTTTCCCTTTCTTCATAGAGGCAGCAGCTTACATGAAACTCTTCTGCAAGCCTGGTGCCAAGGGTGAATGAGAGACCTACCAGAGACCCTATATAGAGTCCCGGTTGGGATGGTTAGTGCTTGAGTTCTCATCTGGCTTTTTTCTCCTTTGTTTGAGAATCTCATGTGTGAATATAATGTGTTTTCATAAAATGTTATCCCTATTTTCCTCCCTGATCATCCTGCCCAGTTTCCTCTTCTAACTTCATGTCCTTGTTTTTTTTAAAAACTCATTGAGGCCATTTGATCAGCATGTGTGCATGTACGTGTGCGTGTGCATGTGCGTGAGAGAGAGGGAGGGAGGGAGGGAGGGAGGGAGGGAGGGAGAGAGAGAGAGAGAGAGAGAGAGAGAGAGAGAGAGAGAGAGCTGTTAGGACCATCTACTGAGGCATAGGTCACCTTTCACACCTACCATCCTTGAAGGAAAACTGTGCCCCCTCCCCCCCAGTAATCATCAAATGCCAATGCCTCCTCAGCTAGAGGTAGAGCCTTGGGGCCACTTTGCTCCATGTTGGGACTTTGTCTAGGCTGAGCTCCACCAGGTCTTGTGTGTTTTGTCACAGTTTCTGTGAGCTCATATGTGCACCTGCCATGTCGTGACACAGAACACCAACTAGGGCTGCTCATTCTACAGTCTCTTACTCATGTCACACTGTCAAGTTCCACCCGGATTCTATGGGGACCAAACTCATTCAGTATAACTATGATGGCAGCCTTTTCCCTGACTCGCTAAGTCTCAAGGCATGTGGGTAAGCTCTGCCTAGCCTGCCAAGCACTGCTGCCTTCACTCCATCAACTAGCAAGAGAAAGGGCAATTGCATTGACATTTGCACCCTTCTTTATTAGATGGATCAAGTAACCATCCTGTGGAATCTTCTAGCTTAAAGTTTGTCTGTTACAATTACATATCTAAGGGCCAGAGAAATGAAAACTAGGTACAGCAGACCCACTGGATAAGGCTGGACACAAGTTATTAGCAGTTAGCTCATTCCCTCTAAGCAAATCAACCATGCTGGCCCATCAAGAGCCTAGGTACCTGTCGTAGTGCTGTGATAAAATGTCCTGACAAAAACAACTTAGGTGGAAAGGGTTTATTTGGTTCACAATCCCAGGTTCCAGTCTGTGAGTGCAGGGAAGTCAAAGCAGCAGGAATGTGAACCATCTAGTCACAGCCAAAGTCAGGAGGAGAGAGAGAATATCGTAAGCTTGTCCCCAGATAACTTTCTCCCTTTAGTATGGAGTCAGGACATACATCTAGGGGCTCTCACTACTTTTAAGTTGAGTCTTCACACATTTATAAACATAATGAGAAGATGAGCCTAGCCCTTCAATGTCTTGATGTGCTGTGGCTATGTGTGTGTGTGTCTGTACATATTTATATACTTGAAAAAGTCTGAAAAATATTCACATATGTGCTAATAATATTCTTTTTCCTGTTAGGTCATGATTCAAGCGTGATTTTTGCCTTCAGTTTTTGTGTGTGTCTGATTCCTCTCTTTACAACCAATATGGACAGTATCTGTGGTTCCTAGAAATGAGAAAGACATGGTCATTTTGGCAAAAAGCACAAAAATCAAAATTAGTTACATGATGGAATACCCAATGAACAGATTAAGCACTTTAAAGATAAAGGACATCAAGTTATTAGGAAGGACCAAGAGACGTTTTTAAAAAGTAACATGTGGTCATGCACATGTGCTTTGCTTGCATGCACAATCATTCACACATACACTCACATACATTCACACATGCACATACATGAAATGCATGTGTCAGCAGAGGCTTGATAACAATTTTAAATCTCACGAGCAGTATATAACTAGAATGCATTTTCCTTTCCTCCGTTGTGCTGCTGAGGGAAAATTCCTTCACTGGATTATATCTGCTGTCTCTAAAAGTCAAGCGTATTATCTAGAGATGCTTAAAGGTCCACACAGCTGCCCTTCCATCTTGCTTCATGTATGAAATGGTGAAGAGGTTGCTGGTTGTTTTGCTTGCTTAGGTCACAGCCACCAAGGTGGTTCAGCTGGGAGAGTCACCTGAGTAAGTAGTGTTTGACAACTGAAGTGTCCAACAAGGAGAAGGCTTGGTCTCTCTGCCAAATGAAAGGCCAACATCTTGTCTACCACTTGGATAGAATCCCACTGAGAACTTTAAGACTATTTTAACTTGATTAATTTCTCCAATTTATAAAGCTGGAAAGATTTTTTTAAGCTCAATTGCATTATCTCATGGAGCTGTTATAGATTTGGACCACCGACCTGCATTAAAATAGCCATAATTAGAGGAAGCAGCATCTAAGTCAGTAGGGTCCCTGGTCTCTAGCCATTGAGCTGCTATCTAGATACTTTATCTTCAGTGGGGACACAGTGTTCTGCTCATTCAGATATATCCATTCATCAAAGCAGAGAGAGAACTCAACTTCAAAAAGTGACCTTGTAGTTGGGAGTTGGCGTCTCAGTCATCAGGAAGTAGAGAGTATTGCCTGAAAGCCGGGGAGGCCTTGCAGGGAGTCCCTGAGACAATGCCAAGATCTGAGAAAACAAAGCTTGCTTTCGTGGTTTCAGGGTCGCCTATGTTTCTCCTGATATCCTCAAAGGAATGACTGTCCTTTCCAAATCTGATGCCTGCATTTGTCTAGAAGAGCCTTTCCAACTGAAGTTAATATATGGATGTTTCAAAACAGGGAACACAGGCAGTTATGCTCAGAATGGGTACGAATGGACCTTGTCTGGACCTTTGCAAAACTGAAGGGCTTGGGTTTTCTGAAGGTTACTACTCTATCAGAAGAGACTGGCTAACCTCAGTTTGTTCTAGTCACTTAGCTGACTGACAAAGCCATGCGCAATGCTGAGCAAAGGAGGGTGGCTACCGTTAACCATTTATGTCCCAACCCTCAGGTGATGACAGCAGCCTTAAAATGGAGACTTGGGTGTCAGGCACATGTTCCATTAATAAGAAACCAACAGATGAACAACTGACTGCACAATTATAGAGGACTTTTCTTGAGTTCTACTGATATAAATGCAGATGCCAGGGCTGGGATGTGGCTCAGCTGCAAGTTGCCTAGCCTGCACTCCTGGGCTCATTCACCAGCACCACACATAACTAGATGTGATGTCACTGCCTATCATCCCAGCTGTACAGAGGTAGAGGCAGGGGAATCACAGGTTTAAAATCATCTTCGCTACGCATCAAGACTCCATCTCAAAAACAAAAACAAAGGTAAAACCAGACAAATAGTGAGCACTGAAAAACAAAGACAACCTCACCTAACCCCAGCCCTATGTCACAGGGGCCTGGTCCTGGGGCCTTGGTCTTCCTGGTCATAGGATGAATCTTGGGATACAGCACTGTTCTTTATGTGCTCAAGTTCCTCCTTGCTTCTGCCAACCAATCGGCCTCCACAACAAAACCTCCTTTCTCCAAACCCCTGTGGCCACAATCCTGCTCATCAGTTTCCAATGTTTTAAATTTCAAAGCAAATGAGCACATTTCTGCTTTATATGTGGCCCCACCGTAGTAACACTAGAAAAACATAAAACAAGAAACCCTAAACCTTAGAGAACCACCAGACCTGATGCTTATTTTGAGATTTTCAAGGGGATTTGAATGTGACATTGAGAATCAGCAGGAAACTGGAGTTACTATTTAAAAATTTCAGTAGGATAGCAATCCTGTAATGTAGAGCTTCTGAAAATCACTCTGGAGCTGAGGTATTATTTTTAAAGACCACAGTCATTTCCAAGCCCTGGATGTGGAGTGAGGCATTGTGACAGGCACCAAGGACACGTGCACTGAGATGTGCCAGCAGCCTAGAGTCTCCCTGTAGAGGTAGGCAGCACACATCCAGCTGTGTGATGGGGAGTATAGCCTGCGGAAGCCAGAGACCATCCAGACAGGGACATTGCTTGGCATCTGAGAGTTCAATTTCTAGGCAGCTCGAGCTGTTGGGAAATACCTCTGCTGAGTTGGAACCTGCCTTCCCCTGGCTGCCTCTGCTGCTTCCAACTACGTTCTCTCTCCCCCTCCCCATCCCTATCCCCTCCCCCTCCCCTTCCCTCCCCCCTCCCCCTTCCCTTTCCCCCTCCCCCTCCCCCTCCCCCTCTCCTCTCTTCTCCTCTCCTCTCCTCCCCTCTCATGCTTTTTGAGCAGGGCCTTCTCTGTCTTTTTTGTCATAGCTTCTCGCCACCATCTCTCTTAAACCATCTTTTCTCATTTACTTGCTTCTTGGCACTTGATATGGTTGGCACAGGCACAGTCATGGTACCTATGGACACTTGTTAGGTAGGGATGCTTCCTGGGATTGAAATTCATTGCAGCTGACATGTCTTCCAAACTCTGAGGAAAGGACTGTCAGTGCCATTTCTGTGCCCATTCATGCTGCCCTTACCTATCTTCCTCTTCTGGGATATCTCTGAGAAAAGGCTAGAAACTCACAGAGGGCTCTCATCCCTTGTGATAGTATCGGGCTCAAATCATTAAGTAGGAGGTCTTGTTGTAGATTGATTCTGTAATGAAAAGTCAAGATGTTGTTCTCCAGAGCCCCCATCTCCCTACAAAGGTCCCTGTTCATGTGACCTGAGCTCAAAGAGACAGGTTCTGCTCATCAACCACCCTGCACCCCTGCGCTGAAGCTGCCAGGGATGCCGAGTATGCTTGCATCAATGGATAGTGTTAGTTACACATGTAGGTGTTGTATAGATATCTTGATTGCTTTTCTATTTCTGTGAAGACATCATGATCAAGACAACTTACAGAAGGAAGAGTTTATTGAGGTCTTACAGAGGGTGAGGCCATGACCATCATAGAAGGAACATGGCAATAGGCAGGCATGGTGTTGGAGCAGTAATTGAGAGCTTATATCCTTACCCCAAAGTGAAGGTAGGATGCAGGGGGGTCATGGAGAGACAGAGAGAGAGAGACAGAGAGAGAGAGACAGAGAGAGAGAGAGAGAGAGAGAGAGAGAGAGAGAGAGAGAGAGAGAGCTAACTAACTAGGAATGGCATGGGCTTTTGAAACTTCAAAAACTACCTGCAATGACACACACCACGCAGCAAGTTCTAATCCTTGGCAAATACTTCTACCAACTGAGGACAAAGCATTTAAACATATGAGCCTATTCTCATTCAAACCACCACAGCAACAATCTCATCTGAGATAAAAACCTTCCATCTTAGAAGAAAGCTTTGTTCTAAAAGGAGTGATTGGAGGGGGGGATGACATCCTGAGGACACAGTTCTCAGGGATGATGTTGATCCATCCTTACTTGAGCTGTGGTGAGGGTGAGCTTGCAGATCCTTCTCTATTCCCACACTGCCTTTGCCACCATGAGTTGGTCTCCACCATACCATCCTGTAACAAAGCCATCACCCGTCAGATGCGGGTGCCTGTCCCTTGAACTTCCTGGCATCCAGAGAGGAAAAATGATTATTTTTAAATGGCTCACCTGTGGTGTCCTGTGGAAGCAGGACATACTCCCTGGAGAGGACTCACCCAGCTGTGGGACAGTGCCATCTGCTCAGTAGATGCCCAGATATCCAGGCTAAAGTGATGAAGAGTGGAAAATCCCTGTTCTGATGCCCAGAGGCTCTGGGTGAGTGAGGCTGATAGTCTAGTAAGAGGCTAGCTAAGGATGACACCATATGGGAACCGTTCCCAATAGTAGTAAGGACTAGATTCCCAGGTTGTGCAGGAGCCATTCACACACCTCTGGGACAAAGCACGGCAGGCATTCTCTGAGTACCAGAGGTTGACATCAGCCTCTCTCACTCCAGTGGCAACTGGTGCCATTATTTAGAGGGCCCAGCAAGAGTCTGGGCTTGGTAGGTGTGTATGAGGCTGGAAATCTGCCAAGTCACCACCAGGCTCCCTTTTTCTCCACACTGAGGCTTGTCTTTCAAACTCCTGTTTATGCACCTCCACATACCTCAATGGCCTCACTTGGTGTCTTAGGAGGTACAGACATCCGAAAGACTGGTTCCTGTGTGGGCTTTTGGGGAGGGGTGGTGGTCATAGCGTGTAACAGAATCTGTTTCTGACCTGAAGTTAATCCATTTGGTCTCACCAGTGCTCATCCTCAGACATCAAGGTAAGGCTAGCTCTGAGAGAGGAAGACAGTGGTCACAGGAACTCAGTATCTGGTGGACCAGCTGTCATTGGCACACATGTCTGTAAACCTTCTATAGCTCTTGTAGCATATACATCTTTTATGTGAGAAATGAGGGAAAAATGTGCACTTGAGGCCAGTCATCCTCTGCCTACCTTCCAGGAGTGGTGCCATGGAAACCAAGGGCTTCAGATACCATGGCAACAGAGCTGCAGGTCAAGCTAGTCGCTTCCTGAAAAGATGAACATTGGAACCCCTGTCCTACAGGTTTAGCTCCCCACAGTCTGAGAATGCTTACTGTCTTGGAGGGTACTGTGCTCTCACAGGCCAGATAGGTGGGTTGAAGTGGGGGGTTTTGTTCTTCCCTTTCCTGATGTGGTCGCCAGGGAACAGCATGATGCAGGAACTGTGACATCTAATAATTTCTCTGTATGGTGACTCTGCACTGTGGAAAACACACAATCTGGCTCTGAAGACTCTGAACTGAAGCAGCCTCAGAACTAGACCATAGCCATCCTGGATTAGCTACAGGACAAACCCCAGTGGCATAGGGGTACTTGCGGATAGGCCCTTATAGTAGCGTACAAGGCTGGGCAGGGAATAGTTTTCCAAAGGCATACTAAGGATAAGAAGATGTAGACTTTCCATCCAGGCTCTGACTTCCCTTCCTGAACAGTCAATGTGGGGTCCACAGAATGACTGGAGAGCTCATCCACACTAGGCTGACTCTCCCAGGCACATTGTGTGATGGACACCTTTCTACAGCATCCTCTGAATCATGTGCAGGGTCAAGAATCATTAATGTCTGTGTGAATTCAGCTAAGAAATGGACCAGTACCCCACTCTACAATAGCAGCACCTGTAAAATGGGAGCCTGGCCCTTTAAAGTTACCTTTCATTTTTGACAGACACAGGATCATTGTACTTGTTCAAGGGCTGCAGTGTGACATTTCCCTCTGTGTGTGAGCATCCTCACCCCATGCAGAGTCAAGGTTATTTGGAGAACAGGGATTTGAAACATCAGATGCCTAGAGACCATTTGGTTTCTAAGTGGATAGAGCACTAACTTACCCTTGGCAACCCTCATCCAACATCTACAAATGTGGGTGAGTTCTCAGAAAGAGCTGGGGTGCTACTGTTGTTCCTTTATTTGGTGGGTATCCCACCAATATTTTGTCACACTACACATCTCAGACAAACATGGTTTTTCAGAGGCTTCCCCTTACCCAGAATCCATTTTGAACCATCAAAATTGTGCCAGGCAAATCAAAACAAGCCAAACTGTCTCCACTCTGGGAGGTTCAGGTCTTGTGGCTAGGTTGGACAGTGACAGATATCACTGAGTTGTGTGACCCAAGGTGGTCACTTATGTGTGCTATCTTTGTCTTCAGTGAAGTGAGGGAGGGAATGGATTCCCCATTTACCTCTAACCACCAGGGTTAGAGCATGAGAATGGGAGGAAAGATTCCCACTATGCTCCATTGTAATCACAGTCACTGCCAGGTCAGGCAGGGGCCTGGATTTTCAAGGGAGCATTGGGTCTATGCATGCTGGCCATCAGACCCTAGTCACCTAGACAGAGGGGTAGAATAGCCAGGGTACTCTGTATGTTGCTGCCATGGCTGGTAGAGGCCAGGCACAACATTAGGGAAAAAGGAGCCTGCCACACTGCTTGGGAATAGAGCATGTCTTCTCATGGGCAGTTCTTAGATAACAGAGCCATGGGAAGGGTGCTCTTGATTCACTGTGCTTTGGAAACATGAGATATTTTTTATGTGTCAACTTAGGCCACAGGAACTGGTTCGCAATGCTGTGAGGAGCATCTCCGCGGGGATTCTACTCAGAGGTCTAGGATGTGAGAACATGCACTGGCCACACGCTAGAGCCCTGTGACTTTGCTCGCTTTTGTTCTGTTATTTTTCAAACTGAAGATGTTCTTGGGGACAGTAATTTGGTGAACCTTGGCGCAGATTAAGAAAGAAAAGCTCTTTGATTTTTTTTTTTCCTTTCAGGTTGATCCTGGAAACAGTGGAGAATCCAGAAAGCCATTATGCGAGAGAGGATCAGGCCAGATGGGGAGAAGACAAACGGAAATGAAAACAGAAAGGGGAGGGGCCATATATGTTCAGGACAGTGCAGGGAACAGGAGAGGTAAAAACACATCTATGCGGTCCAGTTTGCTTTCTGATTTTATGATATAACAATCTGACCAGAAGCAACTTACAGGAATCGAGGATTTATTTGGCTTGTATTTCCAGCTCAGTCTATCACTGAGGGAAAAGTCAAGATGGGAAGTCAAGCAAGAGCTGCCTCACAGCCAAGGAAGTACAACAGAAACCTGAATGAGTGCTGCTTGCTGGCTCACCCACAGGCGTATGCTTAGCCTGCTTTTAACACAGCCCAGAAGCACCTCTCTATGGAATACTGCTGCCCACATTGGCACCTTCCTCAACTGACAGTCAAGGCAATCCCTCACAGGTATGCAATAACCCAATCTGATCTTGGAAATCCCACAATGGAAATTCTCTTCTCTGCTAACCTTAGGTTGTATCACGTTGAGAGTTAAAAGCTAACTAGGACAATATTTACAAATGTTTTGGGGGAGCAACAAGCCTATCTCTGGATCTCTGTTCACATCTTGTACCAGCTTGATTTGTACAGTTGTCTGCTCCTTTATTTCTTGTTAGGTTTTACTTCCCCCTTAAAGCATCTCCCACGAGAATCATTCCCTCAAGTGGGGAGGATTTGGAGGCTAATTCTAAACTTCTGTCTTTGGGAACCATCAGTACCCTTATGCTCTGGACTGACCTTTAAGGTGACAATCAGTATATCCTGAGCAATCTCCAAAAGCTCCAACAGAACAAACACAGGATGGAAGATTTACACAGGAGGGCAGTGGGCTCTGGTGGAAGACTCAATCCTGGGCGTGGGTATGAGTTCAAAGTGGAACACCTTCCTTCTGGCTACATGGACCCTTGAAAGAGGGATAGTTGGACTGTGGGGAGGCACATGGCACTAAATGACAGAAACCTTTGCCCATTTGTTAAATGACTCATTACCTAGAAGACCCAGGTGACCTTCTAACAACCTTGATATTTTTCTCTAGGATCAGATCAGGTCTCCGTGGTTGTTGCTCTGTAGCAACTTCCTTCCAGACTTATTAAGATGCAATAAACTCATGAATTTCAGGAAGTCCCCGAAACTGACCAGATGTACTAGGCAATTCCTTCCCTAAGGTTATATAAGCTGTATGGAGACTCAGAACAGAAGCACTGCATGGAAGAGGCTTTCTAGTCATGCAAGATTCAGAGTTCCGTCTCTCATGACTCTTTGCACATGCTGGGGTTGGCTTTGGTGATGCATATAGATCTGAGTCATCCATACTCCTGCAAGTAACCCCTCACCCTACTCCTATAAGTAAGGCCAATAAACTCATTCGTTTACCAAGTTGGATTTTGGTCATATCCATAATTTGGTCTTTTGTTTCCTTTTTGGGGTGAATAGGTACACTCAGGTCTGGAGGAAGTGCCTGGCGCCCCCACCCCACCCCTCTCACACTAATTCTAACACCACTACACCACCGTCTTCCAAATGAAACGTGTTTACTTTTAAGCAGTAGCAATTATTTGTGATAATTAATGGCTGGGTTCTTCTGTTCTTTCTCAGGAAAGTGAGTGGTTTCTGTTCTTTGCAACTGTTGACAGTGTTGTAAGTGAAATTATCTCACCAATCTCCAAATGAAAAACTCTCCAGGCTCTGTTTGTTTGCATGGCAAAGGCAGGCAGTTTAGGGAGAATGCTCTCCTGCAGTGCTATATTCTCAGACTGTCACACTGAGGTGAGTATTGTAAACACAGGGAGTTTTGTTTGTAATGAACCTCTGCAGAAACTTTAAAGGAAATAACTCCACATGGACACAGAGGAGCAAAGAAGTCCAGCCTGCTCGGGGTGCACTCAGGCTTCTGCAGCTAGTCTGGATAGCTGACTTTTTTTCAGGCATCATCTGAAGACTCGATGAGAGCTTTGTGTCTGTGCTGCCACTGGAGGGAGGCTGGGCCCCTCAGTCCCCACCCCATCCATTCCAAGCACTACCATAGCTTGTTGTCTATACGGTTTCTGTGTTAACATACATAGTAAATGGTCTTTTTCATGAGGAAACTAATTCTAAGTCTGACTGAATAGTTGGAGTAACAATGGTTAATTTGATGGTATAAAATTAGAATCTAGAACCCAAGCCTCATTTTGTCATGTGCTAGTATCATGTAGGTGTGTGGTGAGAGAGCCATGGGTTCCACCAACCCCTAGAAGTCTGTCCTTTTCCTTCCTGAAGTCAGGTATATAAATCAGTATCAGTCTGAAGGAGCTGATGGGCCTCACATCAGGTTGAATTTCACACCAGTCTTCTGAAATAAAATGAGAGGTTTTTCTGTATCTTCATAAATTAGCAGACAAGATTGTATGTTAATCACCAGCACTTATGGTCCCCACATCAGCATCTTTCTCTGAATTCTTAGTCAGAAAAGGTTCCCCTGAGTCTGCACTGGTTATGTGCTCAAGTGCAAGTTTTAATAGTTGACAAAGGTGAACTCACCTGCTGAGCCAGCCCAAGTTCTCTAGAGGAACAGGACCAGGAGAATATGTGTATGTATGTGTGTGTGTGTGTGTGTGTGTGTGTGTGTGTGTGTGTGTGTGTGACACACACAGAGTAAATAGTGGTTTATTGGTTTATTGGATTGGATTATTTATTTATTGGATTATTTATTGGATTGGAAATAGTGGTTTATTGCTCCAACAGTAGCCATCTCCACACTGAAGAGAACCCAACAACTGCCCAGACCACAAAGCTGACCACCTCAGCAGTCTTGGCCTGGAGGTCAAAACCAGAGGCTTTCTAGAGGGACACTGGTGCTGAGTCTATGCTAGAAAGCACATCTGATAGTAACGACAGACACTCTTGCTCAGGAAGAGCAAGCAGGTGACATGGCTCTTCTCAGACATACCTAGGCTGCCTGTCAGAAGGTACCACCCACTTTGAGGATGGACTTTTCCTCCTCAGTTATACATCTCTGGAAACATCCTCAAGAACACATACAGAAGTGCGTCTCCTAGGTGATTCTAAATCCTGTTGGAGTAGGTATGACCTTGTTGGAGGAAGTGTGTCACTGGAGGTGGGCTTTGGGAACTCAGATGCTCAAGCCAGGCCCAGTGTCACTGTCTCCTCCTGCTGCCTGCAGATCTAGATGTAGAACTCTCAGCTCCTTCTCCAGGGCCATGTCTGCCTTCATGCCACCATGCTTCATGCCATGATGATAATGGACTAAACCTCTGAACTGTAAACCAGTCCCAAATAAATGTTTTCCTTTATAAGCATTGCCTTGGTCATGGTGTCTCTTCACAGTAATATAACACTAAGACGGTCCACTTTGCTGTGTTTTAAACAACTGTCTGAGACATTGTGATTCGAAAGAACAGAAGTTTCTGAAGACTGGATAGCTAAGCTCAGAGGGCTTGAGTTCGGCTATGTTCTTCCAGGTATGTCACCCCACTGTGGAAGGCAGAAGGGCAGAAAGCACGTGATCCTGATCTGATTTCATTATAGACCCACTGCCATGGCTTGTTTATTCAGTGTCTCCCAAAGGCTCAGTCATCACCCTGAGGTATTAAGACTGAGTAGAACCTGTTGAAGGCAAGACCTAATAGAGGGAAGGAAGCTTACTTAGGTATTTCCTTGAAGGAGGTATTGGGCCCCAGCCTTTACTCTCTTTCCTTTTGTTTTCTGGAAGATTCAAAGTGAATATGTTCTATTTTTTTTTCTTTCTACCATGTGTTTCTATCACGATCTACTGCTTTACTACAGGCCCCAAAGCCAGGAGGGCATTCAGAAATGCACTGGGCTCTAAAATCATGCCAAAATTACCTGCGCCAGGATAGGTTTCCTCTTCTTATATGTTACCTACATCAAGTATTTTGTTGGAAATGAATATATCACAAGAGTTATATCAGTCCACAGATGAAAGCAGAGGGCTCAGCATTGTCGTCTAGTGAAGGATCCACCTCTCCACACTGTTGTGTTGGGTTCACGTGTCCAATAGGTAAATGTGTTTCTATTGCTTTATTTCTGAGCATTTAATTTTGGAGGCATTTAATTTAGTTATACATGGTATTGTATTTTAGTACTGACATGCATTTGCTCATTGCTATTATTTAGGATTATAATTGATTTTAAACATTCAAGTTGATTCATACAAACTTGCCATACTTAACTCTAGGTGATTTTGTATATTTGTAACATTTTGTCCTACAGATAAGATGACATCAGTACATGAATATTTCCATGTTTTATCCTTTCTAGTCGAGTGCCTTTCCCCACCGGCTCTTGCCTTCTCAAAGTGGTCAGCATGGAGCACTGTAGTGAGTAACAATGATATTGGATACACCTACCTTTCCCTAGTTCTAGGGGAAGCATTCAGTCTTTTAGTTCTAAATATAATATCAACTGTAGTCCTCCATTCCCGAATATTCTTCTTTGCAAGCTTTCTCTTTCTGCTTTTACCTATACTTTCTGAGTTCAGCTCATGATGCCAGCCAGGCTGAGGGCTGTGAAATTTGATGTCTAAGAACTATGGACATTAAATACTTTGATAGAAGTCAAACCTAGTTAGAAATTGGAAATGGGAAAATGTGCATTTAGCTCCTTTTGCTGGTGTCCCATCTGCATGTCCCCAGTCATCATTTCAGTACAGTGCTACTCCATGAAAGAGGGCTGAAGGATGTGAGAGACGGGACACATATCATGGGTTATTGTAAGACAGCCTTTGCTGCTGCTGTGTAGACAGAAACCCAGGTTCTAGCTGTCTCTGCTCACTCAGCCCTATTGTACCAAGTGCCCCAGCTTCCCCTATCTGTCTACAGGTTTCTTATTTTGTCATTGTCCATACAGGATGGAATGTCCACACTGCTTTCTGGGAAGAAGGGGGCCCAGTAAGGTGATGGATAGAGAGGAAGAAGCATCTTTGGTTTGCAGTCCTAGCTGAGTTCACTACATAGGAGGGAATGTGAATTGCTGTCTAGTGCTGAAGGTCTTGCATGTAGTTGATGACATAGCAATAGAGAATTGGCAAACCAGTCAAGACCTCTATGCTGCACTGGATGACTTATGTCACCTCTCTGCTTATCAGAAAATCATTGTTGGGGTGGCCCCGGCCTGAAAGCGCTTTGTAACCTGCCTATGACCATGTTAATCCTGTGTTTGGCTTAGCATTCGGAGGAGACCCTAAATGCTAACAATTTGCACAGTTGTGCTCTGAGATGTGTCAACCCTCAGTGGCTGAATCGGGAGATGGAGCCTTTGATGTAGCCCATGTCAACCCCAACAGTGTTCTTGGGCACACTTGCTGCCTGATCCTATGCCATTGAGGGTGCAAATAAAAATATTAGCTAGTGAAGGTTACAGTATGCCAAGCATGGGACTCCAGAACCAGATGGAGACATTTGCGTGTCTTCTCACTGCACTGTTTCCCAGAAGTGTCAGCCTCTAGAGTCAGGCTTCACTGGTGGCCATGATAGTAGTGGCACAGTCCTGGGGGAAGTGTGATCCCAGAAAGGGCAAAGAAACTCTTGCACCATCAGGCTCCTTCTCCACTCATGTGTGCCCATGTGAACATTCTGTTTCCTCAGTACCTGCTCACAGAACAGGGTTTATTCATATTTCCATTCCTGCCTCTCGGGATCTTTGTGTGACCACGAGACCACCAGGCGTTCTCATCAGCATGACTACCTGGAATCAGGATGCAGGCTTTGCACAGCTTGCAGTGGTCCTCTGCTCTCAGTGTCATCTGAGCGTGTTCAGCTTCCACAGGCTGCAACTGACATCGCCTTTCTCACAGGCCATACCTTCATCCAACAAGGCAAAGGGCTTCCCTGGAGTTCCCACCAGGACAACTGTGAGAGGCTCTAGCCGAGGACTACTCCCACCTAGGTAGACGTCAGTTGGGTTTCCATTCCTGAGTTTTCTCTCCATCCTAGTGAACGTTCATCACCTGGATCTCTCATCTCATTCAGAATCCTTTTTCCAAAGATAGTAAGTTTTCCTCGTGGGGATCTCAAAAGGACAGTAGCAGAATGCTGAGTAGAAATGTGGCATTTTCCTCTAGACACACCACAACCACCCCAGCCATCTTTGGATAGAGATAACTAGGGCCTGGTAGTCATGGCAACTAAATGAACAGCCAGATATAGGATAGAGTGACAGCTAGGACTTATGGAGTGGTAATGGAGATGTTAGTGTCCATAGAGGATGAGAGTTAAAGGACCCTCATCTTGCATTCCCTGCTGTGACTTCCCCTATTCCCTACTCCAGCTGCAAGGGATCTTGGGAGTTGCTAGACTGCATAGGAGTGGAAGGTTCACCAAAAGTGAGAGTCTGTTATGTAGCTTCATCGAGGTCACCATGCATGATGTCTTTGTGGTGATGAAGCTGCCCTGGAGTCAGCCACACTCCTGTGAGCATGAGCCCCTCAGCCATGCTCTGTAAGGAAACCAAATAACTCTAGTGGTTCACCAAGGTGAAGTTTGGTGGGATCTTTACTGTTGGTGCCGTATCTGGGGTAAATAGATGTTTGTTCATATCTCTTAGGAAAAGTTAATGCAACAAGTGTCTTCCATGTCCTGAGACAGGCCAGAATGCATAAATACCAAATTATCTGTTTGTGGGCCGAGTCTCAGCAGCAAGGTAGCAGACACAAAAATCGCCTATCATTTTTTTTTTTTTAAAAAAAAAAAACCACTGAATTTGGGAAGTTAATTCAAATTACAAACTACTCCACTGAAAAACCTCCTGGAATGCCTGGTGACAGGTAACAAAGAATGCATTCAGTCCCTGGGGCTCTGCTCATCTCCAGCCTCTCATATCAATGTTTGACTGACACTTCTGAGTTATGTTGTTAGGGCCAGGGCTTTCCTGTCAGTAGTAAAAATTACTTAATTTGTCATCAAAGCTTGGCTCCTTTATTTCCCCTACACATAAATGCTGTGAGTCGGATCGCTAGTGAAAGCAATCATCCCCAGAAAGCAGCTCTCCCACAATCGTAAAGGCTGCCCTGGCTTCTTTGCTTAATTGTATTAATAAAATTTCTAGCAACATAGTTTTGGGGAATCAATGCCCTGCCAATCAAAGGCTGCATCTTGAGGAGGTGCTAGCTAGACTTTCAGTTCCTTTGTGACAAACTAGGAAAGGCTGTGTCACCCACAGAAGATTAAATCTTTAATTTTGCACTATTTCCATCCATCTCTACTGAACAAAGTGAGCTTTACCTGTTGAATATGGGCTTATGCAACTTGAAGGACCCTTGAGACGTTAAGAGGCAGCCAAGAACGCTCTCTAAGGTTTAAGCGGAGGGGAATTCTGAAGGGATTATGGCTGCATTTTCCATAAAATGAGAAATAAAAACAGACTTAAGCATCGCATGATCATAAATGCATTCCTGCAGTGATGGAGGGCCATTCCCACTGCTGCTGTGGGGCCCAGACAGGAAGCTCTCACACTTGTGCGGATTTGTATGAGTCCAGCCATAATGAAGTGAGGGTCTGAGGCTTTGGACAGACTGGCTACTTTAAAGAAAGAAAAAGATACTCTTCCACTCTCTCTGGTCCAAAGGTGAGAAATGTGGGCTTCGTTTTGACATCATTAAGATGTCTTTTGTATAGAGGTCTAACCTGCTTTGACCAAGACGGATAATTCTCTACAGAAGGAGGAAGAACAAAGCGATTCCTGGGAAGATTTTCCTCCCTGATTAATTATGTGTTGGAAAAAAAAATCCTGATGTCTTCCAAAGACTCAAAGAAAATGGGAACTCCAATTAAAACCCCTTCCTTACTAATCAGCTTAAGAAACGCAACTAAAACAAAAGTCCTATTAAAAGCAAAGCTGTGCTCTGGAACAGGCACCAGTCACTCAGGAATGCCCACTCATACTGGGGTTTCTGTGTCCTCAGTGCAGGCCTGAGACTTAATGACTGCCACAGTGGGAGAAAGTGGGAATAAATGCCACAGAGGGCAATGGGTAATTCTTAGTTTGAAGCCTATTAAAAACCAAAGATTTCAGAATTTAGGGTTGCTGATAGGATATAAGTTCTTGAAGTGGGGGGGGGGGCTCCTTCTTCATGATCACTCTCTACATTATTTTTTTTTTTAGTTTTTTAACTTTTTATTGTTATTCGATCTGATGTAAAAGCAGTGACAGCGTACCAGTTGTACAAAATGACAGGCTTCCTGGTGACACTTTCTTCAGGCATGTAACCATGCATCTTCCCCATCACATTCTCTCCTGGTGTTCTTTCCAGTGTCCATCCTACCATTAGATCCAAGCTTCTATAAGGTGTATTCCACAGATGACAGAAACCATGCCATATTTGAGACTCTGGCTTATATTCCAACTTAATAATCTCCAATTTTGCCATTTTTTTTTTCAGCAAAGGACAGGATTTTGTTTTTCTATCGGCCAACTAATATTTTATGACATTTGTTTAGTGCATTTTCTTTATATATTCATCTGTTGTCATGATGTATGTATATTATGCTTTCCAACATGACAATAAATTTATTAAACGGAAATTGTTTGGGGTTGATGGCTCATTAGGTAAGAGGCTTGCTGAAAAAAAACACCAAGACCTGAATCTGGATCCTAGCAACTGAAAAAAGTTGGATGTTATCAACACAGACTTGTAATCTATCTCAGCACTGGTAAGAAGGCTGCAGGCCACCAGGATGAAAAGTATCACCCAAACAGTGATCTACAAGTTCAGAGAAAGGGGATAAAGTGGTGGGCCATGCTAGAGGAAGACATTGATGATCCTCTCTGGTCAGCGCTGGCGCTCAACTCTTTCAGTGTAAGTAAGAGACCCACATTTTTCTATGGGGGAGGGGGGAAATGTAGTCATTTATGTGACCTCTTGGCTCCAGAGCAAATGCAGCCACATTTTGTGGTTCTGTGGATGGACACACTCATGGTCTTGGTCTTGCCAGTGGATATATCCAGTGTCTCTACTGCAGAACACTCGCCCCATTTTTCTTTCCATCTTGTACACCGTCTTCCTTTGTACTTCCTGATCAGCTTCCCAGACTGCTCAAAGGTTCCTGGTCCATGCTCAGCCCTGTCATCTCAGAGATGACTCACAAGTCCAGCATAAAGTTGTGCTATTATAACCTTCACCTTATCACCTCAGGCTTTCCTGACACTTGGTGAGCTGAGCTAATGGTGACACAGCAAGTCTAGTTGGAGGTGCTGAGTCTGCTAGAGTCATGCGAGGCTTGGAGAATGGGAAAGGCCCTGTTTTTCAGGATCATGATGATGGATCTCACTTCAGGATGGGGGAGAACACCAGATAGGCAGAAGCATGTGTCTCCTTGCCAATCCGTGTTTGGGGGTTCCTCATCTCACATTCATTATAAACCCTTGCTGGAAGCAGATCCCAGTGAGAACAGAGCCCATGGGATCTACAGAGTCGTTGCAGGAAGAAACCAATTCTGGGGCAAAGGAGAACAGTAAGACAAGCCCATAGCAAATGAGAAAGCCTTGCTCCAGCACGACCACTCAGCCCAGATGCTGATCCTGTGAGGATGAGCGTCCAAGACAAGGACACAGAGGAAAGTGGTAGTAGCATTCATCATGCCCCCACAGTGGTGTGCTCACCCTCCTCATCCTCTATCTCTGGGCTTTTGGCATTAAAAGAATTCTGTGTGTCAGCCAAGCACAAGTCCTCTACCATGTCCTGATTCTGTAGTCCCAATCCCACTGTCTCCTCTGTGACCTTCTCTTCTGGGCAATCCTTACCAATAGCTTTGAAGTGCTGTTCTCCTATGTTGGGCAACTTTCTTCCAGGAATTCTAAGTACTATAGATGCCCCAGCTGTGAGGCTGGGAATGTCGTCTCCATGAAGTCCCGATGCAGTTACCTACTTTGCTTTTGGACACGGGATGGTGACAGTTCCCACCAAGGTCAACCTAGATGTTGTTGGGCCAGTGAAAGGTGAGGCAAGACTGTGATGTCTTCTCAGTCAGCATCGACAGGTATCTCTCCATGTTTTGGTTTTCTCAATGTCTAATTTCATGAGTGGGTAATTCCTTTATACTCTTAAGACCTCCCCAAACCTAGGAAATGATTCCTTCAGGATGGACACTGAGGAATGGTCATTTGTTTAATCCCAGGTCTGCATCAGTCCAGTTCCAATAGATCCAGTTATTTTTCTGTAAACTGCTAAGAAGCAGAGCTCTAAACAGGCAGATGGAGGTAGGCAGTGCACACGGGGGTCCAAGAAGTCACTCACATGGCTCTGCTGGAGGCCCAAGTCTGGACTGTAGATTCAGGAATATAGTTCCCAGCTCTCACTCCATCAGCTGGGGTGTCTGCTCTTGACTTTCTGTCCTCTGCACAGGGCACAGGGAAGATCTTACGAACAGTGTAGTACTCAAATCAAAACAAGGAAATCAGTTTGCACCATCAGTCTTACCACTGAGAATTTCCAGGACTCCAAGCCAATTGGAGTCATGCCTTTGCACAGGTTGCAGGGTGACTTGTCCCCATTGACGTAGGCTTTGCCTTGATAGTTGTCCAGAGATGTGGACCTTTTTATATTCCAAAGAGCAAGCACCACCAAACACCAACAGAATAACTCTTCATCACCTTCACTCTCTGAACTTCAGCCTATGGTTCTTCCTGCTGAAATTCAAGCCATAGAAAGAAGAAACCATGCGAAGTCACTTCCAAAACCTGTCACTTGGCAAACACTAGGGGCAGTTTGTCCCAGTCTCAGGAAAGCACACAAGCACCGTTCACTGTGTGGGTGTAGTTAGACTATTAGGCAGAGAGTTAAGTGAACTTTAAGTCTCAATGACACAGAAGATAACATGTAACTGGACATTAAACACAAGAATGGGGGTAAGAGAAGTATTTCTACCTCACAGGAGGATCCTCTGTGGAGACCAAGGCTTGTATAAATCCTTAGGATCCTGAGCTAGGAATTCTGGGTAATGATGCAGATCTCAAACTGTACAGTTATTTTCCTAAGGAACACAGAGAAGCGGTTGCTACATTGGTGACCAACGGCTTTGCCATCAGGAATTTTCCCAGTGTTGAAGCAACGATGACGCTGCTGAAGCTACACATTCATCTAAAGAAGATGTCACCAACCTTTGTTCTGGGTCCCGCTTCTCCTTTCTTGACTTCTGAACAATCGTTGTTGCACAGCTCACTGTGGCCCTCCAGGTCACAAGTAAGTCACAAATCTCAGGCCCTCATGTAAAACTATTCACTGTTTTTATTACGTAAACTCTTACTGGAGGAGGTGGCATTTTGTTACAGAAACTAAGTAGAACCTGAAATGATCATATTCGTGGACAAAGATTCTTAGGTGTAAAGGATCCCAAACCTTTCAGTCCAAGCCGTTTGCAGAGGATCAGAAAAAATAACAAAAGAGAATCCAGGTAGTTCCTTCAAAATGCAGTCAGTAATGGGCCCATTCAGGTGGCTCAAGGGGTCCTGCCAAAGAACACATTTGGGGTTCAGGAATGGATCTGACAAGGAGAATTCCAGAAGAAAATCCTAGAGTCACCACATTCCCCATAACCCTAAGCCTGTCTTAGTTACTGTTCTATTGCTGTGATAAGATACCATAAGCAAAGCAATTGATAGTAAAAAGCATTTATTGGGGGCTTATAGTTTCAGAGAGTACATCTATGACCATCATGCAGTGATTGGGCAACAGGCAGACATGTATGCAAAGCCACGGAAGGTCCTTGGCTATCCACCTCTTCCTGTGAGTCTAGTTCGAATATTAAACAGGGTCCTAAAGTAGCTTTCCACAAAGGGAACAATGGAGAACAGGTCCTACTTCCAAAAGTCTGCTTCAGATGCCCCTGACCTGGAGTAATGGGCCTTGGGTTCATCTGGCAGAGAGAAACCTGCTTCAGATGTCCACACCTCAGAACACTGGAACATGGGTTCCTCCCACGGGGGCCTGCCTCAGCTGCACACCCTTTGGAGCAACAGCTATGGATTCAGCTAACAAGGGCCTGCCCTAGATGTCTTCAACCTGGAATACTGAGTTGTGGGTTCAGATCACAGGGCTTTTGGACATATGTTCTCAAACAGGAGCTCTAGGTCATGGGCTCTGCTAACAGACTCTGTATCAGCTGTCCTCACAGGTCCAGATATCCCCTAGATCATTAGGCCAAAGGTCCTCCTAACATTGGTCTATCCCAGCGGCCCAGACCCTAGCCATGGGGACTGCTGACAGCTGTCCCCATCTTGTAGCAGCAGTTCCTGGCAGCTCTAGGGGTCAACAGTTCTGTCGCTGTGTACTGTGTATGGGCAGTGTGCATACATCTGGAGCCATTCCTACACTCACTGTTTGAACTTGTACTTGAAACCCTGTATTCTATTATCACAAGATTGGTTAAAATATCAATCCCCAGGAAGGTGAGAATACTATCACATTTGCCATGAGAAGATTAGATTCCAATACCCACTGATAGAAAAGACCGTAGAGATGGAAATGCTGTAGATAAGAGCTCCAGGGGCTTTATCAGTCAGCACAGGGCATGGACTTTCAGTTGATTCACATTTTGCTTGGGGGACTGGAAATGGTTTTACTGGACTGAGGATGACATCCCCTGACCATCATCTTTTACCAGACTCAAGGCACTCTAACCTTAGCTAGCTATTCCTGTGGCTTCCATCAGTAAGACTCACCCCAGAGTGGACTATTGAGTGTGACCACTCAGAGCCTACTAGGCTCATTTTGTATTGAAATGATGTGCTGGTGCTGAAGCTTCAGGGGACACTCTGGGGACACACTGCTGCGGCAGCCTTCCCAAACACTCCTGTGAATGTAACATTATGGAGTGCAGGATGCCTGGCCAGCAGCGGTCAGCCTCAGAATTAGATACCATAGGTTTATATAGAATTATACTGTATGTCAGTTTTACAATGGATAGACCTTACATGTATCCTTTGTTGTGAAGTTGTACAGCAAGAAAGTAGCCATCCCAGCCTGTCAGTTATGTCTGTGGATAGCAATCCTGGATTCTTGTAAAGAATAAATGATAAACCAGGTGTGGTGGTACACATTTTGTAATCCTAGCACTGAGAGGTCGGAGGCAGCTAGACCCCTGGAGTTCACTGACCAGTGGGCCCATGTCAGTTACTTTCCTGTTGCTGTAATAAAGCATCATGACCAAGGTAACTTATAGAGACAGAATTTATTTCAGCTTGGAGTTCCAGAGAAATGGAGTCTATGAAGGGGAACAAAGGCAGAGAGGCGGGAGCAGAAAGCCATCAGCACAAAGCAGAGAGAACTAATTCACTATGGTAAGTCTTTAAACTCTCGAAACAGATTTCTGGTGGCATATTTCCTCCAACAAGGTCATCCCTTCTAAACCTCCCAAACGGTATTGTCAACCGGGTACCAAGCATTCAAATGCCCAAGACTACAGAGAAACATTTCTCGTTCAAACTATCGGAGCCTGACCTCCATAGTTGGTGACCTCCAGAACAGCCAAGGTCTCATCTTAGAAATAAAAGGTGGATAGTATATGAAAAAATAACACCCAGGGTTGACCTCTGACCCCCCCACATGTCCATAAAGTATGTGTTGACACACCCATTCTCAAACACACACACACACACAAGTATAGACTTAAATGAAATTGGTACAAGACAAGAGCTTCTGATGTGACTGGGGCGGGGGAAGAGATTTGGTTAAAGGGGACAAAGTTTCAACCCTGAGAGGTGGTTTTGGAGCCCGCACAGTGAAACTACACCACTCCTTGTTTGGGGCAGTCTGGTGCACAGTGTGACTATCTCACTCTCTGTTGAGCCAGGCACTCCATAGTGATCACAATTGTATATGTTTTTAAACCTCAAGACTTTCATAAGCTCAACTTAGGCAAAGATCTGAGCATGGGGGAAGTGAGGTGGACACGGATTCTCACCCAAGCCACCCAAACCAAGGAGTTCTAGCTGTCTGATTGCTGCTGGATGAGGGGGCCAGTTTTCTTCAAATGAAGTGACACCTGGTATATTAACCAAATTCCAGGACAGGCCCTGAACCCAGGAGTTAGTCAACACAAATTGGCCTCTATAATTTTTGTTTGTTGTTTGTTTGTGTTTTATAAAAGAGAGCTCAAGAGCATGAAGTTGGGCATTTAGGGAGCTGGGGGAAGGGAATAATATACTCCAAATATATTATATGAAAATTTCGAAGAATAAATAAAAGCTTTCTTTTAATTTTGTGAGCCACTGTAGTTTTGAGGGTGTGTTCTAGAATCTACTGTGTTGGAGCAGATGAAGACCCACACTCATATTCTCTAAAGGATGCTGAGTGCAGAATTGAGATACAATCAGCCCTTAAGTCTGTGCTTAGTAAAATCTTGATGTCTGATCTTTTGTATTACCATTTAAATAAACTTGGAGAAGCCCTGCTGTTAACTTCAGATGTCAGGCATGCCCGGGAATCAAAGGAAAGTGCCGTCCTTTGCCTCTGTCCTGGCCGTACTTGCTGGCTCCCAGTTTCCTGGGCTCTGCATGTGCAGCCTTCTGCCTCTGTCTTCTGTGGGCACATGTGACCTCAAGTTCTCAGAAGGACGAGGCTCCTGCCTGAACAGTACCCCTCACAACACACCCAGCCAGAGCACATGCGCAGGACATGGGGTATTGATCACAGAAGTGTGCCATGGTGTGGCTAGCTTGGATTTTAGATGCACAGAGGAAGGCTGGGATGTCATACCTTCCACTCGTCTGTCTTTCTCTCTGTCTCTCTGTCTGTCTGGCTGGCTTTTATGGTGATAGTTGGTATTGGACATGATATAATTGTTTGTTTTGATCAAAAGAAGGAGCTGTGCTGTCAGAACTGTCCTTATTCCAAGTCCTGAGACGTTCAGTCACTGCCATGACATAGAGAAGTGGAGTCAAGACAATTGAGGATCTTTAGGAAAGCAAATATCTTCCTGCTTCAGTAGGGTAGCCTGCAGCTGGACAGACTGGTCTGGGCAATCGCTGTTTGAGGTGAATAATATCTCAGATGATTACATTTTTAAAAATAGATTAAAGACATTTTTGTCATTTTTAATGTCTTACTACTAGTACTTTATAAAAAATATCTGAGATGATGTTAACAGACATTTTGCAGTGAAAACACTTTCAGGGCTGTTTAATGGGTCACTTATTACTCTGAAGGAATTCTCCAGGACCGCCTGGATTTTTAATCCATGGTGCCATTTTTTGAGCATTTTACTGCATGCAAGGCAGTGTGACAGACAAGGGTGGGAGACAGAATAATAAAATGCATTTTCCAATTGATCATAAAGGTTTTAAGAACCAACCCAGGAGTGAGGACAGTTCAGGTGAGCAGAACACAGTCTGCAGTGTTCTGCTTCTGTGATACCTCAGGGGATGCAGACTGAAGATGGTGAAGAAATGTCTCTGGTGTGTTCCCAAGTCGTCGTCGTCTTCTTCTTCTTCTTCTTCTTCTTCTTCTTCTTCTTCTTCTTCTTCTTCTTCTTCTTCTTCTTCTTC
>NW_021604687.1:9106387-9134301 GCF_004785775.1 Grammomys surdaster
GAGGGAGAGAAAGGCAGAGTCACAGGTGACTTTCTGGAGGTGGAGGCAAAGTCCTAAGGCTTACATGGCAACACCTTCAAAGGGAAATATTTGTAAAACACATGGGTAAATATAATCTGCAAATGGCACACAGGAACACAGGCATATACCCACCTCTGGGGGCGAGGCATAAATCCACTTTCCTAGACCAGAGGCTATAGCTGGACTTTGGCTACCTTGTGATTACTTCTCACTTCTGCCTTTCTCCACCCCTAGCTCTAGATAGGAGAGAAAATGAGGATAGAAAGCAAAGGCGGTGACATTATCATTAGACTACTTCCTGCTGATTAGGGGGTGTCACATTCCTTGGGGAGAGTTTGAGCTTCATCATCAGGATATCTAATTCCTTCTTGTTGTTTGTTCTTTCCACATGACTACTTAACAAACCTTGACCAACATCAACCAAACAGTAACCAACAACCCACTACCACCAACACTGTCTTTCAGGGCCCTAGCATTTATATAACCTCAGAGGAGTCCCCGGAATTCCATATGTCACACAATTTCAGAAATTATCTGCAGCTCACAAAATCACAGTCCTGCTAGAGTATGAGGCAAATCACAGTCAGCTTCTGTGGACAATCTGAAGCATCCCATATCACAGACCTGAAATTAAAATAAAAACATATTCCCATATTTCTGTATTTTTCAAAGAATCCAAATCCCACTACAATAGGCATATATTCCTTGTCCTAGTACTACAGGAATATTCTCACTCTCCTACACTATTGTAATATAATCACTTTTCTAGACCACACACACACACACACACACACACACACAGAGTAAGGGGTCCACAGCAGCTGGAGACCTCATCAGCTAATCTCTCAGACATACACTATCCACCCAACCACCCTGCACCCACTTGGCAGGCTGGCTGAAAGTAGCCTCGGGTGCCCAGTCCCGGAGAAGCTCAGGAAGACAGATGGCAGGATCTAGATGGTCCTGTTCTCAAGAATTCAAGCGTCCAGATGAGACTGAGT
Source organism: Grammomys surdaster (assembly GCF_004785775.1). Lineage (NCBI taxonomy): Eukaryota > Metazoa > Chordata > Mammalia > Rodentia > Muridae > Grammomys > Grammomys surdaster. The sequence goes on from NW_021604687.1 coordinate 9,107,410, forward strand.
GAGCACTCCCTGAGAAGGGATGCCCAGCCTTTTATATAAACACTCAGCAGCACCATGGCAATGCCAACAGCTGGGGCTCCTTCCTGGGCAAACACACAGCTGTGGGCCAAGAAAACTGCATTTACGGCTGTGAAACGCGAAGTTCATGTAGTTTTCATGTTGGAAAACATTATCATCTCTTGATTTTCCCAGTCATTTTAAGCCATAAAATTATATTTAGTACATACAACATAAGTCAAAACAGCAGAAGTGATTTGCATTTTTATCACCATCCGAAAGCTAGGAACAGCTCTAAGGTGGGGTTGGCTGTGACCATTTGCATTTTGGGTAATGCCAAGAATGATGGAAGACCAAGAACGGGGCAGGTAGAAGCACCAGGCATGTGTGGATAGAAGCCAGGTATGACCACAAAGCGTGTGTGTAAGTACTTACAGTGTAAGTATAGGCACAGTGCAGACGTGTATAGCATCCAAGTATGTATACAGCGCAGGTGTGGACACAGTATGGGTGTGCATACAGCGCCAGTGTGGGTACTGTGTAGGCATGCATAAAGTGCAGGTGTGTATACAGTGCAGGTATGTTTACGATACAGGTATTTATTGATACAGTACAGTGTGGGCATTGTTTAGGTGTGTACACAATGCCAGTGTGGGCATTGTACGCAAAAGCAGTACAAGTATGGATGCAGTGCAGGTGGGTATACAGGACAGATGTTTATACAGTGCAGATGTGTATGCAGTACAGGTGTGTATAAGATACAGATGTTTATACAGTGCAGCTGTGTATGCAGTGTGGGTATGTATACAGTGCAGATGTGTATGCAGTGCAGGTATGTATACAGTGCAGATGTTTATACAGTGCAGATGTGTATGCAGTGTGGGTGTATATACAGTGCAGATGTTTATACAGTGCAGATTTGTATGCAGTGCAGGTGTTTATACAGTACAGGTGTTTGTACATTTAAGGGAGGGATCCAGTGCAGATAAGAGCACAGTACAGATGTACCCCTGTAGAGGTGTAGACCTAGTGTAGCTATGGACCCACTTCAGGAGTGAGCCAGTTCAGGTATAGACCAAGTTCAGTTGTTGTCCCAGTGTAGGTATGCATCTAGTCAAGAGGGGAACCTGGTGTTGGTATGAACTCAGCACTTGGATAGAGCCCGTGTGGATGAAGTCACAGAGGAGCAGGTATGCACACAGCGCTGGAACAGGTACAGTGCGGGTGTGAACCCAGTGAATATCTGGGCGCAGATCTTAGTTGGATTGTGGGGTCTCAGGTCTGCTGACATTTGTTCCAGGTAGCTCATGCTCCTAGTGGCTGGGACACTCGCATGCAGCACAGACTGAGCTCACACCGCCCCCTGCCCTCCCACCCCACTCTTCCTTCACAGTGCCTTAGCTCACAGACTGACACTGCCGGTGGTTGAGTCAGGGGACACTGGAGCTTGCCCTCCAGCCTTGCCTAGTGCTGTTTCTCCTCATGCTTGGAATATGAACACTGTCTCTGGTCTGGGTTTCTTGAGTCCCACCGAGCATTGCCTGGGTGAGGATGCAGAAGGCTGAGGCAGACAAGAAGACAGGCAGGACACTTGCAGAGAGAGCTGGTAGTCTGCCATTTGCGGCTCTGATTGACTTAACCAGGGTGAAATTGATTGCTTTGGAGCAGAAAACTTAAGTACTTAATTTGGTCTGGCATTGCGAAGTCATTGCACTGAAGCTCCTGGGTGTCCTAGCCAACTCTGGGTTTAGAGATGTCCGTCCTGGTGTGGGGACCTCTCCCCTGGACCCCACGCCTTTTCACTAGGCCCTGCTACTCCACCTTCTACAGTCTGAGCTCCTTTCCAGTCAGTATCTCTGGCAACCCCACCACCACTACTACCACCCTCCCATCCTGCTATCCCTCACCCCAGCACCTGGGCACCTGGCTTTGTGATTTTCTTCCCTTGCTTGCCTTAGCCTCAGGGTTCATTTCTACCAGGGAGGTGGGATGAATGCCTCCTGGTTACTTATTGGCTCATAGTGGCCTAAGGCTGTAATTCAGAACACTTTCATTTTTGTTAAAGGATCCACCCAGAGACCAAGGAAGCATGGGGTTGGGCCCACACTCACCACCAACTCCAGAGGTACTTCTACTGTGTCTTGTTCACTAGATATTTCAAAATCACAGAGGTCAGCGACAGGGGAAAATACAGGAGGTGAAGAGAGACAGTGAGGATTGGCTGGACTGGCTGTTTGGTTTTTGTCAGTGTGAAACAAACCTGAGCATATCTGAGAAGATGGGATCTCAATTGAGAAAATACCCCCGTAAGATTGGCCTACAGGCACATCTGTTGGTCATTTTTTAAATTAATGATCAATGTGGGAGGGCTCGGCCCATTGTGATCACTTCCACCCCTGAGTAGTACAAGAAAGCAGGCTGAGTAAGCCATGGGGAACAAGCCAGTAAGCAGCACTCCTTCATGACCCCTGCTTCGGTTCCTGCCTCCAGGTTCCTGCATTGCATTCCTGGTCTGACATCCCTCACTGATGTACTAACATGGAAGCCTAAGCTGAAATAAACCCTTTCCTCCCCAAGGTACTTTGAGTTAAGGCGTCTTATAACAGTAATAAAAACCAAAAAAAAAAAAAAAAAAAAACAACTAAGGCAGGGACATGCCATGCCTTAGGAGGGAGAGAAGGACATGTGGTCAGCACTGACCCTTTCCCCTGGAGCACATCTGGATGTCAGCTGGGGCCTGAAAGCTCCAGGGAAATACCTGCTGAGAGCCAGGAAGTTTCATGGGGGTGGGGAAAGAACATGAAAAGGCTTTTACCGAGCACTTGGCTACCGCTACAAAGCAGCTGAGGTGGGGGTGGGGTGGGGACAAGATTATTGGGAAACTCAAAGTGAGGATCTCAGGCAGGTAAGCTGTCCTTAGTTCAGGGGAAGGTGGCCTCTGGACAGCCTGCTTGGGCCAAATGTCAAATGTAGCCTGGGATGGAGTAATGGGGCTTCTTAAGGCTGGAGGTTACACACTTGTGTTCTTATGTGACACTTGGGGAGGACTAGGTTTAGGATGGGTAACACCCATTGTTCTCCACGGAATCTCGCAGGAGCTAGGAGGCAGATGTTCACGGAGTTTTCTGGAAAGTGGGCAGTGGGTGATAACACAGACCGGTAAGTGTGGATGAGGGAGGACATAGGTATCCAGCTTTAGTGAAGTGCTTGGTCAGAGTGGGCTAAGGGGTAAGGTGTAGGGGGAGTGGGCATCAGTGGGGAGGAGCCTGTCCTGGCTCTAGTGTCCTGTCTACCTAGTAAGGCAGGAAACCAGCTCCAGATCCACTAGTCAAGCATGGGCTTTAGGCAAGTCTACTGCACTTCCATTCGGTCAGTGTATTGAGAGGGCTTGGACGAAGCCAGCATCACCCACTCTGTACCCTCTGTGCCCTCCAGAGACCACCTGCAGCTCTATGCCTCCTATCGCATGCAGCTCTCAAGTTGTCATTGTCACACTGCTACTGTGTGGGTGTGCATTTGGGACAAGAACAAGAGGTGACTTTGGCATTGCCAGGCCTTGCAGAGAGTCCCAGATGCATTCCCTGGTGACATAGGTGCACCCCTTCAGTGCTTGCCCTGATTACCATCTTCTCACCATAGATCATAGATGAGGGAGGACATAGGTATCCAGCTTTTATTGAAGCACCCAATCCTAAGTCATTCATGTCCCACAGTCTCAGGCCATGGGGATGAGGCAGCTGAGGCACGTGGGGAGGAGTGTCAGAGGACAGTGTAACTGGTCCAATGCCTGATTCTTCACCTGCTACATGTATGTGGCTTCGGAGTGTAAGCACTGGCTCCAGGATGGACCAGAAATAGTGGGAGCCTCTGCCCTTTTGTGTGTTCAACCCATCTACTTGGTTGTTTTGTTTGTTTGTTCAAGGGTGTGTGTGTGTGTGTGTGTGTGTGTGTTTGCTGAGGGCTGTCTCAGCAACTGCTCAGTAAGTCTTCTGTCCCTGAGGCATTACTGAGCTGGGAGCATGAAGCTAGAACAGAGGAAGGCAGTGTGAGTCCAGTATAGATGTGGACTCAGTACAGGTATAGACCAGGGCACTGTGGGCACAGTGTATGTCTGGACACAGTCTCCTGGGTGGATACTATAGATACCTGAGACTGTCTTTCCCTTCTCCCCAGGAGAGATTTGAGAGGATTGTCTCGCATTCTCTGTTTGTCCTTTGGATGAGACAGAGCTGACAGCCAGATACCGCCTGACACAAGTGTCAGGCAAAAAACTCTTGGGGATCGATTGCTGATGCCTTCATCCAAAATAACAAACATAGAGTCCTCCAGAATGAACACTGGTCCTGTCCTTTCTTCTTGCTTCTCCATGTCTATCTTGGTCTTCAGTGTAGCACTGGTTGCCCAGGTCCTGCCAGGCTCAGCCTGATTGAGGTTCTACCTCAGCCTACCCTCACTTTGCCTATGTTCCATCTAGTCTGTGACAGCCCATTTGCCTTTCCTTTGCTATGTGTCAGGTGTCACAAGCATATGGCCAGGCACAGGGCAGAAACCTGGGACAAAGAATGACTGATACAAGTCAGTAGGGCTCCTGACACCTGTCCTCCCCAGAAACCCAAATGTCTAACCTGGATGCCGTGGACCTCACCAGTGTTGAGTCCTCTGGGAAACAAAGATCCTGGCTGTTCTGCTTAAAAGCTCAAGGTGTTTCTCGGGCGTCAGGATGGAAAAGAGAACAGTCAGTGTGAAGTAGCCAAATGGGCTGGTGTGTGTTCATCATCCTAACTCTTAGGCAGGTAAACTGAAGGATCACAAGTTCAAGACTAGATACATAGTGAGTTCCAGGCCAGCTAGTGGCAAGCCCCTATTTCAAGCCCATTTCTCCTCCCATGTGTAAAAACAAAAATACCATCAAAACAAAGCCTGTTGCATAGAGGCAGGCTGTGTGCCATCACCCCCTGCGCATTTCCGTTCCGTACTGGCTTATTTTAAGACTTAAGGAAAGACACAACAAACTGGATTTTCAGGTCTACTGAGGGAATTTCAAAAGCAGAAAACCCAAGTTTCCCCACAGAGATGCCTGCTTGACTTGTAAATTGTGGCAGCACACACCCTTGAACTTCCCTAAGGAGAGTGGCTTCACACCTGAGCTGTGCTTCTGAAAGACCTGGTACTTGCCTCTTCTCAAGAAAACTTGCAGCTCTGACTCATAAATATTGTCAGGGTGCTCCTCCAGTGAACATTGTTCTGACTTAAGCTCTTTGATAATATTTTTAAAACTACACTGATCCTCCTGCCCTGCCGCTGGCAACTAGGATGTTTGATTGCTGTCTGAGGCTTGCGGCATTTCCTAATGAGAGAGTTAAGATTTCAAAAATTCCCCTAGCTGTGAATGGAGTATCCACCCTCCACCTGAGCCTCCATCGGGCCCTCAGGTCTGTACATCGCAGTGCAAGACTGTGGAGGGAGACTGCATGCTTCAAGAGCTGAGGAGTGAAAACTTAGCCTGGAGAAAGAAAACCTGTGATAGGGCTAGTATGATCTGCCACAGGGAGAGGGGATTCTGCAGGCCTCACAGACATGACCCTTATAAATGGCTCTCTGCCTCCACCTCCCCATGGTCACAACCGGTAACATCTGATAAGCCCAGGAGATTAACTGGGCCTACAGAAAAGAACGTGCCTCCTAACCATGCCCCAGTGGTGCCTGGTATGAATCTGGGAATTTTCCAGCACTCAAATGCAACTGAGTGAGACTTGAAAAAGTTCTTGGGTTCTCCAACCCCAGAATTCACATCTTGTGGCCCCTGGCTTGAATAGAGCCCTGCTCTGGAGCAGAGACAGATACCAGAGAGGTGGCCTCAGGACCTGCCCTCTGACCTTGTCCTTTCTTTCCCACTATCTACTGAAAGAAGATTCACCATAGGGAAGAGGCCTGTGTGAAAGGATTCTACAGGAGACAAAAGGAATAGTTTCCTGGGCAACAGAAACTTGAAGGTCTGTGAGTGAGCAGGTCCCATGGCTACAGAGATGTTCTGTCTATCTGTAGTGAGCAGGGAATACGGCTGAGGGCTCTACCATATGGAGTGAGATGTAGAGGCAGGGTGGGACAGTGAGCAGGGAAGTTTGACCCTGAGGCCACCTGTACTCAGGAAGCATAGAGCCTAGGTCTTATGAAGGGCAAGGAGCTAAACAAGTATGCTGTACACACTGGTCCAAGTGACAGCCTGTCAGCTGACCCCAGTGAGCAGGCAGTAGGATGTGGAGGGCCTCGGCTTCACTGGCCCAGTAGACGAGAGGGTGTTGTAAGTCTTATCTAAATGACTTAGGAAGAACGCTAGCCATGAGGTGACACCGGCCCACAGAGAATGAGCACTGCCTATCCAATGCAAAGCTGAGCAGTCATGTTGGTAGAACGCATCAGATGTGAAACAGAACGTCGGGGACACCTGGGTCCTCTGAGAGAGCTAGTAAAATGGACAAGAGTGAAGACACTCTGCTGGCTAGGGAGAGTCCTGCTTGGACTGTCTGCAGACACTTGTGAGTAAATGCTGTCTCCCCAGCCTAGTTTTGCCACATCATGTCCCAAGGATCATATGGAGGTCTCTCAGGGGAAGAGAAAGTTGATTTGCCACCCACTCAAGACCCAGACCGATGAGATGTTTAAGTCAGTGATCTGTACTGTGTGCAGGAAGTTGCAAATACAACACAACTTTGGAGCTCCTCCTACCAGAACAGGGTGACTTAGAAGGTGAGACCATGCTGTAGTGTCAATACATCCCATCTACACATCATATATAATATATACATCATCATATACAGACATTTACATACACACACACATATATATCAAAACATCATGGTCCATACCTTATTAAAAACATACAATAAAGATAATTTAGTTAGATAGAGTTGCTAGAAAACTAACAGGTTGGCATTTGTTTAGAGAAGCCAGAACTACTTGGGGGTCATCGGGCGGTATGGTCCTATCTGGCTGGGACATTTGCAGATGTTCAGGCTATGCCTACCATGGAGGGAAGTGTCACCGTGAGTTATGATGGCTCCTGACTTTTTCTCCACTAACAGGCAGTGGGGACCATCTCACATAGTTCTGAACCACAAAGAACATGTTGCAGAGGGCATGGAGGACCCATTGGCTCAGACAACAATGAGGCAGTGTATCACCTTTGATCCCTTTGTGTGTAGAAGGCATGAGCTCTGAGGAGTGTGTTCTGGGGCACACTGCTGGTCCTTAGAAGCACCTTACCCTGTGTCATCATCAACTGTGGCATAGGCTGTGGAAGACCTTTCTGAAGAGCAGAAAGAGTAAGGGCCGAAGTATTTCAGGAGAACACTGGAGAAAATGATGGCAAGAAGGAGCCATCAGAGTGGTCTTCAATCCGTTCATTGTAACCAGTTACATTTGCAATAGTTGTCCTGGAGATAACAGCATGACACCATTCTTACCCAAGTTCTTGTCACAGGATGAGTCTGGGAAGATGAGGCAGCCATCAGAGATCCTATTCCATGAGAGAAAACTCCTGCTGCCCCTAAGTGCAGAAAGCATGGCACTGTCTTCAACAGCACAGCAGGCAGTCTGAGCACTGCCAAATTATTTCAGACCTCACCTGCCTCATGGCTGGATCCAATCACAGACTCCTGATAGTTCCATGTGTGATTGCCTAGATCTTTAGCACTAGAATAGATTTTCTTTGTCAGGGTTCAGGAGAAATAGAAAGAATTATTTAAAGTGACTGACTAAAAGCTATCAAGGTTGGCCTGGACCTGCCAAATTGTGTCTCATTTCTTTCCATTCTAACCACTCAATTGCCACCGACTTCTTGATTGCCCTGTTTTCTCAAAGGAGGCCTAAGCCTTGATTAGCTCATCTGATTTCATTGTTACCTTCCCAGCTGGCCTCTGTGGCCATCTATACTTGTCCCTTTGGGACTCAACATTCAGTACTGTTAGCTTGGGAATTCTCAGAGAGCCATATCCAGAGGGTCCTCGACCAAGACTTCCTTCTGTCTGCTGGGAGTTCTCATGGAGGGTCCCTCCTGCCAGCCCCAGAAAAATTGTGTTCAGAGGAATGTCACATTGAGGAAGTGTAACCAGGGAGCAATGTGTAGGCCTGAAAACAAAAGGGAAAGGGACAATGAGGGGACACGGGAGGGTAGCCGAGCTTCCCTTGTACACATGGGGATTAGGAAAGAGAAGGTGAGGGTTAGATATGAATTCTTGACTACAGCTTGTTCGTGAAGGTGTGGGTGGAGTCATGAGAGATAATTCATGAAAACCTCAGAAGACTGGGCTATAAGGATACATACCTGACCTGGCTGCAGCCTTGTCTCAGGCAGAAGAAACCCAGGATGTCAGTTCAACCTGGGACAGCTAAGGCAGTATCAGAACTCTCTCTACCAGAACTGGATTTCATGGAGGACAGTAGATCTCAAGAGCTTTGAAAGTGAGCAAGATGGTGTCACTTCTATAATGAAGCTGGCCTCAAGTTGCTCCCAGGTGGCTTATGTTTGGAGGGGGCTGCAACAGGTGGTGGTGGGGATGTGTGTAATGCTATGACCATCCCAGTCTTCCATCTTATATAGTGTGATCCTGTTGGCCCTCGTGACTCATCTTCGTATGTCACAAACACATGTTTTGCACAGTCTCTAGAGATGATAGTCTCCTAAGTGAATCAGGCCAGGATGAGAAGCCCTTAGCTAATAGCTAACTCACAGAGCAGAATTGGTGGGCTGCCATACTGGAGACATCTCCTGTGTAGTTACAAAAACAGAGACCAACAGCGATAGGATGGAGTGACTAAAGACAGAGAATAAGGCTTGGGAGTCAGAGTGCAACTGTGCCCAGCCAGAAGACAGTGAAGCCTCCTGGCTCTGTGGTTCTCAACCCTCCGAGAATGTGTAGCCACCTCTGCCCTCGGCTTGCAGAAGCATCACTCTGACCAATTCCTGGTCAATCCCTCACATGGGGCTCCCTCTCCAGGAAATACAGGATACACTGCCACAGGATCCCTAGCTCCCTGGAGCCACTGCTATTGAAGATGGTTGTTGCTCCTCTCTCTCTCACATACACAAGAGGAATGCCCAGGCTGGGCATGGCATGTGTGAGGGCAGGCACCTATCAAGATGGCATTTAAGAGAGCACAGAAAGATTTAGTAGACAACAGAATGGGAATCAGGCCATCATCCCGGGCATGCAGGGAGCACAAGTCAGTTTCTTCCATTAGGAACACTAACTAGTAACACTAACTTCTATTTTTGGGGGGAAACTGTCCCAGCTATGCATTCCAGGCCCCTCAGAACTTTCAAGAAAGGTGGATGCATTGACACAACAGATAGAGAAGAGGGAAGCTTTAGGGGTGGAAGAATTCACAGAGGCTGATGGTCAGGAAACTCACCTGTGATTTGGGGGGTACAACCTGGCCAAGGAGAGGGGACACAGGGCCACGTGAGCAATGAGATGGGCAGAGTGGCGAGAGGAGGGCCTTCATAGATGCAAATCATGTAGTCAAGAAAACTCCTAAGCGTGCTTGAAGTCCATCTGGCGATCACAAGGAAGAAGCTACTAAGCACAGGTCAGTCAATCCCAGCCCTGTGTGGCTCCTCAGAACATCAGCGAGGCTCCTGTCCACATCCCCGATTTGGTGACATCAAGACAGGTCATGTCTAACTCTTACAGGTGCCAGAAGGGCTTCTAATTCCCATCCCAGTCTTTCCTCTCCTTTGGATTTCCTTCCCCCAGGATATAGCCGTGACCAAAGTAGAACGCCAACTCAATTCAGCAATTCCTTATGAATTTTCTTATCCTGTAACCGAGAAGCACAGAAGGATTGTTTTATTCCTGTCCTTAAAGCTTCATTTTTCTTTCATGAGCCAGGAAGTAAGGCAAGGCAGTGTTTGGCAAAGACAGAGAGCTTGCCCATGGCATGGTGTCTGGCATCTATCTTACTTCCTTACTTGTCTACTTGGTTTGTGGAAAGACACAATAAGAACAAAAAAATATATATATATGGGTAGTGCATCATTGGTTCTGTGTTCCCAGCTGTGTCCTGCCAGTATCAGGCAAAGCTGGATACATGCTGCCCTTAATGTGCCTTCAGGTGGATGGGGAGTAGAGACTGATCATCACTGTGGGTACACATGACATATGGCCCTGGTCTTCCTTGAAGTTCAATTTCACCTGCAAAGACTGGAAACCAATATCAGAGATGGTGGAAAGTGAAGAGGCATTGCACAGAAGCTAATAAGGGAAGCTTTGCTTGATGGCTCAGCCTTAGTTACTTTTCTGTGGCTGTGAGAAAACACCATGACCCAGGGATCTTAATGAAAGAAAGAGTTGTGGTTTAAGCCCCTCAGGGTTAGAATCCATCACAATAGGGATACGGGCATGCAGGGAACTGAGAGATCATATCTGCAACCTCAAAAAGCAGCAGAGACCAAACTGAAAGCCGGAGGAATGCTATGAATTCTCAGAGTCTCCCCTCCCCCACCAGCATGCTTCCTGTAGGGAGCCTGCTCCTCTCCAAACTGTGTCATTAACATGGGGACTAAGTGTTCAAGTATGTGAACCTAGATGGGACCTTTCTCACTCAAATCATCACAGGCATCCTCCCAACAAACACAATGATTGGCGGATGTTGCTACTCTGGCCCCCGTGGCTGCCTGTAATACCTGTGATGGGTCAGATCCTGAATACTTTGTGTTCTGAGAGCCTTTAGGATACACCAGGGATGCCTAGTTCTGCAGAGGTCGTAGCATGGTGTGGGTGGGGGAGAGGGACAAGTAGCTGAGTTCTGAGATGTTTACTTTCAGACATGAACAGGAACCAGATGTGGCCCACAGAATGCAGTGTACCAGATTCCTGTGTTCTTCCCTCTGGTCACTGTGAGGTGTCTGCAGGATCCCTGAGGCCGTTTAGTCATCCCACTTCCAGCCAGATGAAGCCAGTTCATCACAAGCATCACATGAGTTTGGGAACATCTGAATCAGGTCTCAGTCCCCATCCAGGGACTGGTAAGCCATTTGATCCTCGGTCCTCTTTGCACTTGAGTCTGCCCATTGAGTCAGCAAATCACGTTCACTGCACCGGTAGCTGCATCCCACTGACTTGACCAAGGTCACCTCCATCATCCTCAGGGAATTGCACTCTGGTGCAAGTTCACTGTTACCCTCAGCTATGGCAGATGTGGTTGTGTCAGGGGTTCTTGTCTCTCCATATTCACAGCTAAACCTCAAAATGTGACTGGGATTAGAGACAGGGCCTTTAGGAAGTAATTACTATTAAATTAAGTCATATATATATATATATATATATATATATATATATATCCCTTCTGGTGTCTGGCAGGTGTCCTTATAGGAAGAGAGGTGACCATGTGAGAGCCCAGGGAGAAGAAACCATTTATAAGATAAGGTGATGTGAGACTCAGGAGGAGCCATCCTAAGAACTGGATCTTGGGCCTTTGTCTTCTAGAATGCAGGGCCTCTCCATCCTTGCATTTGAGTCCATGTCTCCAATGCCCTGCTCTGGTGAGTTGTTTTAGCTGGGAATGTTGCAAAGAGGAAGCTGTCATATCACCTCCAAAGGGATGGTACCTTGGCTCCTCCCAAAAGAAGACAATCTCCACAAAGTCATCTGCATGTGCTCCGGGGATGCTGGTGACAGACAGGGAAGGGCACTAGAGACAGGCCAAAGGCCTAGGGCTGTGTTGAATGTGCTAGGAGTATAGCCAGAAGCAGGAACCCAGGCAGGTCTCCTGAGCGGGACAGTTTCACAGCTCAGGCTATGGAGTCTCCTCAGGTAAATCCTCACAGAGTGAGAGAACTCCTGTGTGTCAGGGTCCAGGCTCTAGAAAACAGGTTCCTGATGGTACTGTGGATAGAATTCCTTACTGAAAAGGAACAGAAAGGATTTGGGTCTCCTGGGGGACAGGCTTAAAAGAATAGGCTGTGGTCAGGATGTCCTTGAAGACTCAAGTCTTTCTCATTTTCTGCTGTATCTCCCAAGATTATCTCCATTCTGAAGTGAATAGAGTGTGACACAGCAGTTGGCAATGAGGTTTCTTCTCCTGCAGTCTGCAGGGCAGACCCAGATTGACGACAACCTCAAATTTTACTCGTGGTTTTTAAAAACAAAAACATGTGATCGATCCTTTTTAAACACACACACACACACACACACACACACACACACACACACACACACATTTTGGGATAAAACTTGGAAATATTTCATTCTACTGGCTCTCCCCAGCCCAAAATTTGGAAAAAATAAAAACAAACAAACAAACAATGTGAGACAAATGATTTTTTTTTCCCTTCAGAAAAACCATCTCAGAAAGGGGAGATAGAGAACGGTTTGACAGGTGCAGAGAGCTGGAGGTGTGGTGCTCTCGAGGCCCATCCCTCAGTGATGCGTCAAAGATCTGAAAATGAATACAAATATTTCCCAAACACTGGGAGACGGTCCGTGCCTGTGAGTCAGAAAGACAATAGGACAGACGGGATGGAGCCTCCATGGCATGGCCCTGTGCCAGCTTCGGGACAGCTGTGCTGTGTGCAAGAATCACAGCAGCTGTATTTAAACTAGAAATTAATTCTCCTTTTATTTAACGTGTGCAGCCTTTTTAGTTTTCAAAAGGGAAACATTGGCAATCAGGCTCTGTGCATTTCCTGGATGGCACTGGATTCGATGTTTTTGTTTGCCATGTCTGTGATCTCTAGTCCCAAGACAGGATGGTGATAGCTAGGCCAGGTTTCCTGAAGAGAACAGACTTTCTGGACACCTTTCCTTTTGTTGGCAGAAGGGAATTTCAGACATGCCCATGTCCCCACCCTCCTGGAGGGATGGCTGCAATCTTATTTTCTACTGCGGCTGTTTGGTTTTGATTTGGAATGCTAAAGTCAGGCAAGAAAGGAGTGGAGAGGAAACAAGAGGAGAGAGCTAGAGAAGAAAGAGACAGTTCAGGCCTGCTTGGGCATACCGGGGATAGCAAGACAAATGACATCTTTGAAGAGACAAAGGGACAAGTCTTCCCCAAGACACCTGGGAAGGTGTGTGCTACTCTGTCTGCCCATGAGGTGGCCAGAGCACTGTGGTGTGAGGTGCTCACAATGTCTGGGGGGTGGTAGTGTGCGTGTGTACATGTGTGTGCGTGTCTGTATGTCTCTTTTTATGTGTGTGTTTCTGTGTGTGTCTGTGTGTGTGTATGTCTGTATGTCTCTATGTGTGTGTGTGTCTGTGTATGTGTCTGTTTTTGTCTGTGTGTGTCTCTCTCTCTCTGTGTATATATGTCTGTTGTGTCTGTGTATGTCTGTGTGTCTCTGTTTGTGTCTGTGTGTGCATGTGTCTGTATGTCTCTCTCTCTCTCTCTCCTCTCTCTCTCTCTCTCTGTGTCTGTGTCTCTCTGTGTGTTTCTATGTATCTGTGTGTGTCTGTGTGTGTCTGTGTGTGTGTGTGCATGTGTGTGTGTGTCTGTATGTGTGTGTGTGTGTTGCCCTTCCTCTACAATGTTCACTGCATCCCCTAAGCAGCTGGTCTGGTCTATAGAAAGAGATAGAAACTGGGTAATAAGCAAAGTGATGGCCTTAGACTTTGAATTCTCAAAAAAAAAAAAAAAAATCCCATAGTCACCCACTACCTCCACAGAAACAACACCTTCCAGATCCAACAGGGCTGGTGTTTGCATGGATTCAGACTGTGGCAGCACACACAAGGCCTGCACAAGTTCAAACCAGACAATATTCCAGGACTGAAGTCCCAGGAAGTGGACATACAGCCCTGCCCTCATCAAGAAGCCATTTCTAACTGATACCTACTGGGAAAGAGAAATAGTTTTTCCCAATGGAGTGTCACTGAAATGGTAATCCCAGGAGTAGTCAGTCAACACAAAACGGACTCCATGGTTTTTTGTGTGTGTGTGCTTTAAAAAAATCAATTTTTGTAGATCTTTTTGAGTGGGGGGCGGGGAGGAGAGAAACAAAGTTGGGTGGGTATGGAGGTGCAGAGGATCTGGAAGGTGTTGGAGGAAGGGAAACAATGTGATCAAAAATAAAAGGGAGACAGTGTGGCTCCTGCCTTCTCTACCTACTGAACCACAAGTGGGAAGCCTGTGGATGGGAGACAGCCAGCAAACTTTCCGTGTTCACTGCAGTAGCAATAGCCCCTTTAAGGGATTCCTCTTCTGTGCTTCACACAGAGAGCATAGCCCCCTTATTGGTTACAGGTATTCGAAAGCCTTCCTGAGTGGGATGTTGAGTCTCTACTTGAAATGAAAGAAGCAGGCCCAGGTCTGCTCAGCATCCTTAGAGCTCAGTATGAGGATCATGAGGGAGAATGGAGAACCACTGAAGAGTCACTGGGAGCCAGAGGAGGGAGAACATTCCCTACCCTCTCACTCTATCTAGGGTTTTACTGCTATAAACAGACACCATGACCAAGGCAACTCTTAATTGGGGCTGGCTTACACGTTTCGAGGTTCAGTCCATTATTATCAAGGTAGGAACATGGTGGCATCCAGGCAGGCATGATGCAGGAGGAACTGAGAGTTTTCCATCTCCATCCGAAGGCTGCTAGCAGAATATTGACTTCCAGACAGCTAGGATGTGTTGGGAGCCGACTCTTAGCCGAAAGTGGCTATCATCTTTACAGCCATCTTGAGCCATATACCCTGACAAGAGACTTGTTTCAACAGCCTGCAATAGCTGAGCACACTCTGATAAACATCTTGTTACACTGTTTAGTGCCCCCAGCTGCCAGGTGCTCCTGGTATCCATGGCTACAAGACACGTGACGTAGTGGCTTCAGTTGAGATTGTCCACGAGGGCAAGTCACGTGGTAAAGGGTATAAATACCCAGGATTTCCTTTCTATCGAGGAGTAGAAAGTAGGAAGTAAGAAGAGGAGGTAGAAAGTAGGAGGTAGTAAGTAGTAGGAGGTAGTAGGAAGTAGGAAGTAGAGGAAGGAGTGAGAAAGTGAGAGGTGTCAGGAGACTGAAGGAGTGAGAATATAGTAAGAAGAGAGGAGAATAAAGAAGAGACTTGAAGAGACGCCACCGGACTCTGTCTTGTATCTATCTTTTGCGTCTCTCGCCCCTTTTTCCCCCTTCCTCTGTCCCCACTCTCTCTCTTGCTAGACCCTGACCTGCGGACCGGAGCAGCAGAACCGGCCGGCCTTTACAAAGTAGCAGAACCCGACGGCCGTTACAAAAGAAACGGCAGTTACAAGGATGAGGGTCTTAAAGCCTACGCCCACAGTGACACACCTACATCAACAAGGCCACACCTACTCCAACAAGGCCACACCTTCTAAAAGTGCCAATCAGTAGGCTGAGCATATACAAACCATCACAGTGTCCAATTCCCCACTTCCACTGGAGCTACACAGAGACCAGAGGGCAGAGGCCCCACAACACTGTCCAGAGCAGCAGAGTGGTACTGACTGTTACACCGGAAGTGCAGAAGGCAAGGACTAGCTATGTGATGCTTTTGATATCTTTTGATGTCATGTGAGCAAGACCTCAGCAGCTATGCTATCAGAGCACCCTGTACTAACAGCCAGTCAATCTCATTCACAGGGACAAAACATTGTAACATGCAGGGATTGGAAGAGCAGCCCTAGTCTAAGGGGACAGAGATAGAACCAACTGGCTGGAGGTATGACTGGGTCACTTTCTCCTTTCTGCTGAGCTGGAAGATGGAGGGTGGCTTCCTGGCTCCTGGATGAAATCCCCAGAACTTGCAGGGCCTGGTCACCTTTTCCGTAGAGATAGAGAAACTTGGCCAAAGGCGGCTAGTAAAAGGTAAACCTAAAGTTAACACCAAACACAGATGTTTAAAACATAGAGTACCTCGGCATGCCCGACAACCTGCTTCATGGTAGAGATGTCCATAACAGTGGCTTGCATCATTTTCAGAGACATGGATGTGGTCATATTTAACCCACACACCTAGACACTAGTTCAGTTCATTGCAAAATTCACAGCAGTTGTCTTTTGAAAACAATAATCTTAAAAAATTATTTATTTTGTATGTATGTGAGGTGTGCATGTGTGTGTCTTCATGTGTAGATGTACATGCATGCATGTGCACGTGTGTGTAGGCCAGAGGCTGAGTCAGATGTTTTCTTTGGTTGCTTTCACCTTATTTACTGAGGCAAGGTCTCTTGCTGAGCCCAGAGATCACCAATCCAGCAAATCTAGCCAACCAGCTACCCCATGGCAGTCCCTGTCTCTGCCTTCCGAGCTCAGGAATTACAGGTGAGCTCCCATGTCTGCCCAGATTTTATATGGATCTGAACTCCAATCCTTACACTCCTGCAACAAATATTTTGCTCAGCGAACATTCTGTGCTACCTCAATGAATTCATTTTACAATTAGCCTGTAAAGTGTTACATTTGCTTATGGCATTTTCAAACAGAATTCGAGTTCATTGACTCTTCTTACTCCCTCTCTCTCTCTCTCATCCCACCCCCCCTTGCACCCTTTCATCCCCGGAATCTCCTTTCTACTCTCATGTCACATATATCCTGGTGTCCTGCCCCCTCCTCAACCCTGCCTTTCCCACTTTTGTCTCCTTTCTATCTCTGGGCATGTGTCTGTGCTCACATCTGTGTAGGGTAAGCAGGGAGCTTACCTTACACACGAAACTCACGAGTTGAGGTTACCAGAAAGAATCCTGAAGAGGATCCCTAGGGGAGCCAAGAAAGCCCAGCTGATGCCCAGAAAGATTAAAGCATTCCTAGGGAGGGGACAGAGCAGAGGTGGGGTAGCAGCAGCTGCTTCTCAGGGCTACTTATGAGGGAAACTTCTGGAAGAGGGTGAGCTGGCACCTGATCACCTGAAGAGGAGGGTGGGAGAATGAGACTAGTTCTTCTGAAGCTCTATGGTTCTCCTCACTCCTACACAAACTCTCTTCCTTTATATTTGCCATTTTAACCTTTAGAAATAGTGGTTCTGACTGTCCTTTCATATACTGATGGTGTTATATTTCCCTTGCCTGCAGTACATGTATGTTCAGGGCTAATAAGCTGCTGTGTATATAGCCAGAGAAAGTGCTGATGGGAAGCTAATTTTACAACTCAGAAGAGGCAGGATCCGAAGCAGATCACACAATTGAGACATTGACATGCTGAAGGGCTCTTAGGACTACATTCCAGAGACCTGGTGGCTGTGATCACCCCCTTGACATGGTTAACACCAAGCTCCTTTGCTCAAGAAGCTGGGCCTGGGTCTGAGCCTGTCTTAGGCTGCCAATCATAAAGAACTCTTCCTTCTTAGCTGCCCTGACTGAATAACTTGTCACTGCACTCAAGGCTGTCTGTTTGTACATAGAAGAACCAAGTTTTCATTCAAAATGAGTTGAAATATTTTCCCAAGGCCTCAAGAATTTCTAGACAGTTCCAACTTATGTTTGGATCCTGCCTTCAGTTAGCACCCGAACTCCAGTGCTCTATAGACAGAATTCTTAGATTCTGAGAGTTCCAAGTCGAGTCAGATGGATGCAGAGAAGGACTCACCTCCTCCATGCTGTACCGAGGCTGGACTGGCAACCTGCTTCAGCCCCATCCCCACCCCTTTGCTCTTGTATCAAGCATGTGTATAGCTGAGGGGCATAACAATGTAGGGTGCATCTCTTTAGTTCTACCTTGCTTCCAACAGAGGGATTAAAACAACAAGGCTGAACTGTTGCATGCAGGCATAAGGAGCTGCTCACCTGTGGCAAGACTCCAACAGTGGTGTGGAGGTGCTTGGTCCCCATATGGCAACTGTCATGTATGTCAAGGGTCTGACAATGTGATGAGGAGTGGGTCCATCTCTCCAAGTGGCAGGCATGGGGGTAGGACTAAAGTCCTGTGCCATCTCTGGCAGTCCATCCATACTTTGATTGCCTGCAAGTAGTAGACTTGCCTTGAGCAAAGGGATGGTTGTTGAAGTGTTTTCAGCAAGTCTAAGACCAGGTATCACTTGTTTCCTACCAAACCTGAGGTAGCAATGAAGACATAGTCTCAATATTGAACAAGGGGTGGGGGCAAGCCTTAGTAGAAGCCAGAGAACCCGGCCCTGCAAGGCCAAGCTGATGAGGTAATTGGGTGAAGCTGAGGTAGAAGGCATGGGAGTGTGAGACTCATGCTGCAATTCCAGTCTTTGCCTGAGGATCTTGGCTCAGCAGCTGGTTTCCTATACTGGATGAGGAAGTTGTTGACAACACTAATTCTGTCCCTAGAATTTTGTAAGATATTCTAAGGAGGAGGTGCACTCCAGGACATAGTCCCTCCATGACCAGACCACTCCATAAGTCAGAAACACACTCACATGGTTCCCTCCGCATTTCTGTAGACTAAAATTCCATCCACAGTGCATTTGCCAAATCTACAGACCTATCACCTGTCATGTTCCTCAGGGTCGCTCTGGTATTGAGAAGACAGGCTTCCCAAGAGCAAACTGGCTCATTCTCTATGTACACACATACCCTCAATGGCACAGATGAAATCTACCTAGGGGCTTTAGCTCTTATAGACTGTCAGTTCTCAAGGTGTCCACAAACCCATTTAATCAATCATTCACAAGGAGAGCTCGGCTCATATCCACCACTGTTGTAGTCCGAATAGCCAGGGGCGCGGGTTGCAAATGGCAGAGGGAGTGGTCCTTTGCTGCTGACATTTACACTTCAGAGCCAGAGGAAGAAGAAAGACAGTGTAACCACCAAGAACACTGGTTTGAGTAAAGCACTTGAAAGAGATTCAATACCTTATTTCCTGTGATATTTTTTGGCTTCTGGTCTCTAGTATCCAGAGGGTAGGCCTCCCTTCCACTCTGCTCATCCATGTCTGCTCACTGTTGGAAACCTTGTGTATTAGGCTCTCTCCATGTGTCTAATTTCAAGAGAAAATCACTTGCCACTTATGACATGTGACCCATCCCGAGGTAGAGAAGAGATCCTCACTCCCGTCTTACAAGGCCACCTGCCCAATAGAAGCACTTGAAAGTCTTCTTAATTGAGCCATTTTCTGAGGCTAGCCTTGAATACTCAAGGCTACACAGGAGAATGGGACAAATGGAGTGGAAATGTGCCATTAGTAGGGATGGTGGGGTGGCTAGAGCCACTGAATGAGAGGCTTTGCTTCAGGTCTGTCCCTCTGGCCTTCAGAGGCTTGGATGTAGGTGGTACTCAAGGAACTATGCCCCACAGAAGGGTCACGCAGCAACAGTCATAATTAAAGCATTTGGCCACCACAGAACATTGCATGAAAGCTCTCGCTGTGGAGCTGACCTTAAAGTTGAAAACCACCTTTAAATTAGATATTGGCTATAAAGGGAAGATACATTTCACCATCCACAAAGAAGCCAACAGATCTGCTCCTGAGGAAGCTTGTGGTTCTAATGGAAGGTCCACACACTGTACTGGTCAACCATTCATGCCGGGGCTGGAGGACAGCTGGGGGTCACTTCATGTTCCCTTCCTTGCCCTAACATGGCAGTAAGATGGTATTTTATCCCCTCTGGTGGATATGAAAATGAAAAGAAGAGGTCACTCAGAGTGAGTGAGGTCAGCACTAAGATTTCCCTCTCAAACAAGACTCTGCCTGTCCTCCAGAGGCCAGCGACCAAACACAGAACTGAGGAGCAATCTCTATCATGGACTGTAACCCCACTGCAGAGGTAGGTGTGTCCTAAGAGCACGCTTCCTTTCTTGTCTTCTCTGAGTCATAACATTACAAATTCATCTTAAAACAGGACGTCAAGCCATATTCTGATTACTAAAGTAAGAAACAACAATAGTGTAACAGTTCTTTACGGGGCATGAACAGAGATTTGACACGTGTGGTCTTACTGTATGAAACTATTTCAGGTTATTGAGAAACCGATTTTACGAAGGAACATGACTACTAATAGGAAACTCAGCAAAAGACAATATAAAAATCATAGACTACTCTCATTTTGAAACAAAAATTGCCAAAATTACAAATAAAATATTGTCATGACACTGAGGACATAAGAGGAAACTGACCGAGCAGAATTGCACAATATAAAGGGGCGTAGGTGTCATCCATCGCCTCTATAAGTCTAGAGCACCACTAGGCACTCATGTGGAATTGTAGCAGTGATTTCTAATGAAAGCTACATGCAAAATAGACAGAAAAAAAATATAGACAGATCTTTTATGGCTGGGAATGTAGCTCAGTAATAGAGCATTTACCTGCTGGGCACAAAACTCAGAATTCATACTCCAGTACTAACCCCGAAATAGAATATTTAATAAAATCAACAGCAGATGTTAAAATACTAAATTTGCTTAATATGCTAATATCTGGTTCTGTTCCTTTTCTTCAAACGACATAATTTTGCTTTTCTTTAAGGCTGAATGAAACTCTATTGACTACACATCACGCACATAGACAGACACGCACACACAGATACATGCATACACAGAGACACAGACACATACACACATGGACAGAGAAAGCAGCCACATCGTCACATCAAAAGTAGTACAGTGTGCACATGTGTGCAAACACACTTCAGCGTAAATACAACCTAAACATTGCCCAAAACCAGGACAACATCTAGGCTGAATTCCACATGTGCATGCATGTCACCTAGCGTCAATTCAAGATACCTGTCAGAACTGGAATACATGGCCTTGTCAAAGTCCTTACCATCTCTTAATGGCACTGCTCTCTACCCAGAGGATAGAGTCAGAGCTTCAGAAACCTCCTCCTTCATGCTCCTTCCTCCCTCTACCCGTCCTCCCTCCTCCCTCCTCTCTGTTCTCTCCCCTTCCTCCTCTTTTTCCTTCCTCCCTCCTCCCTTCCTCTTCTCTCTCTTTCCTCCTTTTTCCTACTTCCTCCTCCCTCTTTCCCCTTCCCTCCTTCCTCCTCTGTCCCTCTTCTTTCCCCCTCCTCTCTCTTCCCTCCCTCTCCCTCTTCCTTCCTCCCTCCTTCACAACTCTAGAAGATGCCAAGTAGAATGAGGGTAGGTTGGTGATAGGTCTGGGCTGCCTCCTTGCTCATAGATGGAATCTTCTCTGTGCTCTCAAAGCAGACAGGGGAGGAGCCTAGAGGAGGAAACATCAAGACTAGCACCCAGATGCTGTTGCATGACTTTTCTCTGGGAGAATTGAGAAAATGTCTATCCACCCCAGGCAGGTTGCTTGACAAGAGACCAAAGAAACGACAGCATCCGAGTCTAGCTTGGAGATCTAATGAGTCTATTGGGGTTACACAGAAGAGTGTGACTGTGGGGATTCTTCCAGGAGTAGAAAAGGTTTACTACTCAAATGTGACTCAAAGGTATCTGCATCCTCCTAAATCTACCCCAACCTGGGTGACAGTTTTTAAATATGGCATCTCTGCAGTTCTGTGCACAACTCCACCAAAGAGTCCTTTTCCTAGAGCTTATTGCTCACACAATCTTTGAGAGGACCCTGTGAGTCCTCTTCTCCTTCCCTCCAGGAGAAAGGATCTCAATTAGGAAGAGATAGCCATGTAACAGATGTCAAAATGCACACTGAGTTTGTGGACAGAAGCAGAACAACCCTGGCGTGCACAGCCACTGCCATGTGGGGCTGGGCTCAAGGTGGCAGTTAACAGCATAGCCTCAACCCCAGCATACTAAACAGAGATTCCTTCAAATGTGTCAACATCTCCTGGGGGAAGTTGCACTGTGCCTTGCACTGTGAATCACCCTTGTAACAGCTCCATTAGGCCAGTTAGTAACATTACTGCACATTTCTGCCAAGCTGCCATGCTCTGTCCTGGGCTCCAGGGCCAGGCTGCCTTTCCCGTGTGCTTGCCTCTAGTTCTCTGTGCACTGGGACACGTTGTCAGCTGCACTTCAGTCCCCATCCTCATGCTGGGCTCCGAAGACTTGACACGAACAACATGAAACACCTGCATTCTTATTGGGCTTGAGGAGATAGCAGATGGGGAAAGAGCCTACTGTGTAACCGTTAAGAGTTAAGTTTGGATCCCCAGTGCCTGTGTAAAAGCTGGGCACCGAGGCGAGCCTCAGTTACTCCAGCCCTTAGGGGACAGAATCGGGCAGATCCAGGGTGCTTCCTGACCAGCTAGTTTAGATGAAACAGCTCTAGGGTCAATGAGACCCTGTCTCAAAACATAAGAAAGGGAAGTGTTGGAGAATGGTACCCTGTGTTGACCTCTGGCCTCCACACATGCTTGCATGGGCAGAACACTTGCACACATATACACAAACAGACACTTATACACGCGGCCACACATGTACACTCATGTACATATATACATACATAAATATACTCATTCACACAACACATACATAAAATCACTCATGTATACATAAATATGTACATATATATACATGTGTACACATACACAAATTTATCAATCATGTTTGTACATATATACACATATACATATATAAAACCATACATGTAAACACATGTACATAATCACATATACCCACATACAAACACACTCATATACACAATACATACCTACACATAATCACACACATACACACAGCAACACACACCATTCTTGCTGGCTGTGATAGTGCATACTTATAACCTCTGCACTCAGGGAGGAGAAAGAAAGATCACAAGTGCAAAGCCAACTACACAGCTAGTTCAAAACCAGCCCGAGTTCTATAGTGAAACCCTATCTCAAAACCAAGGACTGGGTTAAACCCCGAGCTGTAGTGTGGACCTTCCCAGTATGCAAGGCTCTGAGTTCTGCTGCTGGAGCTACCCCTGTTCTTCTTTACTTGAGATGTTCTGTATCTTGGTTAGTTTTTACTGTCAGCTTGACACAACGTAGACTCATTTGGAAAGAGGGAAATTCCATTGAAGAATTGTCTCCATCAGGTTGGCCTGTGTCCATGCTTGTGATAAATGAAGTGATGACTGATGTGGGTGGGCCCAGCCCACTGTGAGCAGCACAAGTCCTAGATGGCTTGGCCTGGGTGATATAAGAAAGTTAGCTGAGCAAGTTAGAAGCAAGCCAGTGAGCAGCATTCCTCCATGGTTTCTGCTTTCAGGTTCCTACCTTGCGTTCCTTCCCTGACTTCCATCAGTGATGGATCTGTGGCCTGGAAGATAAACTAAATAAGGCCTTTCCTCTCCAGCTCGCCTTGGGTCCTGATGTTTATCACTGCAATAAAAATGAGACTATAATACCCCGCTAGGCAAGCCAGGGTTCTACCATTCTCATTCTTTGTGTCAGAATGTGCATTGTTCTTCAAGTAGAAACCAATGGACCAATTGGGCACTTAGACCACTGTGTAGACAGTGCAGTTGTCCAGAGTACAGTCATTGCCTGGACAGAGTTCCATAGTCCCAGGCCTTGCTGCTTTGGAAAGATGACTTGGCCTTTCTGCCTCGGTTTCTCACCTACAAAGCTGAGCCGTCAATAATGTTTCTTGCAGAATCATCATGAAGATTCCATGAGGTTACTGCTACTCAGCAGTGAGAACAGCACCTGGCACACCATAAACACTGAATGAACAGTGAGCTGGGACTGTTACCCGGGTTGCCTGCCAACAAGAGTGGGCTGTTGGTGTTACTACAACCGTTGCCGCTACTGATTCATAGTCTCTGATAAATGCTTTCTGGTTATGAAATTACTTTAAGTGTGTGTGGTCTTCTTGTCTTTAAAATTAGCATTACTTTTATTGGCACGACTAATTTATGGTAGGTAGTAAGTGTGTCTTGCAGGTGTATCATTATCAAGCACTTTGACAATACTCATATCCCATGTCTTCCCCCTCTCTCCTCCAGCCTCTCGGCTCGTTCCTTCTTTCATTTTCGTATCATGTAGTTTATGCATCTAATTAAAATCTAGGATCCACAGATGAGAGAAACCATGTGCATCTTCGCATATGGTCTTTTTTTTTTTTAACCAAAAGTAAAAAGTTTGATCTGAGCATTCAGATAGTATGTGACAGCTAAACCCGCATGAGAGACGCCTGCAGTTGTCCCCACGCTCAGACCTGACGCCTTCGCTTATCTCACTGACCCTGTCTCCTGCTTCGGCTACCTGATCAGCACTGAGGATGCAGAGACCAAGCCTTGTGACACCTAGTGTCTAATGACATAGTGACACCATCAGGGTGTAGAATGGCTGCTGTCTTATCTCAGAGAAAAGCCACATAAAGACAGCATTGGGAAGTTGCCTGGGATCAAAAGATCAAAACAACAATAACAACAACATCAACAAAATTCTTGGTGTCCTCCTGCCTCAATCCCCAGTCCTCATGGGAGGTTCATTCTCAGCCTACAGAAAGATCTTGAGGGTAGCATGACCAGGGGAGCCAGAAAGTTCCTACTCTAGAAGAACCAGGAAGTCTTCTAGAGTCTAGAAGAACCAGGAAGTCTGTGCTCCAAAGGAATTTCTAAGAATCTTCACATATAAAGCAAGGGACTACGGAATGGCCATGATGAGGAAGCAGTGGGAGTTTTTGGATTACGCCCTCGAACCTTTCAATTCCCCCAATTCCAAGGCTGTTCTGAAAAATGTCAAGGACTTTTGGGTGCATTTAAAAAACTATGGAGGAGATTATTTAAAGTTATTCGTTAACTATGAAATGCCACCTACCATAGGTCCTCTGCACTGTCCATGGTAGTGTGTTAGCGACGGCAGGGCTGTTCCATAGGACCACAGTTAGTGGCAAAACCATGCTTTCAGCAGCATAGTGTTGCCACGTGAACACTCAAGGCATGGTCATTGGAAAGGGCAGTGTGGTTCTGTGCCCTGAGGAAGAAGGGGATGCCTGACTGGCCTTATTTGGAGATAGAAGGTGTGTCCCCTGGGTCACTGAATGATGATAATTAGCACCTGTCTTAGCTGATAACAATGTATAGTGTATAAATGCTAACATGTCCAGAAACATCCCAGACAAGATGAGTGTTTCCCCAATCAGCGACAAGCCCAGGGTTTCTCTGCTCAGGCTAATTTGCCTGAGTATCAGATAGTGTCAGGCAGACCAGTGAAGCTGTCCACCACGAAAAACACAAAAAGAGAAACCCTGCAACTCCAGGAGGGGCCGTCCCAGCTTGTCAAAGGATCAGATCAGGAGGGAGGACACACGTTCACTAGCAAGGCCTGGGCTGCTTCAGATACTTAGTCTCCTCCACCCAGCTCCATGTCACTGGCCCCGGTGATTATCCATTTCCATGTGGCAACCGATGCACCCGTCTTTCAGCATCAGAGGCTTGCAGAGTGCTCAGAGGTGCTCCAGAGAAGTACTGCATGCCGTCACACTGTGGATCAGGTTCACAGTACTGCAGGCTGTCACACTGTGGATCAGGTTCACAGTACTGCAGGCTGTCACACTGTGGATCAGGTTCACAGTACTGCAGGCTGTCACACTGTGGATCAGGTTCACAGTACTGCATGCTGTCACCATGTGGATCAGTTTCACAGTACTGCATGCTGTCACCGTGTGGATCAGGTTCACAGTACTGCATGCCATCACTGTGGATCATGTAATCCAACTGAGATAGGTGCCCCTTCCAGTCCAGATGGATCACTGTTCCCCTTGCATAGTAGACAGCATAACCAGAAGGCCAACATGTGGCTGGTTAGCATTCTCAAGAGACAGCCCTGGTGGATCACAGCACCAGCTTCTGTGATGCCAACACTAGGCACCAGATCAGCCCTGAGAAGGAGGACTCATGCCTGGAACACATGTGATTTCTGCCTGGCCACCTCAACTGCTGTTGTTATGTTCCATTGGGTCAACACTGTGGTGACTGCTCCACAGACTCCTGCTGGGTTCTGGCTCTTTGGTGATGTAGTCCTTTGAAGTTACAGGTCTGCTTTAGACTGTGGCACCACTTTCCAAGAAGAATGTAGCACTCTATCAGTGTGAAACCTCCTTCAGGACATGTGTACTTGGTGCTGGCTCCCCCATGGGCTCTACCCAAGGCTGGCTTATCCTTAGACTTCACTTCTTTTTTCTTTGTCTGCGTCTTCCTTCTATTTCTGGATGCCCAAGTCGCCTGTTCTCCTGGGCTGTGTGATGCCAGGAGTCCCTGAGCACCCTGGGTGCACATCTTTCAAAGTCTGTGTCATCATCCTGGTTCTTTGCTGTGCTACCTCATAAGTAGCAGTAGAACCCTTTATGTCAGGGCATCATGCCTAGCTCATCAGCAGGGTGCCTTAACCATGGGAGGCTGCAGGTCTGGAACTAACTCAGGTCCAGGAACAGGAGGGACATGATTATGCTTGTTTGGAGTAACTGCTTTCAGCAACTTACTCCTTACTCGTGTGTGTGTGTGTGCGTGTGCGTGTGCGTGTGTGTGTGTGTGTGTATGTATGTGTGTGTGGGGGGGTGCACTGGCCAGGGAAAGACATCAGGTATACTGCCTTGCTATTTTGTTTTATTCCCTTGAGACAGAATCTCTCCCTGAACCTACAACTGGTTTCGCAGCCAGTAAGCCCCAACAGTCCTCCTGTCGTAGCCTCCCCAGTCGAAAGCAACTGGGGTTACAGACACACACGTAGCTATACCCAGACTTTTACATTGGTACCAGGGCTTCAAGTTTTCAGACTTGCACAGCAGGTATTCTCATCCACTAAGCCACCTCCCAGCTTAGCTGGGGACTCACTAATAATGCTTAGTCCTTTAAAAAAGACCTACTAGTACATTACATTATTGACTGTCTCTACTGGTAAACTTCTGCTTTATGAATTTATACTTTGTGATTCTTTCACTTTGCTCTGTGTGTGTGTATGTGTGTGTATGTGTGTGTGTGTATGTGTGTGTGTGTCTCTGTTTGTCTATGTATGTGTGTCTGTGTATGTGTGTATGTGTATGTGTGTGTGTGCCTCTGTTTGTCTATGTATGTGTGTCTGTGTATGTGTGTGTGTGTGTGTGTGTTTGAATTCTTTATGCTTGTCTCCTTAA
>NW_021604687.1:9134311-9160638 GCF_004785775.1 Grammomys surdaster
GGTTTGGACCTTCCTCATTCTCTAATATTGTAGGTTGTGAATATTCCTCTCTCCACAGCTTCAGCTGCACCACATATCTGCTCACACAGTGAGGCAGTAGTGTATGTATGTGTGATGCATGTATGTAGGTGTGTGTGTGTGTGTGTGTGTGTGTGTGTGTGGGTGGGTGGGTGGGTGTGTATGGGTGGGTGTGTATAGGTATGCAGGCACTGCAGTGCTCTTGTGGAGGTCAGAGAACAATGTCTGGTGTCAGTCCTCACCATCCACTTTGTTTGAGACTGGGTCTCTCTTGTTCACCTCTGTATGCCTGGCTAAGCTAACCCAAGAGCTTCTGAGGACTCTGGGATTCTCCTGTATACACCTCCTATCACACCATAAGAACAGTGGGATTACCCACAGAAGATACAATGCCCAGTTTAACGTGGGTTCTGGGAAACCCAGAACTCAGATCCTCATATTGTGAAGCAAGACCTTTACCCACTGAGCCATCTCTACAGCCCAAAGTGGGATTTTGATACAGTGGCATTTGATGTCTGGATACACTGCAATATATCCCGGGGCTATATCATGAGGGAAGGAGAGAAAAAGACACTTCTGAATCCTCCTCTCCCTAAGGGTGGAGCATACCTGCTTGCTCGCTGGTGTGACTGGGTTTAAATCCACTTAAGCCTGCAGAGATACCACATGTAGCTGCCATGAGACTGGCTTTTATTCATCAGTTGTCACTTGTAAAGATCCTTTGAGCTGTCACAGCAGCCAGGTTGCTGAGCTGCAAAGAACTGTGCTGGGTCCTGAGTTCACATGCTCCAGGGTAGTGCTAATTCCCGTCCCCACTAGGAAGCAAGGCTGCTTTTAGTTATGCTCTTCCCTGGAGGGGTTGGAACACTTTAAGCCCTACCCCACCCAGTGGCTCTCCTTACTAAAATTGTTTTATTCCCATCAATCAAGAGACTAGTGCATGGATTCTAACAACTATCAACTGTCCTTACACTATAAACTCAAGGATAAGGGAAATACCCACCAAGGTGGGTAAATACACTACCTTAGTGGTCCCCAGGAATCTTCCTTGACATGTTGTAGTATATGGTGTGTGTGGGGGGCTCTAATACAGTGCCCTGGTAGTGTCTGTCCCTGGGTGTCACTGTTGAAATAGCCTTCCAACATCTGGGTTCCTTGTTCAGATACACAGTGGCCTATGTCAGTGGATATAGGTCCCACACTGGAGGCAGAATGATGCCATCCAGACCTTTATCTTGTAGCCCCATTGGGTTAGTGATTGTGAGCAGAGAGTGACTTTTTATTGGAGTTAAGTGATACCTTTGACAGCTGTCCATTTACCTTGTCCTGGAAGCACTGTGTTGCATCAGACATGCCCAGAGCTCCCTGGGGCTGGCTAACCATGGCTGCTGCTCTATCCTTTAAACTGTCTGTGGAACTGTCTACTTTGCCTCTGGTGTTTAGCACTCTTTGCTCTCCACTTATTGTACAGCCTTGGAGCTGCTGTTGCTTTTGGCAGTGTAGTTAGCACTCAGTGAAGGGACCTCAATTGCAGTGAAAGAAATAACATTGAGCCAAAGTAGGAGGTGTTAAAGAAAGAGTGTGCATTTGCAATGGAGGCTTCTGCTCTGTACTAGGTACAGGCTGCAGGCATCAAGGCAAGGTCTGACTTGTGCACCCTCCTCCCAACAGTCAATGAACAGAACCCCCGAGAGAGAGCTCTCCCTCTGGCAAGCAGCCCTTTCTGCTGGAATGAATCTGGAGGAAGGAAGCTCTTGGAGCCCAGTGTTCCTACAGGCTGGAGAATGAGTGGCTTCCTACTGGAGATTGAAAGAATCTGGGAGAACAGCTTAGCATCTACCCTGCCATGTGTCTGCACCCTCTTGGGAGGCCAGCATTCAAGTACAGAGATGGTTAGATGTACTCATTGCCCTAGCTAGTTTATTCTTCTTAAAATGGAGTTGCTTCAGTTAAAACCCAATCTCATCATGACATAAGTGATCTGTTCTAAGTATCCCTCCTGGTAAACTCGATACAATTCAAACCACTGAGACCACAAACACCAAACCCTTTCACAGCGCCTGGACCCTAGCAGCAGCACTTCAGTGGACCCTCCTCTTCTGAACATTAGTGATGCTTCTGGTCACCACACTGTCCTGTACCTTCCTCAAAGGTATAGGCATGGGTCATGACACAGCACTTGCCACATGTGCCCAAGGCCACGTGTTACGTTCTCAGCACTCAAAATGAAGAGTGCACCTATACCCTGGAGGTTGCTCTCCTAGAAATCCTGTTGGCCTTGCTCTTCCAGCTCTGAGCTTGTCACAAAAGCTTGCCCTCTGAAATGGCAGGGTCTGAGTTTGTCCAAGGGCTGAGCGCTGTACCAGTGCAGGAGCAAAGATGGACTCTGAGCTTGGAGTGCACTACTCAATGCCCAGTGCCAACCTCTGGGGCAGACCCTTATGATCAGGCACCTATGTGTCTAATTCCTGGGTCCTGGGAAGCCAAACAGAAGCTGTTGCAAGCAGTGGTAAAGGGACAAGGCCTCCTGGCCAGTTGGAGTCTAGAAAGTCTATCTCCCTGATGGGAACATGCTATCTACACAATTCTATAACCCCGAAACCATTTTACATGTCTACCTATGGAGGTCCATTTGCACTGCCAACTTTGCCCTTTGGTGGAAGTTGAGTCCCTCCCCCACCCCCTAGAAACCAAGTTAGCTTGGGCCTCTTCAGGGAAGATTTTATAGACCAATTCACTTCCATCAGTTTTGCCACCAGGATAATTAGCAAGAAGGCCACTAGGAATTTTCTAGTGGATGCTGGCGGCTGTTTGGAGTACCATGGGAGTAATTAGGTCATTTCATAAATAAGCTACAGCGTGCACTGAGGTTGACAAGGCAGGCAAACTGTCTGCCTGGGCACGAAGGAGCAGAGTGGCATGGTTGCTTGTCTTCTAAACTAAAGTGGAGTGTTTCTCTGTTGCTTAGCCTTAAATTAAGATATACCAGAGCTGACTGTCTTTATGCGCAGTAGGCAGACAGCTCTGCTTGTCAGAATTAGTTGAATGTTCACATTAACTTGAAGTTAATCCACCTCTCCCCAAAGGCCTGGTAGAGCCAGAACACAAGTCCGCATAATAGGCCCTTTGTGTCAGGCAATGTGAAGTAAATTATTTTAAAGCAATCATATTTAGGTTACTAAAGGGAAAAAACGACTTCCTACTGAGAGTTATTTTCTGAACAAAATTAAGTATTATAAAACCATATTATTAAATTCTGTCAAAAAGGTATTAATCTTGACATGAAAGTCAAGGTTCTCCATAATTATGGATCACTGTAAACTTGACCTCTTCTGTTGTCTTGAAACCAATGTGTAACAGAGCCCGGAAGGAGAGGGCGAGAGGCGCAGAGCAGTCTGTAGAAGCATGTGAGTTGGACCAGACCCTATAGTAGGCATCAGGCTTGAGTCACTGCTCAAATACATGATGGAAGCCCTAATAAAGGCAAGGCATACCTAATGCATGCATGCACATGGGAAACATACAAACCACATGACACTCAAAAAATCTTGCAAATTCAATTCAATTCAATTTCAATGTGTCTGTCTTTCTCTGTCTCTCTGTCTCTGTCTCTGTCTGTCTGTCACACACACACACACACACACTACACACACCCTTCACAGACACACGGCATACATACGTACTGAGCACACCCACTGTAAGGCACTAACTCACATATTTACACTTTACCCCCCATATGCACTCTCTATGTACACACTATACAAGTACTTCACATACACTGCAAATCAACTGTTACATGTACTTACATCTCACACCCCCACCAATGAACTGCTCTATGCACACATCACACATGTACTACACACATACACACGTACATACTGCTACACACAACACATATACATCCTCTGATATACACATGCACACCACACCCCATGGCAAATGTGTGCTGTATACACACTATATGTGCACATGCACTGTTAACATACAAACATCATACATCCACGGCAAAGACATATTTCATTCACAGTATATACACATGTACACTGTTATAGATACATACAACACAAACACCAGGTGGACACATGTGCCACCTCTGCCACACACCCCACATCTGAAACCTGCTTACAGTGTGGAACAGGAGCTCTGTCCCTCCCCAGGCCACAGAAATCATGAGGGTCCCCTGCTGTATAAAATGGTTTTCCACAGGAGAAGCTGGTGCGTCTTCTAGGATCTTCTACTTCCAGCAGCAGAGTTCACCAAAGTCAATGTCACTAGGATTCACCACTTTTAGAAACAAATACTAGTTAATCTTTCCACATAGGACCACGCGTGTGTTACTCATGGCACGATAGGTAAGGTCTGGCTACCATCTCAGTCCAGCATCAGCAGCCCTCATCTCCAGACTCTCCTGCCATCTCCGCTCCCAAGCCCTCTCCTACACACCTTTGCTGTTGCTCTTCCTTTTTTTCTCTGAGCTGCCTTTCTTTCTCTCCAAATGATTTTACACGTAACACCACTACCAAAGGAAAAATTCAGGTCCACTTTTGCTCCGAGCCCCAGACATTCATAACCCAATCCTCCCTCTAGCCTTCCTGACCTGCTGGGGAGAACGTGAAGAACACTGCGTCACAGGGGCAGAAGGAAGGTTTAGTGCTGCTACACATGTGATCCTTTAAAAGTCTGCCTTGTGAGCTTTGCTTCTATTTGACACAAACTGAGAGGCTCTGGGAAGTCTGGGATGGATGGATGGATAGATGGATGGATGCTCAGCCCTGGGCAGAGCATCGTTTTGCTTCTCACATTGCTCATGGTCACCACACCGCCTGTCTTTTGGCCTGCCCTATGCACCAGTGATTATAGGGTGGCTCTCTGTGCCATGAGATTTTTAGCAATGCTGTTCATGTGTATACCCTGACTACTAAACAAGCTAGCTCCTCTAGCAGTTTTTACGCTCCCTGGATGTTGTTCCGCATAACCATCTTTTAAAACATGCTGACCTTGGTGGAATTCGGAACACGGAGTGTCCACCTTCAGATGTGGGATATAGTTTTCGAACAGAACACATTTACTAACTAACACAAGATTGCAAAGCCTAAGTGCTTTGTCAGCTGGATGAAGTAAATAGACTTTGAATTTGACCCAAGCCTACTGTGCCCTTCAGAAATGATCTGTCGCAATCATGGTTCTGGAAATTGAACTTTCCAATATCCAGGCGCACCAGGCGTGATGACATCTGTGCAGTGAGGAGTCCCTTATACTCTGGGAGCAGATGATGCACTCTTCAGGAGGCTCTGAGGTTCAGCCAAAGTAAATGCAGTGGCTGTTGCCTCCACAGCTTGGTCTTCTCCCCACCCCACTCCCACCCCAGCACATCCTTTGGCAAATCCTTAGTGAACCTGAGGGAAGCTCTGCCCATCCCTCAGCCATGCCTGCAAGCTCTAACTCCATCCTGGGCAGACTCAAAGGAAGTCCCCTTCTTTAAAAACCCCATGTGCCTGGGGTAAGTGCTCCAATTATACCTGCTGGTCAAGTGCTGTAGTGGGAGACTGGCAGCAGTGAAGGACACCAAAGGAGTCTTCTAGAACAGACCCTGTGTTATTTAGAAAAAGAGGTAGGTTTTGTTGTTGTTGTTGTTGTTTTGGTTTTTCTGGCACAAGCTACCACTTAAGCTTGTGCTTAGTTCCTGCTATTGACAGCATGGTTATGGTGATGAGTTCTTAGTCTCCCTGGGATGCTTTTCTGAGTTCCCTGTGCTTAAGAGAATCAGCATATATATATACATATACATCATAGACATAGACATCATATACATATACATACACATACACACATACACACACACATACACACACACACACACACACACACACATATAGTGTGTGTGATCTGTGAGGACAAAGCTGGGTTCATCTATGGTGACCTATTAAACACAGCTGTCAGTCAAGCTTCCATGGCTACAGTGCCATCTATTCTGCTGGGTGAGCAATGCCTGGCTCTGTCCAAATCTGACCCTTGTCAGGGAAGCTTTGACTCTACGCTTGTTCCTAAAGAACCAGGTCTTAGATCTAGTAGAACTAGATCAGAATTCTACTGATCAGATGTCCTCCCAGGGCGCACATGTGCAGATATTGCATTTACTGGACTACCAGGGCACAGGCCACCTGTCCCCTGAATGTTGAGGACACTGGAGGAGAGGTGCTGCCAATTGAGAGAGTTCAGCAGTGGATACTTCTGTTCTGTAGTTTACTCCCAACCTCTGGGACAGTCTCCTGGTGTGTTGCCTGTAGGCAGTGTATTGGAGACTGATTTCTAGTGTATGGGAAGTTCCTGAGCCGTGTGGGCTTTGTAAATCACATCCTTGGAAGAGTGTCCAGAGCATTGCACTTGACCTCAGCTTCAGAACCCCACAACTCCAAGCCAGGAACACTGCTAGCTACAGAAGGGGCCAACTTCAGAAGGCACTTCAAAGGCCCCAGCTTCCAAAATGCTACCTGCTGAGGATGCCAGGTAATTCTTCAGATGTCGAACCCAGGCCACCTCAGCCTTGTGCCCAGTCGTCGCATGACAGAGGTCCCTAGGGACCTGATTCCCTGACTTGTTAAAGGCAAATTTATCCTAACAAGGTTGTGATATTCAAATGTGACTTTATTCCCTGGGCTGCTGTGCTCTTGGTGGATACAGAGAACTGATATCATTTTGGGAGATGTTTTCATCTGTCTTGGTACCCTGCAGAAAGCATAGTGAAGCCTGTAAGAAGTGCCAGCTGACTTATAAAACAGTGATGTCATACAGCAGGCAAGCTGTCCTGAGTCACAACCACATGATTTCCCTAAGTCTGCTTGCATGAGCCTAGTTGGGATGACTTGGGCTGTCAGGCTGGTGGTCTCCTACCCTATTCTCTCACACAGCTCTTTTACAAGACTCAACACTTGCCCTTTACAATTCTCTGTGGGCTGCTGATTCCTCCTCTTCCCTTTCATTGGAGCAGAGGGGATCATGGGAAGCTTGGCACAGTCAATCTCTCTTTGCTGATGTCATCCACTTGGGCTTGTAGAGAATCATGTCCCCATCGATATGGTTCTTGACCTTTGTACACTAGTGTTGAGAGCACATCCTGCCACCCGAGCTGGATGTTTCATGTGCAGATGACCTCAACATCAAATGGGCAGAATCCACCCTTGGAGCCCCTCTCCTGCATCAGGTGAAACTCTCCAACCAGTCTGCTTAAAACAAACAAGCAAGCAAATAAACAGAAACCACTGTTTTGCTGTAACACCCAGACTTGGGGTGTATAAGTGGTCCCCTGAGTTAGTTTCCTATGAAGAGAGAGGCAAAAGACTCCTTGAAGGCTGGTCTGTCTCCCCAGCAGGCTTGTTGATGGGTGCAGGACAGTGGAGTGCAGCTACTGGGTCGGGCAGTGACCTCTTCCGCAGAGTGTCCAAGTCACCAGTGGAGCTTCTGGAGTCATCAATGCTCCATTCTGCGGCCGGCAAATTGTTCTGTGGTGACATTTATTTGTTCAGGCATATTTTGATATGTGGTGAGGAGAAGAGCTATAAATAGAAAATGGTGGTTTTTTTTTTTTCTTTTAACCAACATAAAATGGCTAAGAGGAGAATTTCCTCAATCCTTCTAGAAAAATCAAAACCAAGACAGCAAGTCTCTGGAGACGAAGATGGTTCGGGGAAGCTTTTGTTTGTGGGAAGCAGATCCAGAACAGTGCGTGGAATGGATAATAAAGGACAAAAGATTCAAAGGCAACCTACCACAACAAGAGTCCTGCAGGCGTCAGGATCAAGTCGCCATACTAGAACAAAATAATGTGCCTATTCCAAACATTCCGATCACTTAGGAAGACGGCTTTAATTAAATGTATGTGGCCAGCGGATGTCAAGGAGCCCAAGAATCCACCGAGACTGAATGGCGGCACTGTGTCGCTTTGTCCTTGAGAACTGCAGATCCTGAAACACAGAGCTAAATCCTCCCTGTGGGGTTGCCTCCAGAAGGTGTTTGTTACAAACAAGGGCCTATGAATGCGCAGTGGGCATGCAGAGCCTCCAGAGTTGGAAGATGAAAGGCTGTATCTTCTCCTCACCTTTCATCCCAGAGTTAACACCTTTAGGAAGCTGCCTTAAAGAGCCGCTGATATCTGAGAAAGAAAGCAGAGGCCTGTTATTATATGACTTGTTTTTACATGGACCTTGCCTGGATCAAATCAAACCCTTCTAAACAAAACATGCCCTGCCACTGGAGCCAGGAACGGTGAATCTCAGACAGTGGTTTCCTACAGCACACCTCAAAGCCAGTCGTTGTCATCATCATCATGACGTCATGGTGATAATCATGATAGAGGCTAACGAGGTACAGTTACTTTTATGCATGGAAAGGAGATAGCCTGCCTATGGCCAGGTCTGCCCAGATAGTCTACCACCCAGACCAGGTGGCATGGTCTTCCATGGTCTCTGTCCTAGAAGAGGTAAAGGTTCTTTACTGCCTTTGTACCAGGCAGGGGTCTCACAGATGAGTTTATTTCAGTCTCTCCCTTCTTGAACTTCTGAAAAGCCTCCTTGTCCCCTGAAGTCAGAAGGCCAGACTCTCGTCAGACTGTCAACTTTAAGACAAATCATGTTGGTTTATGAATCACTGCAGCAAAGGTATCAACAACAAGATTGTACGCGGCTCCTAGGGATGTCTGAGAAACAGCAGAATGCCGGTCAAGCCACTGAATTACTCACATGAGTTAGCCCAAGGAAGAACCCTGCAGCTGTGAGCTAGTCATTGCCCTCTGCTCAGAACCATAAATCAAACAGGAGGCAGAGGTGGGGGGGGGGCCCACGAGGTGGTAGTCCAGGTCTTCAGCTGCTCTCTCTCTCGCTCTCTCTCTCTCTCTCTCTCTCTCTCTCTCTCTCTCTCTCTCCCTCCCTCCTTCCCTCCCTCCCTCTCACTCTTGCTCTCACTCTCTTTTTTTGTTTTTCAAAAGATATCACACCTGGGCTTGCTGACTATGGATATTTTCTCACAGAAAGAGGAGGGAGGAAGAGTCATTGAATGCTCACTTGAGGTTCTGGCAGGCAACTCTTCCCAAACATCCATATGCCCTAACTGCTCATGGCTTTGGTGGGCTTGGAGATGTGATAGAGCATACAGGCTGCATCCCACAATGATTCAGCCACGGGAGGCCATCATCCATGGACACTTGGATACTTCACACTCTCGCCTGTTAACCCCTCACCCACAACCTGTAAGCAAGCCTTGTGAACACATTGCTTTCCCAGAATGGAGTAAAATCATGCTTTGGTTTGTTGTTGGCACCTTAGAAGATAAGAGAAGGCCTTGAGTCTATGTCCCCAGGGAAGAAATTTTTACAACTACCAGACACAGACCTGCCCATAGCAGATGTCCTATGACTTCAGGCTATCCTGCTTTCTCAGACCTCTGCTCAATACTTGAGTAAAGGCTCTGCACCACCTGGATCCTGTGTCCTCTATCAGGACCTGCTAAGGGCAAGCCATCGCTCCTGGAGGCGGTGCCCTGTGCACCTCTTCATGCCTCCTGATAAAGGGGTGTTTCCTTAATGAATGGTTTTCACTAGCTTGTCTTATTGTTCCCAGGTGCTTGTGGCTTTATGCACTGGTGTGAAGGAAAATGACCGTTTCTATTTGCCTCATGGTCTGAATCTGTCCCATTGTCTGGCTCTCTATTCAAAATCCTAGGCCTTTAATAGTCTGGTGGGTTGACAATCTGTATATCTTGGTAATTTTATCAAATCACTGTTTATGGGGATTATGGCTGACTGTAATTGTGTCTTTATTTTCCCCTGTGAAACTCTCGGGGCTCTGGCTCTTTTGCTAACATCTCAGGAAGGGAGACACACAGCATTGCTTACCCTCTACACATGAAAGGAAAACATTGCTGCTAGTCTTCCCACCACCTGTGAGATGCCCCTCAATGTCTCCAGATTTGATCCCTGGGATTAAAAACTCTCCTTGGCTTTCTGAGACCTGTGGAGGTGCCTGTGGGAAGCTACATATCTGCAGTGTAGTTTTGGAGGTCAGGCTAGGACAGCATCCTTTTAGACCCTGAGCCTAAATACACAGGCAAGAGAATTCTGGGCAAAGAAGGATGTCTGGTGACGAGTAGGTCTCCAGGGTCGTAGAACAGGTTTGCCTACAGAGGTATTAAGCCAAAATCAAACCCCAGCATTTCCTACAAGAAGTGTTTTCAACAGAGTCCTACCTTGCTTGTGGTCATTTGCTCGATTTTTCTTCTCTGTGTTGGTGAGTGATTTAGAAAGTAAGGGCCCTCTCTGAGGTCCTGGATCCACAAAGACTGGTTGGATAGGCTCCTGTGGTACACTGGGCAAGCTTCCAAAGGCCAACAGGATTTGGTTACTTTCATGCTTGGAGAAGGAACAGCCTGAGGCCATTGGGTCTGCCCAGATAGTCTCACACCCAGGCTGGACATCATGAGTGCCTTCCTGGTCTCTGACCTACAGATTCGGAAAGTTCTTTCCCACCTTCGTACCTAGGATCTCACAGATGGATTTATTCTAACACTTATCCAATCCTGCAATCTTCTAGATTCAAACCTAGAAGCTTGTATCTCTCCAGGAAGCTCAAGTCTGGTGTCTATAGAAATAAACACACGTGGTTGCTTTTCAGACACCTCATTTATAGAAACAGTAGAAATGCAGGAAGCCTATAAAATGGAAAATATCTAAGTCAGAGCTTCCTAAGACTACGTTAGGTTAGGTCACCCACCTAGGGCCTCAACCTAGGGATCTAAAGTCCTACCTCTACCCAAGCACCAGGTACCACGTCAGGCACCAGAGCTCATCCACCACCCAAGCACCAGGATTCTGACTATTACTGTACCTGTACCACCTCTGGTATTAAACAAAGAGCACAATTCTTTTCCAATGGCTGAGCCCACAAACACACCTTGGCACATGCAAGCCTGAAAGGCAAGCCTGTGCTGCAGAAGTGCTAATCTGCCTATTAAGTCATGACCTCGGAAGTCCTTTGCAGCAGAGCAGGCCAGCGTTTCTGTCAGTTGCCTCAATCCATGTGGAATTCTACCCTGAGTGGGTCTCCCAGTAGAACGAGCCATGTATGTTAACTGCCTGGTCTGTCAGTTCACATTACCCTCTCTGCTGCCAGGAGTCCCCCTTGCATTTCCAAGCAGTAGCCACATAAGAGCATCACTCTCTGGTCCTCTGCAGGTCCCTGATGAGCCTCTTTGGTGTGCAATGGGAAGTCCCTGCTTCCCAATCCGTCTAGAAGATATTTCAGGTTGTCTCCAAGCTTCTGAATACTACACAGATAAAAACTAGTAGAGAGCCGTGTAAATAAATCCTCAGAGGGTAAAGAGGTTGGCAGAAAATGATTTTCTGAGGTGTCAATGAAGAGTTCAGGTGAACAGAAATCAAAACAATCTCCAGGCCAGACCAGTCTTCTAGGTCACCGAGCAGGTGTGAATGCAGCTAAAGGTTATCACATGAAGCCTGAGGTTCGGGGCGACAGATACTCTATTCTCCTTCATTTGTGAATTCTAGACCATGTATGAACACCTAAACTTAGTTATATATAAATGTCACAAAAGTAGAAACAAAACTGACAAGGGACCAAAGAGAATGTGGAGGGAGGAGAGGAAAGACCTAAGGGAAGCCATTATAACACATATGAGATACTTG
Source organism: Grammomys surdaster (assembly GCF_004785775.1). Taxonomy (NCBI): domain Eukaryota; kingdom Metazoa; phylum Chordata; class Mammalia; order Rodentia; family Muridae; genus Grammomys; species Grammomys surdaster. Next base: position 9,146,022 of record NW_021604687.1, read on the forward strand.
CATGAGAATCCGTTTCTAAAGCATTGTTCAGTATGTGGGTTTACGTCAGCGTTTGTTAAATAAAATACATACATATTGTGTGGCTGTTGGCTCCGGTTTCATATGAACTTTGGAAACTGGAGGGTTACTGGCACAGTCATCCACGGTGTTGGATGGCACAATCCCAGAAGCCAGAGAGAAGAGGCAGCATTGGATGATGTCTGATGGACCCATTCACTCCACCCCAATTAGTTTGCCCCAGCAAACTTTCTCCCCTCACATGAGTCCCTTTATTTTCAGCATATCCGGTAGAGCCTTTTGTTCTGTCTACTTTCATTTCCTAAATACAAGGTAATGGTTTGAGTTAAGGCAGAAGCCAGCACAGTGGCAGCCACCCTCTCAGGACTGGAGGCCTGTGGCCTCTAGGGTGACTACCATGTGGTCTTCTGGTTGTGTTTATGTGGAGGGAAGCTCACAGCACTAGAGGGGTGGGGCCCCTCACGTGCTGCCCTCCAAACTCACACTTACGTGGGTGTAAGTTTAGCATCTTGCAAGTGGGTGCTGTTGCAGTCAGAAACAGGAAGGCTTAGCCAGATCAGACAAAGGTGGCCACGCTATGGTCTGATTTCATTCTGATTTCTAAATTCATTTCCTAGAAATCAGTAGTGTTCACAAATTGTCTTGCTTTGTTCTGGTTTTCCTGTGCTTAGGGGAGCTGAGGGAGGAGAACCTGCAGCGGGGAGTAGATATATTGAGTACTATTTTGAAGTAGTAATGTTGATATATCAAAAATCCTTCCTACATGAGGGTGGCCCTGAAAGGGAAGAGCTTTCCTAGAGCCAGCTGTTACTCTGGTGGGACATCGCTGGTCTCTAGAGCAGCCTTTAGGGCTCCGTGGAGCCAAAGGGCAGACTCAGCAATCCCTGGCATTTGCTGTGTTTCTCTGAGGAACTCCTGGCACGGTGGGAACCTGTATCCTGTAAGTGCCCATCATCACACGCACATGGCTGCCCCCACCTTGTTCTGCATTGTCATCAGGATGGAGGGTAGCCTGACTCCAAAGACAGCCAACTTAGAGGCTCTGCTTGAAGAGTCACCTGGGACCTTAAAGGAAACGTACCCTACTTACTGCCCACAGTACCTTGGGCATGAACATTCGTGTCCAGAAATGCATAGAGTTCTCTAGTCAGTGACTGGGGTTATTCTGCCCCAGGACCTCTCCTCTAGACTATTTTTGGTAATATGAGCCACAGTGGTAAAAGATGAGGTGGTAACTATAGGGTTAAATTTTCTGGAAAATGTACCTTTTCCTCTTGTTCCTACAACAAGCCTCCAGTTTCTGAAGGGTTCAGAGTCCCAGAGAGGCGTTTTGTCTCAGGCTGTATGATGCGTACATAGTGAATTCGGCTCTGCCACTGGACCACGGACGGGTGTGACCAGAGGTGACAGGAGTGATGAGTTCACTGATGAAAAAAGACAATTATTGCGTTGAAAATAGAAGTGGGGTGTAGAGTGGAATACGGAGTTCCCTGGACGTCTCCATCACCCTAACATGTTCACGGAACAGAGAAACACCATTGACCTCCAACGATGGAACTACCAGCAACTGGATCCCACAGGAACCAGTGCTGGGTCACCACCAAGGCAGGCATGCAGCAATGGTTAAGCATAGTGAAGGGCAGAAGATGCATGTGTCAGGCAACCCCACTGTAGCTGTGGGGCTGGCTGGGGCCTTATAGCCTTTGTTCACACAGTGAGGATGGGTGGTTCCTCTTTCTGCTTTCTATTAAAAACATAATGTGTGCCAGTGCTGGCAAAAACTGCCATGGACCCCAGAGGTCACCACAGATTACAGCAGGATTGTGCTGGAGTTTGGCAGAATGCCATCAACCAGAGAGACCAGACCCATATCTGAGGCCCCACCCATCAACTGCGGTAAGGCAGTTGTAATGTGAATTGGGACATTTTCCCCAGGAGTCAGAATATGAGACCATTTTCCTCATCAGAGGCAAAGCTGTGCTGCTCTGGGGACAGCATCACAAAGCATGTGCTGTGTGTTTGGGGCCAAGCATGGACTGTATGTGTGGCTGCACATAGGTTTCCCAGGGATTCTTCCATCATGGACTGTATGTGTGGCTGCACATAGGTTTCCCAGGGATTCTTCCAGGCACATCTGTGTCTCGGGCAGAGACAGGGCAGTGTGACTCTCTCCTGTGAACTTGTGAGTTAATTTCACAGGAACAGAATACAGCTGACCAACAGTTCCACTGAACAGTTCCAAGCATTCTGTGAGTGGCTGCTGAAGTGCCCTGAATTTGTCTCTCTTATAGACTGCATGTTTTTATTTTCTCTACTTTTTAATCAGTTAAAATTGGCTTCTGTGGCTCTCAGAATCCAAGCCTAACACCCAGGGCACCATCATCCATGGAGAGAGGTGATAGCAATCATATTCATCAAAGGAACTGACCGTTAATTACAGAGCTTCACAGACAGACAGCTCACAAGTGACCTTAATTCCTGTTGTCCCAAGAAGCCCCAGTAAGTCACATTAGCAAGGCACCTGTGGGAAGCATTTTTAACCCTAATACATCCCCAGGCTCTTTACTGTCTTCTGGTGAGGCCCTTTTGGGGTTAACTACTAACGGATCCTCAGCAAGGTTGATGGGACTTTCCAGGACCCCAGAAATATGAACAGGAGTCTCTGTACTTTCAATTTCACCTCTAGGCCAACACAAGTCCATATATGAGAGATCCTGCTTTTTCTGCTTTGGCCTGTGCCCAAAGGAAACTGCCCTTGGGAGACACCTCATCTCTGGAGAAAGGCCCAAATCAAGGAAAAATCACATTCTCTGCTGCAGATCACTGTCTCCACGCTCTTGGAGTCAATCCTCTTGCTTTCTGTAGAAGAGAATTTCACAGGAAAGAAGCCACATGGAAAGGCAGGTCCCTAGCTCACCCAAGTCCTTGCGCTAGGCTTCCGGGTTCTGTTGCTCATGTGGTGAGTGTTTTTCTGACTTCGTATGCAGATATCATGTCTGGTTGGGGATGACTCGAGAATTCAGATTTGAGGTTCTGACCCATGCTTCTCCCTCCATCCCTTGAGTCAAGCCATTGCTCCTGCCAGCTGAGGGGGAAGTCAGTAGACATTTGGGACTCCAATACCCAATATTTGTTGTCAGACTCTTCCAGTTTTTTCTTTGTTATTCTTGGATAGTGCAGATGGGCCTCCCTCAGTCTTGTTCTGTAGCCAAGAATGAGCTTGAAATTCTGATCTTCCTGCCTCTGCCTCCAGGAGTGATGAATTTACAGGTGTGCACCAAGACCCAGTTTAAGTTGTGTAGAGAATTGAACAGGGACTTCATGTTAGCTAACCAAGGACTCTACCAACTGAGCCACACTTTCAAGTTTCCAGAGGACTTTCATGGTGTTTATATATTGATCCTTGACCTTGACCAGGCAATGCTCAGACTCTCAAACCCCAGCAGATCCCTCTGGTCTAAATAACCATCGGTAAGAGTGTTTCCTCCTGTCTCCACCTAGGACCCAATGTTATGCAATTCAGGATAGCTTTGCCCACAGAGTGGCTTTGGGAGGAAAGTTCAAGACCCCACAAATGCTGCTGTACAAGGGAAGACAGATGAAAGGGTTATAGGCTGTGAAGGACACATTGAAATTTCATCTACTTTTGAGTGTCTTAAAAACTTACTCCTATCACAAGCCAGTTGATACATGCAATGGAAGATAGCTGGAGAAAAGTACGAGTCCTCATATCAAAACTTTGGCTTGGAGGAGGATGGAATGGAGGATGGAGAGAACTAATGGCCAGTAGTACACAGTGGGTGCTGAGTGCTGAGTGCACAGTGGGTGCTGGGTGCACAGTGGGTGCTGGGTGAGAGTGCACAGTGGGTGCTGTGTGTGAGTGCACAGTGAGTGCTTGGTGTACAGTGGGTACTGGGTGTGAGTGCACAGTGGGTGCTGGGTGGATAGTGATGAATTTTGCAAGCATGTGCAAGAAGAACCAAATGAAGCATGAAAGATGAAAAGGAATATGTGGCTCTGAGCATCAGAGAATCTGAAGGTAGTCTGTGTTCTTGAGGTTCCGCTCACTTAGGCCCAAGTTGCAAACTCTGGTGGCCTCACTGGGCTGTGGGTGTTTTCTGGAGGACTCACAATAGAGAGGTGGAAGGCAAGGGAGAGGCAGTCTAGTGCTCAGCCTCGGTGACAAGGTTTCCGTCTGACAGAGATGGGTATTGATTTTTCCTTCCTCTTCTCGGCCTGTAATGTCCTAAATCACTTCCTTTGCGCAATTGCCCAAACACATAGCCTGGCTCCCACAGTGAGGGACCTGAAGGTTAGGGCTCCAAGGGGTGGGGCCACCCTCTGCATTAGGAGCGGCAGAGGATCCAGCCAACATGAGCAGATGGTGCAGAGACAGAACCCCCATCCTGGACAGCTTTTTCCATAATGGAATCTACATTAAAAATGATATTATCTTCACTTTTAAAGGCCCTAATGGACGATATTTATGTCCATGAAATATGTTCCTGACTGAGGCACACACAGTTTGAGAGGAACGAGTCATCATCCAAGCGGCACTTCTGAGATGAGAACACAGGTGTGGGTGTATTTCCTTTCCAATCCGCCAATCAGTAAAATATGTTTTAATATGGGACAAACAGTAGAGTTTGTCTGTTCTCCCCACAGAGCATGGTGAGTCGCTGGCTTTAATGGGACCTGACAGCCGTGTGATACTCTCTGCCATTCTCGTTGTGAGCAAAGTGCTCTAAAAACGCATCCATAATTTATTTATGGGACCTGTCAGTTAACTCGTGAATAACCAGGATGTTCCCAAGGACATTAAGACTCGGTTCTTTCCCTTTCTTTGGGAAATACTGCTGATGGCATCCCAGAAAAGTGATGGTTTTCCCTTTGTGCTGAGGAAGGGTGACGATGGAGGTCAATTACCCCTCTTCGTTAGGATATCCAAGCACTCTGTTAAGTCTGGTATTTCTCTGATTCTCAAGAGCTTTGGTCTTGTCATCAATGACAATGTTTGTGAGGTAGCAGCATTTTGAATGGAAGGATGAGTTAATAACAATGGCAAACCTCTGATATCTAAAAGGTAGTAAAGCTCACAGCCTCACAACCATGTATGTTTGACTCAGCTGAATTCCTGGTGACTCCTGCTGCACCACGCATAGTGCATAAGCTTTTCTGAGTGTCGTGTATTGCCCAGTGTGATCAAGAAATGAAGGCAGACTCACAGACAGTTTCATTACAAGTGTCCTCCTATACTTCATCTTAGCAAAGCTCTCCCTGTGCTCACCAGACAGAGGACAAGAAGCCACATGTTCTCTCATGATCACCATCAATAGCTGAACAAGACCAGCAAAGGTGGAAGAAGGTTGCTATCTATCTACCTGCCTCCCCTCAAGGTCTCCATGTGGACCCATGGAACATCCTCAGCCTGAGTGGCTTGTCTGGGTGGCTGGCCAAAGCCCCAAGCTCTCTGGTGTGAGTCTGGCATACCTGTGCAATTTCTACAGTGAGGCAGAGCTTCATGCATGCTTACACTTCAGACCTGTTGTTTTAGACATGAGCTATGCACACATAACAGTGGCATTGTCTGGAGAAGCACCTACACGACTCCTTATGCCCTGCATGCCTCTATCCCAGTGACCAGCTAAGACAGCAGTGCAGTGGACAATCCTTCCCCACTGTGGTTCCACATTCTTTGCACAAGCAGTAAGACAGCTCCTGTGGTCCCCCTGCTGATGCATCCTCAAAGTCAGTAACAGCCTAAAGCTATGACACAATGCCCAGGCACTGACCTCAGTTCATCTAATCACACCGATATTCCATCCCCACTGTTCAGTCCAGGAACTTAGTTGGGGAGAGAAACACCACATTTGTTACAGTGTTCTGTAACGAGTAGTCACTGTTGCCTGCCCCTCATTGTGCCCAAGTTATCGATATCTTTATTATATCTATATATAATAATTTGGCTCTATTTGCTGTTTCAGGCATGTTCTAGAGTTTTGAGGATGCACCTCCTATGAATGTATGGATAACTATAATTGCTGACATGACATACAAAGGTAGCCAGTCTAAACATACAACACACACATGCTTTGTTTGCTTATTACACACATATTTCTAACCCTTTGCCAGAAAAAAAAAAAACAACCTAAAGTTGAGCTGGAAGTGACATTTAACTGAATAATTGAAAATCAGGCAGATATTGATATTTTATTACATTTCTTGCTTATATTTGGAATTTAGCACAAATCTTTATCATGCCCTAAGTTTTCCGAGGTTCAGTCTGAACTTATATACCAGCTCTAAGTAGACTTAAATTATACAATTAAAAGTTACCCATGACTTAGAAGCCTGCACACATTGTCTCTCTATTCTTGTTTGTGGAAATGATGTTACCAGCACTCAGAACCTCTCACTGCTATGACTCCCACAGTCATGGACTGTAACCTCAAAATGTGTGCAAAAGGAAAAGTTTCCCCTCCAAGTTGTTTTCCATGGGGAGATTTCTTTTTAATCATAACAACAGGAAACAAAATTAGGACAGAAATCAGCACCAGAAGTAGGTTTGTTGCTGTGATAACCCTGGCCGCAGAGCTTTGTGGTCTTGGACTTGTTTTGTGGGAATAATGTAGAAGGATTTGTACAATAGACTGACAAGCCCACTGAATTCTGGGAGCAGAAATTAATGAGCTTTTGTAGTAGAGCTTGGAAGACAGTGGTGCTGAGTAAAAGACCAACAGTGAGGATATGGCTCATGTTCCCAGCAACAGGACTCTCTCAGGAACCGGGCTAGGTGAAATTCAGGTGATATTTTGGCCAAAAATGTAGCTTTATTCTGCCCAGGTCCTAAGAACCTGAGAGAAGCTGAGTAGAGAGGTGATGGACTGGATTTTTAAGAAGAGGAAACTTTAGAATGGGAAGACATTCAGCCTAGTGTTGAGAAAGCAACTGTAGTTGTTAAAGAGGTCAGCACCGTTGAAAAGAAACCTCCTGTGCCACACTGGAGCAATAGGAAAGCTGTCCAGAGAACAAAACCCTATTGGAGGCTGCACTTCTGTGCATCTACAGTTTTTAAAGTACAAAAGTCTAAACGTGAGGAGTTTCCTGCTCCTGGTGTTAGGGTAGAGTCTGCCTGGGAAAGTGTTCCTCCGGGGGCAGCACACAGAAGCAGCGGTCCACAGGGACCAGACCACCTCTTGAGCTAGCAATAGAATGTAGCCACGTTATAAGCATTGTCCAAGTGGTCCTGGTTTTGAAGGCACAAAGATTCAAGATTGAAGAGGTGTGTAGCAGGACTGATATCCACCCCCACCCCCAAAGGGGGCACCCAGGCACAACTACATGAAGCTGTGAAGGTGAATCCTCAATGTCAGTGGAGTCCCTGGGCTACTGGAGATCCTGGGACTGTGGGATGTCTGCCAAGAGGAACCACCGATGTGGATGGAATGAGGTGGAGCTGGCCTGAGGCTAAGAGAGAAGCTATATTGCTTCAGGTAGCAGATCTGGAGGAATGAGCCTGCCCATGCCTTTTGGAGCCCAGTTGATTACATCAGCAATGCCAGGTACTGGACACGGAGCTAGCTACAGGAAGTGTTTCTCTGATTATTCTGATTTTTCTGAAGTGCATTTGCTTATTTGGTAAAATCCCTTCATTTAAAATGAGAATATTTATTCTGTGCCATTATATATTAGGAATGTATAGCTTTTTAAAAGTGGGGATCTAACAGTTAAGGGACTTTGGACATTTAAAGCTCAACTGAGTGTATTCTCATATCATGAGCTAAATGTGCGATTCGGGGGACAAAGGATGGAAGGCTGTGGCCTGACGTGCTATGTCTCTGCGAGTTGACAAGAGGTGTAAGTGTGATGCGTAGTCATACCAACTTGACACAGTACGGAACAGCCTGAAGAGAGTCTCACTGAGGAGTTGTCTAGATTAGGTTGGCCTGTGGCCATGTCTGTGGGCAATTATTTTTAATTATATAAGTGGATGTGGGAAGAGTCAGGCTAAAAGTCAGTGGCACCATTCCCTGGGCGTGGGTCCTGGACAAAAGAAAAAATGGAGTGAGTACAACCAGGCATCCATCTTCTTCTGCTCTGGACTGTGGATGTGATGTGACCAGCTGTCTCAAGCTCCTGCCATCATGACTGCCCCTGCAATAATGGACTGTGACCTGGAACCGTGAGGATGGTGAGTCCTTCCTCGTCTAAAAGGGAGCAGAAAGGTTATCTGTAATTTAGCATTAACCAATCCATCTTAAAATAGTCACTTTTAGCCATCACCAAAATTGGCTTGTGCCATGGTACACTATGAATAGTAACTGGGTTTCTCCATGACAACAAAGTAGTGTCAGCCTCTCCAGGGCTGTGAAAGTCCACTTTGCCTCTATGTAATCCTTACACAGTCCTGCTAGATTGTGTCTCTGTCCCTGCTACACGGGAGGAAGGAAGTTGATGCTAAGAGAGGGTATGGCTGTGGGAAATAGGTACTGGAGTTTGTGAGTGGTAGGGGGATGAGAGCTGCCTAAGGTGCTTGCAAGTCTGCTCTCTGGATCGCTGACATGGCCTCTGACTCCTATACTGTGTGGCTGTATGGGCAGTCACTGCGGAGAAGTCACAGGCGAGTGGTACAGAAATATCCTCATGTGCAGGCAGGTAAAATGCCACAGTAAACAGGGAGGGCCGTCATCTCAGCATTGGGGAGGTAAAGACAGGCAGATTCCCAGGACTCACTGGCCAGACATCCTATCTTACATGGCAAGCTTCAGGCCGGTGGGAAACTCTGTTATGATAAACCAGGTAAATAGCTCTTGAGGAAGAACATTCGAGGTTGATTACTGACCTTCACGTATGTGTGCCTGCGTGCATGTGTACGCACACTTGAAACCTCTCCCTTCTTCCCTTCTTCACTCCCCTCCGCCTCTCAGGTCTACGAAGCTATGATGTGGGTTTGGGCTATCCCTGCTATCACTGTTGGCAGTGCTCGCTTGTCCCTCATTTCTTTTCACAGTAAGCATTTTCTCAGCAGAATCAGAGTCAATCTCAGCCCACAACTTTGTTCGAATATTATAATGTGAACGCATAGGTCCAGGGAGTAGCTCACCTGGTTGACCAGTGTCTCTAAAATCAAAGACCTTGTAGGATGCCTGAGAGAGTATGAACCACATGGTGATTCAACATGTAGAACCATGACTCTTTCCTAGAAGCGATACATTGGCCATGGAGAGAGGATTCACACAGAAGATTGGCAAACAAGGGTGCATGGCATTCTTGCTGCAGTCAAGGGCCCTTTCCAAGCACAGAGGAAGACCATCAGTGGGCGGTTCTCAAGAGAATGCCGTTTGTGGTCTCTGAGGTGCTGGTGTGGCCAGCGTGAGAGGAAGGAGGCTTGCTGAGTCACTACTTGAGCTAGGACCCACACCCCAAGAATCCCTGGCATAGCACCCTCTTTTAAACATGGTAAACCCGTTGACTTTTTTTTTCCTTTTTTTTTTAATTTATTTTTTCTCAAATCGTAATTCATTCACACAGGGGTTATAAACACAGAAAGGCAGGATGTGGGGAAGGGAATGACACTGGAGTGTGGGTGTTCAGGGGGAATACAGATATCTTCAGAAACGGGTACCGGCTGAAACCCGTTGACTTAATCCACATACTTCAGCATTCTCTTACTCATTTCATCCCCAGGCTATGGTCTAAGAAGTCTTCACGCAGTAAGAAGCCATCTGCATTAAAACTCCTCTTGGCCTCTCTCACTCAGCTAACTGTGGCCTTCAGAAATGTCTGTCAATAAATACAGTGACACTTAGCATTTTGTGTTAAGTCTCACAGAGAAATCAGAGATTAAGAAACATTCTCACATTAAAGCTAAAATATATGTAGGAGAGTTTTTTTATTTTTCTAGGCCGTACCACAGCTACCTGGACGCCATGTCTACGAGTCTCAGGCTCCTCCTGAGCACTTCCTGAAAGAAGCAAAGTGGGCTAGGCTGTGTCCCTATGGCACTCTATAGCTCACTGAAGACAGGTAAGAAAGAGAAGTTCTGGCTTTGGGCACAAGTCCCACTGCCAGCTGCTTGGATAGGAACAGGTCCAAGATCTCTCATTTCTTGTCACTAAGTGCTACATAGAAAGCAGTCAGACAGTCCACTCTCTTCACTCCCAAACCCAACTTCAGACCTAAGTCATTCCAAGCATCAAACGTTTTTCTTGCTCATTTGGTGTGCAAATCCTGTCCTGAGCTGACACGAGGCTATTTTTAGTCTTTATTTATTCCTCATAGTGTGAATATTCATGTTTCCTTGCAGAAGGGCTTCAGAGCTGGGTGCTGAGGGATGCTCTACCCTTCCTGGCTCTGTTGCATAAACGATGTGCCCCGCATCACCTTCTGAGTTTCTCCAAACCTAGGGAGCCTCTTAAACAGAAGATTGGAGCCTCAGATGGATTTTGCCTGTACCCTATCCCATAGACAGAATGGAGCTCCACTAGGGTTCCATCTCTCCAAGTCTAACAGATGTCTGTCCTACTGGAAGGAGAATCTGATGAGGGGCTGGCTACTTTGATGACCTCATGCCTGCATCTGAACTCTTTCCTATGTGAGATTTCATATGGAGAGAGAACTCACCAAGAATTAGAATGTTCCTAGTGAACTTGGTGCTTATAAAATTTAGTCTCCACTATTCAGCCCACAAGGCCAGTAGAGAACTTTGTTCAATGTAGATTATACATGTTTCATATATGCATAAACACATATATGAAATTGTGAAAAATAAACAAAACCCTTGTGACACAAGCATGAGGAGCTTGGTTTTGATCTTTAAAATCCATTGAAAGATAGACATGGTAGCAATGTCTATAATCTGAGCACAGGAGAGGAGCATCCTCAGAAGTCCACAGGATGAACCAGCCTAGTATACAGAGCAGCAAACAGCAGCCAGTCGATGAGGAGTCAATGCTGCATGCAGCCAGGAACACAGAGCCAATGCATCAGGAACCATTACTGAAGGGGCCTTGACAACACAGGACAAATATGTTGGCTTTCAAGTCAACAGAAGGGGTGAAGGAGAGAATGAGGACCGGATAGAGTTGGAGCTGTCACCACTTCATGGGTGAAGAACTGAAACATGAAGATATATAATCGGAAGAGAATGGGGTGAGGGTAGGGGGGCATATAGAGTCTTCCAAGAGGCCCCACAATGTCTCTTGCTACTTATAAGTTTCCTGTTATTACTTGTTACAAAATGATTCTGTTTTGATGGTATTGAATTCAGATGTGAAATGGAGGATGCTATCTTGGCTGCTATCTAATGTTGTCAGGAGGAGCACGATACAAAAAAAAATCAATAACTGATTAATTCATTATATATATATATATATATATATATATATATATATATATAAACATTTTTTTGGCCAAATTTTCCCTTTATCCTTTCTTCTTTCCCATCTTATCAAGTCTCTTTTTCTTCCCACTTTCCTCAAATCCCCTGCCTTCTTTCATGGTGTATGTGGGTTTTGCATGTGAAACCTACAACACTTAATTATGGCTACCTGCATGAGTATGGGTCATTTGCTTGAGTGGGGTCTAATGTATCAGTAGTTTCATCACTAAGTAAACTGGGGGAAAAAAGAAAAAGGGGGTGACGATACGGCTCAGTGGGTAAAGCACTTGCAGGGCAGGCATAGTATCCTGTGTATGGATATCCAGAACCCACGTAAGGTCAGACCCGCTTGGTGGTCATATCCTATGGGGAGATGGAAGTTGGAAACAGAAAATCTCCAGAATCATAAGGCCAGCTAGCCTGGAGAATACAGTAGCAAACAAGAGACATTGTTTCAAACACACTAGAAGGAGAGAACCAGCACTCAGTATCCTCTGACGTTCACACATATCCTATGACAAGACCCCCATATGCACACCATATAGACACAAAGACAAACAATTGGCATATAGTCACCATTACAACGTATTTCAACAAGAAGAGAACATGCATTTTTTTTCTGTTTATTCATTCAAAGTATACTTAACCCCGGGTCATCTGACCATGCGTGATTGGCGTCCTCGATGTGGTTTCTAAATGCTGGTGGCTCCACACAACCCTCACCTGCCATGGATCTGTAGTTAAGCTGCCAGTGGCTAAGCCGGGAAGTCAGGAAGCAAGTGATCTGGGGTAATGCAGACAGCTATTTGATGTGGTAAAGATGATGAAGGGTCTGGGTCTAATTGATGCTGTCAGAAAGGTGTAGAAAGGAACCACACACCTTCAGGAGAGCGGTCAAGCCCCTCTCCCTGATGGGTGGGCACCAGCTGCTCCTGGGATGCTGAGCAAACTGCCCCGTGGTACTTTCCTGTCTGCCTCCCACTGGAATCTTATGTAAGACGTTTGGTCCTTCACAAAGCACAGGAAAACCCTGCAAGTATGGGAGGGTACTGTTCATATGCTCCATGGATCTCCTTTGCAGGGTGCCCCTCCACCATCACAGCCAAAGCCATCAGTGCCTTTCTCCAAGTGGGACCAGAGAAAAGCAAGACAGACTCTGAGATAACTCAACAGACTGGGTCCTACAGAATGAGTAGAAGAGAGCAGGCTTTTTAAAAATTTACAATATGTCTTCTTGATAATTCTTATTGAAGTCATGGGCTGTAAAGCCAAATCCTTTGGAAGATAATTTTTTCTTGTTTTCTTTCTTACAGAGCCAGGATTCTTGGGCCCAGTTGCAGAGTGTTCACTATACCAGCCCCCTCCAGCTCTTTCCACTGCAGTCCATATCCCTGTGTTTATTATAGGAAATCAAAAAGGTAAAGACCAAAGAACTGCAGTCTCAATAGCTCACACAAGAACTGCTCCCTCAACACTGTGGTATCTATGCTTTTCCCTTCTCTCAAGCATTCTCACAGAATGTCTTATTTGTTCTAGAAACAAGACATGGTGGGGTTTTTTTGTTTTTGGTTTTGGTTTGTTTTTTTAGAGACAGGGTTTCTCTGTGTAGCCTGGGCTGTCCTGGAACTCACCCTGTAGTCCAGGTTGGCCTCGAACTCAGAAATCCGCCTGCCTCTGCCTCCCAAGTGCTGGGATTACAGGCATGCGCCACCACCACCCGGCTAAAACATGGTGTTTTTAACTCACCTCTTTTGCTGTTGGATGTACAGGCCACCTTTGCCCCTTTTACAGACACACAGCAAACACTTAGCTTCACAAGGCACTTTGGGAATCTCTGATTATTCCTTCAATATAAAAAACGTAGAATTTGTGCATAAAGACATAGCAGTCTTTAAAGCTCTTAAAATCTTGTTGAGACTGAATTAAATATGTGATATGACAATTTTGGATCATTTGCATATCTGATAAATATTCTCCAACTTCAGGTACATGCTAGAAAGGCAGAGTCTAGTGGAAACTCAATAGTGCCTGATTTTATAATAATATCAGACTTTTAAAACCCTCAGCTTTCAGTAGTTATGTACTGGGAAACATTGTATTTTACCTAACTCAGTCCTTCTGGGAGCAGAGTGGGCAGTACCATCTGTCTCTTCGTGACTCTGGGGGGGTCTGGAGGTTTGTGATGCTCAGGTGGACGATGATGAGAGGTCTTTTGGCTTCTTCGAACATCCTTCTGAGTATACATATGTGTGTCTCTAAGACTGTGCCAGGCATCTGGTGGGTCCACCAAGGCCCTAAGTTACGGAATTTGGTGCCCTTCTGAGCTTCCTTCATAGTCAGTCACAGCTTTTATCGCAGTGCTCTTCAGGGTGGGGGTGGCCGGTGGAACCCGGCAGTGTTCTGAAATTCTTTCTGCCTATGTTTTGTGGCCTTAACTGGAGGTGAATTGGTGTACAGCAAGTAAGACAAAGTAAAGACAGTTGAAGAAGCAATACTCCCAGGAGGTATTGGTCTCCAGAGTGTGCAAGCTCTGCAGTGGACAGTCAAGAGTCCTGGCTGAGGAGAAGTATATATCAGGTGGACAAGGGACTCCGAGGGGTTGGCTACAAAGGCACATGTGCCCAATGTATGTCTCCAGAAGAGACTTGCTGTGACTTCATTTGCTCTGTTTTACCTTGCAGTACACAGATGACTTCCAACTGCTGCTGGCGCCTGCTCTCTTGTTCTTCAGAGTTTCTTTCCTGGCCACCTCTGGTTTCTCCTGTAGACTTCTTTCCTCTCCTCCATCCTGTTGCCACTCACCTCCGGTGCTGAGCCTGCAGCTCAGCTGCCTCCCGCCTAGGCAGAGTGTGTGGGATATGCAGCCTGCATAGACCCCAAGCAGGACCTGACATCATGCCCTGCAGTGTTAGGATCCGTGTCAATTCTCGGGGAGCCACACATCAAACCTGTCGCGTTCTGGGGCCGTTAGCTGAAGAGGATGAGGTAAAAGCAAGACACTTCAATCCTGTTCTGTCTCCATTAATCACTATTAACAGTGTGAATCTGTCAAAACAGGCAGGTGATGTGTGCACCGAGACCAACTCCTGAGATCAAGCTTTGACATTTCAATCCCTGTCATCTCAGTTGAGGGAGAAATGAGGCCAAGGTAACCTAGAATCCAGTCTCTCTCCTCTCTCTCTCTCTCTCTCTCTCTCTCTCTCTCTCTCTCTCTCTCTC
>NW_021604687.1:9160648-9172203 GCF_004785775.1 Grammomys surdaster
CTCTCTCTCTCTCTCTCTCTCTCTCTCTCTCTCTCTCTCTCTCTCTCTTTCTCTCTGGCAGAAGGGCTTTGCAATTGTATGTAGTGATACACACAACAGATACGAGACAGCATATATACCCTATGTGAACAGTACCCATACATACAGCATATGATACACTTGTGTGGTATTCTTGAGCGACTGTGCTTGAGAAATAAGCCTCAGGTTTCAAGTGAGAAGACATCACCATGAAAGACAGGGCTTCGGGCTTGCTCAGGGGAGATCGCTCCTGATCATCCATATGCTGGACATGCATGCTTTATTGTTTTTCAGAGTTACACAGCTGTGGAAGCTGTAAGCTGTTCACATATCAATATTTTAAAATCATGTCCATATCAGAAGACAGTGGGATGTAACAGGTTCTAGCGCAGCCAAGAGCTCTCTGGGCTCCTCAGATCACCTGACTCATCCAGCAGACTTGGAGTCCCAGCTGGGATATTCTCGAAACACCTTGAGTCCTGCCGAGCTCATTCCATGGGTGGAAACACCTGGATTGATCATTTTCCTCCCTCTTTAATGTTCGTATTGACTTTGGCCTAAAAAATGACAGGGTTGAAGACTGTCATTAGTCTCCATGGTAAACAGATTACATGTTGATATAATAAATGTTTTACCTTTAATTTTTGTTTTAGTATGGTTTCATAAATGGGCATTAAACTGTGTTGAACCTATTTATTAAGCTTTCCTCTGAAAGATGCCTTAGTTGCAAAAGGAAACCCTCCTTCCTTATCAGAGCCCCAGGCTCAGCCCCTCCTTAGCTGCTGTGGGGTTCAGCCTCAGAGTAAGATAGCCATGCTTGCTAGGCAGGAAAGCATATCATGGGTGGCTGGTCCTGCTTTTATCTCTCCTGTTGCTTACTGTTCCACAAACACTTCTCCCTCCTGTATAACATTACTCAATTTGGCAAATCCTGGTGTTAGGGGCAGAGCTGAACCTCACTCCTATCCTGAATTTCCATACTGTAGGCCTCACTCCCAGGAAGCCAATGTAACCACATTTGGAAAGAGGGAAGTTGGTGGGTCTGAATCCAACCTGACTATTGGCCTTACAAGCAGAGAGAATCCATACACACAGAAGACCACCCATGCAAGAGCAGAGGGAGAAGATTTAAGCCAAGGAGAGAGGCTTCAAAGGAGCTGTCTCTGTGACACCTTGACTTTGGGCTTTCTTTTCCTAAGGAGACAAGAGTCCTTGCTTGTAAGCACCACCCAGTCTGCAGTCCTGGGTCATGGAACCCTCACTGACCCCTACACCCTTTTTAATGACCCTTTTTAGCGCTCACCCAGAGAAGAGCCAGCCCCAAGCCCAACAATATATCCAAATAACAGCCTTGCCTATGATGTGGAGTTCCCTGATTACTAGACTCTCCTGGGGGGCAGAGACTTATCGTCTCTAGCTTGCACACAGCTGGTGCTCTGGCTTTGAAGAAAGTCATGAACAGACTCTACCTCACTTCCACCTCAAGAGCATCATCACCTCCCCTGCCCAGAGTGCATGGTGAGTATGTCCTAGGAGCACGTGGATGGTTCTAGAATCAGTCTTTGACACACACCTCATCTTGCTATGCAGCAGAGCAAGGGTGAGCAGAAAGAGTACCACGCAGCCTGCTATGGGGACCCCTCTCTGCTTGTCCAGGAGTGATGTGCTCAGAGCCACCATCTTGAATTGACAGGGTAGCAGGATCTATCCAGCTCTTGATGGTTCAGAGTGCTGGGTTCAGCGCAGCCAAACAAAGCTACATGACATAGACTATATTTAAAACCCAGGGGCATGTCTGACTATTGGAAAGGGATAACTGGGCGAACTGGTGATATGAGGTTTTGAAGCCAGAATGAAAGTCTGAGCAGAAATATAACCCACGGCACATTACAAATTCAAAGTTACAATCTGAAGATCATAGCTGGGATGGTCAGTCAACAACCACAGAGAAGGAGCAGTCCATAGCAAGTGCCCAGGACCCTCATACCTTGACAGAAACATGGTCACTAAAATGCCACGTGCTCACTTGCTATTCAAGAGACTCCTTCAAATGTTCTTGACTTTCAAGGACCAACCTTAAGGTTCCATTCACCTCAACAGCTATAGATAAGAATTAAAACCTAGATGTGGTGGGACTCAATCACAGAACTCAGGAGGCTGAGGAGGAGGTTGCGGCTCGCCCAGGCTTTTCCTCCTATTGCTGCATTCGTATTTGAACTGTAGCAGTGATATGCTCACTCGCCCTGCCCTAGCTGTTTAACCCGGAGCCATGTCAACCCCAGCAGCTCATACTGGAGGGGCTGTGTGGCTCCACGATATCAGAGGCTGAGCAGCAGCAGGCCCATGTTGGGTGGTTTTGAAGCAGGTCAGAGCAGAGATTGGCAGCTCCAGCTCATGGAACTGTGTTTCTCCATTCGGTCTGCTTTCCTCCTTTGCTCCCCTCTCTCCCGCATTCCCTTTTTCTTGGGTGTTTCCATTGGCTGAGAAGTCAGCTGTCTGCCTCTCCGTATATGTTTTCCTTTTGGTCTCTCTCTCTCTCTCTCTCTCTCTCTCTCTCTCTCTCTCTCTCTCTCTCTCTCACACACACACACACACACACACACACACACACACACACTCTCCCCCCTATATTTAAATTTATATCTCCCCCCCGCACCCACACACTTGTCCCCCGCTCTTACTCTCTTACACACTCTCTCCTTTGTATACTGTCAAGGACACACATTCTCACTCCAGCTCCTACACTTCCTGCACACACTCCTTCACACACTGTTTCCCTCCCTTGCACACTCTCAGATACACACACTCACTCACTACCTTACAATCTCCTCTGTGCTCACTTGCTCTCATGAACACACATACCCTCTTGTACAATCACATTTGACACACATATGCACTCCCTTGTACACTCTTTCACAGACACATTCCCTCGCACTCCCACTCTCCTGTAAGCTCACCAACACGTATACCCTTCCTTGTACACTCTCCCAGACACACTTCCGTATAGATTCACACACTCAAACTCCTTTCCACACTAATAACCTCACACCTGTCTTACACACACTCCCTCTTACACACACTCACACATACCCCTGTACACTGACAGACATATTCTTTCATAGACTCAGAAGGCACATTCACACACACACACACACCACCTCCTAACACACAAATTCCCTATGTACTCATAGACTTACACACACACAGCCCTCCACATCCTCCTTCTCATACACACCCAGTACACATTCCCACAGACTCACACTCACAGCCCTCTCAGTACACACAGTCTCACACAGCCTCTCGCACGCTCTTGTTTGGTAAGGCAGAGGCTTGAGCATTGGTTCTCAGCCTATGGGCTGTGACTGCTTGAGTGGGGTCACACGAGCCTTTCACAGAGGTCTCCAAGACCATTCTGCATATCAAATATTTATAGTATGATTCATAACTAACAAAATTACACTTATGAAGTAACAATGAAAATAATTTTCTGGCTGGGGGGGGGGCCACCACAACTGCATTAAAGGGTCACAGCATTAGGAAGGTTGAGAACCATTAAACTAAAGTTTTCATTAACAGTACTCCCTAGGGCTGAAGCAAGTTCTTGTCAAACAAACAAACAAAAAACAAAACACGAAAAATACTTTTGTGGCATTTTCTGGTTGTGAGGATAAAAGGCTCTCTGAAAAGCCCTGACCTTTGACCTTCACTCTTGGTTATGCCTGGTGACAGCATGCATCCATTTCCACTCCTGGACATATTTTTGACTGCCAGCTCAGCAGTGACAATGTCCCTCCAAAGGCCCTCCGATGACTTTCCCAGGGAGTGCGTGGACTGAGGCTTCTTCATAGAGGCAAGGGGCAGGTGGAAAAGTGGGGTGCCATGGAGCCAGAGGTTCCCAGCCTGGGCAAGATGAGCAGGCCGTCTGAAGCCTGCAGGAGCACTCAGCGACTGCTGGCCGATGATTTTAGGGGCAAATGAGCAGGTATGTGAAGTCATTAATTATCTCCACCTCGTCTCCCATTTTAAGAGTTTCTGTGGCTTCATAATTAAAGATACAAGGCTTTATAAGGATTATGGGGGCGCACACAATGCAAAGCCAGGTGCTAAGGCCCCAACATTCATCTGGAAGCCTGCAGAGCCTCTGATTGTGAATGAGTGTTCCCAGCTTGCCCGAAGCTCCTGGGCTTGTTTTCTTGTCTTAATTGCTTCTGGGCAGAAAAGCCTGGTAGAGTGGGGCTGCTGCCCACCTGTGCTGGGTGGAGCAGGAGATGCTGAAGAGTAGAGTTGACAGTGCTGCCATCTTCTTTGGGGACAAAGTGCAGCAGGGTTCATGGTGGCAGAGGATTTCACACATGTGCCTCCACAGGGCTCTTTTGTAGATCTCTGCCCTGAGTAACTGCAATAAAGCATGGCAAAGCTGCAGGGCTCTCACCTCAGGCACTGGGTCACACGGGCCTGGCTGATTGTATACTGGTACATTCCCTTTTTTGTTGACTTGGTGGCCAGTGTGCCCTGAAGGGTGAGCTGCCATGTTGGAAAAGTTCACAGCGATTAGAGTCAAGGATAGCTTTAGCCAACAGCCGGTGAGTGAGGAACACAGGCTACTGTTGGCCATGGGAAGGTACTGGGGAGGTACACGTGAACTTGTCTGAGGAATTACTTAAAAATAACACGAAGGAACATGGCAACAAGGCTTGAATAGCTCCGCTATCAGGGGTTGGCACTGTAGCCTTGCCAAGTGCTAACCATCCCTGAAGAGTTGTCTAAACAGAACAGGCCTTTGAGGCCCACTTCCACAAAACTGTAGGCTGTGTGACCTATATTACCAGAGGCAAATCCATCATAGGAAACATACACACAATTTCGAACCATGTCACGTTTTTAACACGTAGGACTTTCTCCTTCCCGCTCTTTTTTCTTTATGTTTTTTAAAAAAAACATAATATCTATCTTTTTCTTTCTTCAATTTCCTTCCAAAGCCACAGAAAATATGTAGCAATGCCATGAGGTGACAAATGCTGAGGACACAGGGGTGTCCTGTGAGGCTGCTGTGTCTTCCTTTCATGTTGGCTTCCATTGACAGAGCCTGTCCAGCAGAGGTCTGTGTGTCTGTGAATTGAACTGGGATGTCCGATCAACCTTCATTCTGTCTTGAGAACTTCAGCACAAAAAAAGTGAAAAGTCTTTGCAGAAGTCCCCTCCCCCCAAGTAAGGGCGTGGTGCCATGTCCATACACGATGGGATCTGGTGTCTCAACTGTCACCAGACACAGAGCCTTCCTCACCAAACTCAGGAGTCATTTGGACAGTGCCATATTCTGGTCACAGGTGGCACTAGATAGGCCTGAGGAGAAGCAGGAAACAAGACCTTGCTCAAAGAATGAATCTAGGTTAAATTGGCAAAAGAGTCGTATAGGACTCAAGGTGAAGACAGTGGGGTCCAGGAGAGCCCACAAAGTGGTCTACAGGGGTAGGAAAGATGACTCAGTCAGGAAAATGTTTACCTTGCAAGTAGGGCCCAAGTTTGATGCCTAGAACTCACATATAAAAAGCTAGGTATGGTGGCATGCACGGGAAATCCCTGTACTGGGGAGGCAGAGATGGGTGAATCTCTGGAGCTGTCAGCTTAGCCTATTCAATAAGTTCCAGGCCAATGAGAGATCCTGTTTCAAAAACAAAGGAGAGTTGTACCTGAGAAATAGCAGTGAAGGTTGTTCTTTGACTACATGCATGTGTGTACATGCATCTGCATGCACGCACAAACACACACACACACTGCACACATACATGATTCTAGCTGAATTTCTTTTGCTGTGACAAAATACCCTAACAAAAAGCAACTTAAGAAAGATAGGATCTGTTTGATTTATAACTCCAGGATACAGTCCATTGTTGCAGCAAAGTCAAGGTAGGAACAAAATGCATCATATTCACAGTCAAGAGCAGAGAGGGAATCAATGTATGTTCCCTCTTGCTTGCTCTCAGCTAGCTTTTGTCTCTCTCATACTGGTCAGGGCTTCCTGTCCAAAAACTGGTGATGCTCACCACAGCCTGGGTCTTCCTAGATAAGGAGATCTCAACCTTCCTAATGCAGCAAACATTTAATTCAGTCCTCAAGTGGTGGTGACCCCTAACCATAAAATTATTTTGTTGCTACTGTTATGAATAGTAATATAAATATGTTAAATATCTGATATCCAGGATATCTGATCTGGGACCCTTGTGTAAGGGTCATTTAACCTCCAAAGGGATCATGAGAACCTGCTGTCCTAGATCAATTATACACCAAAGCAATCCCCAACAGACACACTGACAGGCCAACCTGATATAGATAACTGATTAATATATCTTCCTAGATGATTCTAGGTTGTCAAGTTGACAGGAAGCACTTTGTTCTTAATGTTGCTCAGGCCCATGCTCACAGTTGGGAGTTGGGGGAGAAGCAGGAGAGTCGCAGAGGGGCAGGGCTCAGGTTTCTGCTCTATCCGGATTTCAGAGCAAGTCATTGGTACAAGGGCCTAGGAATCCAGACAATGAGTAGCCTTGACACCCATAAATATGTGGGCTCAGGTTGTGATCCAGCATATACAGGAGCATAGCTACACCTCAATAGAATCACTTAGAGCATGAAGCTCCAGAAAACTGCACCAAAGACAGCCCTAAACAAGAGTTTTAGGTTCCAAAAGATAAACAAAGCCCATCAAGGAGATTTTGTCATGGAGGAAGGAACCCCACTGTTGACCAGGGAACCCACTGGTGGGGGGCACTTGGAGACTTTGGGTGAAACTTTCCTGGGATGGTAGAAAAATGGATAGCTAATTAGACTGGGATAAGAAGGTGGTAGAGGGGGACAGGGCTGGTGTGTTGGTGGCTGGGGAAAGCATCTGTGAAGTGTTACAGAAGTGCCAACGACCATGCATCAGCGGCACTTGAAGAAATGGTAAGTAGATTAGGATGAGGTTGGAGAATGGAGAGTCTCACAGGGCCTGGGCCTTTGTCCAGCATGGAAAGGTCCTGGATATCTAAGGGGGACACAGCAGATGGAAGCAGGAAGGAGGAGAGACTGGAGTCTGAGGTTTAAGGACAAAGGAAACAAACAAATACACCTTGTGCCCTTTTATAAGGGCACTAACCTCATGCATGAGGGCCCCACCCTGTGGCCTACCCATTTCTCAGAGGCCCCATCTCTTAGTACCAGCATACTGGGGACCAGATTTCAGCATCTAAACTTCAAGCTACAACATTCTTCCCTGGATCCCTCAAAATGTGATCCTTCTCACATGCAAAATGCATGAATCCAAAGTCTTAAGTTTGGCCAGGATCAGCTTTTCCAGGGCAAAGTCTTAATTAAACACCAGGTTGCCTGAGATAGGGAGGAATTCCAGCTGTGATGGGTCTGATACAGACTTGGCTCCAGCTGTGAAAACAAGCTAGTTATATACATTCAAAATCCAGCAGTGGTCAGGTGTAAGATCGACATTCTATTCAGAAACGGAAAAATGGCAGTGGGTTGAGAATATAAGTTTGTGGAGTGCTTACCTAGAAGAGCCTGGGTTTGGTTCCCAGTACTGCATAAACTGGGCATAGTACTACACACCTGTAATCCCAGAACTCAGAAAGAAGAAGCAAGTGGATCAGAAATTCAAGGACAGTCTTGGCTGCATAGTGAGTTTAAGGCTAGCCTTGGCTATGTGAGACCAAGAGGTGGGTGGAGGGGAAAGAAAAAATAATTTGGAAGGCAGAGACAAGATCCGGCAGGGCAAGCAACACTCAGTATTAAGACCTTTAAGTATTGGCATTGATCAGGTCAGCAGTTAAGAGTACTGGGTGGTTTTTCAGAGGACTTTGGTTCAATTCCCAGCATCTATATGGTAACTCACAACTATAACTACAGTTCCAGAGGCCTTCTTCTGGCCTCTGAGGACACCAAGCTCACATGTGATAGACAGATATACATGCAAAAAAAATCACATAAAAATATTAATAATTTTTTTAAATCACAGAAGACTTTATGAAACCTATTTTTTATCCCACATGCTCTTCTGGTGTCTCTTTACAATGCTGAATGTTTTTCTTTGGCTTGATCTACACACGTGCACACACACACACACACACACACACACTACACATACATTCATATACCTGCACATGTGTACACAGACTTCACTACATTTTTAACTGAATTGTGATATAATTTTTCTATCTCCAATGGGTTTAAATTATGTAACTGCATGTGGCTGTTCTCATTCTTATTCTTGTCTCTGACTCTGACTATGTCTATGTTACAAAGGCAGACTAGGGCAACAGTGTCCAATATCTTTTAGCACTCTGGGGCTCCAAGATACTCAGGTGCACCTTGGCTTAGGACAACAGAGAAATTTGGACAGGTGAAGTTAACTGACAGTTCGCTGCTGTCACAGGCACTGGGATGCAAATGCTTGCTTCCCTGTTGCTGGGCTGCTGGACAGAGTGGGAGGAATGAGCTGTCATCTGACAGTGAGGCTGTTCTTGCTGAGTCTGAAGAATCCCTTCAAGAGCCAGTAATGAGTGGAGCCACAGACTGATTACAAACTGCATCAGAATGCCAACTACCGGCTGGCACGTGGGACATGACACATCTCAACCAGAAAGCATAGGAAGACCAGGCAATCGGTGAGGGTTCCATATACAGGGCTCAGGACTTCCAAAATGGACACATCCCACACGTGGCAGCAGGGACAGCAGGAGAAGGCTTTATCCACAGAGCAGATCTGCATGGGGCCTAGCAATATGTGGCCAAAGGAAAAGACTGTCTGTGTATTGGACCTGGAAGTTGCAAGTCACCAGAATCAATGTGTTGCTAGGAGAACCCCTGTTGCTACTCAGACACCCAAGTCACTTCTTCCATCCTACAGAAGAGCCTGGGACTAGGGAGGATCTTCAGAAGAATGTTCTAGATGGAACTGCACGGAAAGGAAAAGACGGGAGCATCCCAGCAGGTAAAATGCTGGAGAGAGACAAAGGACGCAGGCTCCACTGTCCTCTGTGGTGTCTCCAATAACTAGAATCTGCTAATGAAAACAATAGACCAAGCATGTCTGTACTTACCCCACCACCGAGCTGGCTTTCACACTTCCAGAAAACAGATGCTGACCCAGTAGCATGGCCACAGCCAGAAGCCACACTAACACTGACGGAGGCAGGAATGCCTAGGCTCAGTGGAAGGAAGATCTGTCATGGTGTCCACAAGTGCATTTACACAGGCCTGGCTGGCTCTTGGAATGTTCTATACACACTCAGTATGAAAGCATCCCATCCCTTAACAGCCTGTGGGGCAGACACCTGTCATCTGTCACATAACCTGCCCTAGCCACATATGTGCTAGGAGTCTCCCTGTGTGATCCCTTGTCTCAGTGATCAGAGTCCATGCCATCTTGGCGACAGAAACCAGACTACAAATGAAACCTCTCATCATTTTTCCAAGACCTACTCTGCCCAGGGTGACCACTGCCCAGTGAGAACGGGACCCATCCTGCTTGTCACTGGGCTGGTGTGGATGACGGTTACAGAGCCAGTCCCTCTCAGCTCCCTCTCTCCGATGCAGACCTCAAGAGAGATAGGGTTAGACCTTTCCCAACACTTCTTCATCTGTAGAATCCCAGCGTCCCATGTGGAGAGTATATGACATCAGAGCCCTGGAAGAGAGCACTCCAGCACTGCCCTGTCCCCAATACTGACACTGTGGACTAACTACGTGATGTGTTTGTGTATGTCTATAAAACGGGAGAAGTTGACAAAATCAAAGCAAAAGGAAATGAGTTGGGGTAAGAAGGAAGACTTGCCCCTCTTGACTTTTGTTACAGCCAGCCAGAGGCAGCAAGAACAGAGTCCACAGGCCTCTCTCCGTCTTCCTCTTCCTATCTTCCCATCCCCCACCCACCACCAAAAGGAATATTGCCAAGTCTGTCATACAACTCACAATTCCTTATCAGGAACACTTATGAGACTGGATCACTGGGGACTTTGATGTTAACCTGTGTCTCTGAGGAACTCTAAGGGCAGAACACCAGAGAGGTGAGCCTCCAGCAGGGGAGAAGGAATGGCCTACAAACCAAGAGTCCTCACCTGCTGGCAAAAGGAAAAGGACCTTGGAGGAAGGGCTGGGCCGAATCTGTGGAGCAGCCCAGGCGAGAAGCTGTGCCAGCTTCAGACCAGCTAGGTGGAAAAACTAAACCCAGGCTCTCATTACTTTGGAAATAACAAGAAAATAATTGGAGACAGTGTTTCTATTTTTATGCCGAGTCCCAAGCATCTCAGCCTGCTGCTGGAGGAGGGAAATAAAAGAGAGAGGAGCAGCTGTGCAGGCTCAGAGCATCAGCCCAAAGCACAGCATGCTGGGTTAAGTGTCACTTCCGACACCGTGGGGACTGTGCTCTGGGCTGAAGACACTGACAAGTACTTTGGCTTGATTCTTCTAAGGATGTGGGTCCTGGGCATCCTTCTGAGTATGACGGCAGACTTCCTGGCTGGTGGGACATAGGTGGAGCCTGTGCTGCCAGGTCACCAGTGTTGACACTGCACTGAGTACGGTATGAATTACCATTGCTGCCAACCCAGAGCCAGACTCCCAGGAGACACAGGAGAGACCAGGTGGCCTCCAGAGGCAAACAATTTTAGCATCACCCATCAAAGGCCTCAAGATTCCATCAGTGTCCCTGCGTGTCCTCAGTTGTTCCCCAGACACCTGGATGTCCTAGATGAGGAAAAAAGGGAGAGCAGAGGCAACTGGGGACACATCCATTTCACAGTGCAGCATTGGGCTGCTAGCTGGCCAGATTCCAAGCCCTGGCCGTTAGAGGAGGTCACCAAGGCCAAAGAGAGGACACAAGACTCTCTATAGGAAGGGTATAGGGGTCAAGCTGTCAGAGTAGCAACCACACACAGAAGTGGGGATGCAGGGAGAGTTAGCCTGGTTCCTTCTCCACCCCTCTCAGTGCACACTGGCAGACTTGTTGGAGGCCACACCCACAGAGCGCTTTCTTGGCACACTGCCGTCTTCCCCTCAATATTTCTGGCTAGAGCAGAAATCTAATCATTCTGTTGAAACTTTAACTAGAACTGACACATATCAATTCATCACTGTAATACCAAAGCTTTCTAAAGAGGGATCGTGGGGTGTGTGTGTGTGTGCACACAGAGGTAGTGTGTGTGTGTGTATGTGTTTGTGTGTGTGCATGCACACAGAGGTAGTGTGTTTGTGTAGGGAACAGTATATAAGGCTTTGCAAGGCAATGTGTGTCTATGAAATTGTACATAGTGGGTAGCATGCAGTTTTATTGTATACATATGGGGTGAGATGTGAAGTGTGTATACACAACACACAGAAGGTGTGTGTTATGTACAGCATGTGTGGTATGCACAGAGTATGTGATGTATGCATGTTTTCAGTATCTATATATGATATATGATGTATGAGCCTGGTATGTGTGCATGAATATTTCTGACGCGTGTACATGTATATTCCTGGTATGTGTGCATGTATATTACTGGTATGTGTGC
>NW_021604687.1:9177203-9182181 GCF_004785775.1 Grammomys surdaster
AAGTATATTCCTGGTATGTGTGCATGTATATTCCTGGTATGTGTGCATGTATATTCCTGGTATGTGTGGTAGTGGATGGCATATGGTGTATACACATTGTGTGCACGGTGTCTGTATGGTGTGTGTCTGTGAATGTGTTTACATGTGTGCTGTGTACATGGTGTGCAGTGTGTGTACGGCATGTGTACTGTGTACTGTGAGCAGCAGGAACACTGTGAGAGTGAGTAAGCAGATGGCTTGTAGCTCCCCAGGGCCTGTGTTGCAGTCACCCTTTCCAGCAGCCCATCCATGCTTCTCTGTACCTGGAGGAGAGGCTGGGATCTGACAGGGCCCTCTGCAGAATCCTGGATTCTGTAGAGTAGAGCCCAGCTGTCTCCACAGGGTCTGCAATTTTGCAGCAGCAATTTTCTATGACCTGTGTTGTTCCCCTGAAGTTTCTGCAGTACGCAGAGTTGCTTCCCTCCTCCTGAGGTGAGAGGGTTCACTCTAGGTGACGAATGCGGCCTCGCCTGATCCGGGAAGCAGTGGTTACGACGACACAGACAAGGTACTATTTTTCTCAGTCATGATGTAGGTCACAGCTTCCTTAGATTGGCTATTGCCATGGCAACCAGAGCTTTCTGCCTTTGTACAGGGACTTGGAATACTATTCCTCAAGGTAAAGGAAACATTGAGAATCTTATAAAAGGCCTCCCTGACAGCCAGTACATACCGCCCTGCTCCACATGCCCCCACCACAGCCAGTCAGTACTACCTCACTCTGTGAGGCCCACTCTCCTTTCTCAAAGATGAACATGTTGAGCTACCCTTGGGGGCCTATAGAGCTAGATACAGTCTGTGTTCCATGCGGTCCGGGAGATCAGATCAGAACCAGCCTGTCTGGGCTCACAGTTGACAATGTCACAGAGAGAACAAAAGCTTCCTGCCGTGCCTACCTCTGTCACCCATCCAGAAGCCCTCCTTCCATGTGTCTTGTCCATTGTCATCTGGACATCTTCTTATAGAGTCTCAGAGCCTTTCAATGACCCGCTTGGTGTCTGAAGAAGCCACTCAGCATCCCACCCATATGTCAAAGTTCAACGGTGTAGCTCCATGGACTTCCCACACCTCTGCCCTTCCTACAGAGCCCAAGCAAGCTATATGAAGCCCTTCTCTCTCAAAGTGGTGTGTACTGCAGCCTTGATGTGTCTTATCTACAGGACATGAACAAGTGGCCCACAGCAAACAGATCAGAGAACTGGCCAGACATGACAAACATCTACCAGGCTTTGCAAGGATAGGCCTAAGTCCTGTGATTCTTCTGTTAGGCTAAGCAGAAAGATTCAGTAGAATCCTAAGGTAGATCCAGCCTCCACTAACATAGGACTGGGCTGATGCTCATCACTAACAGTGTGAGAACGGCTGTTCACCTGTCTCTGTTTAGGAAGCCCACCAACCTGCACATGGCTGCACTCCAGAGCTGCGATTCCCCAGGGATACAGACCTGTGCAGCCCCGCACCCCACCAAACTAGTAATAAAACTATTCTCAAAATTAGGTTGTGTCTGCAGCAAGCTAAGGGATTTCAAAGATGTAATTGGAGTCCCCAGTGAGCAGACTTTCTATCAGTCCAAATGCAGACTACCTGGGGCTGCCAGCCTCTCCAGGTGAGTCCAGACACAGCCTGGGATTCTTTCTCTCGCTAGCTGCAGAGAGGTAAGGACACAAGCTTTACAGCTGCTAGAAGAGGAAATCTGCTGAAAGGCACAGGAGCTTAGGCACATCCTTGGCTGTGTGGTTCCTGGGGCCCCAGCAGAGTAACAGCACATTTGGTTGGGACCTGCCGGCCTGCAGGAGCAGTGACACCACACAGATGAGCTGTCCTCAACACCTGATTTGGCAATAATTTGTTACATTGCCATAGAAAGAGAACACATGGGGCTTGTCTTTGTCTGATGCTTGTGTGATGTCCACGTTCTTGTTAAACCATCAGCCACATCAGTCAGAGCAGGGCTTTCATCAGGTTAGAGTTGTATCACAGTAAGACATTGTGCTGTCATGCCACCCACTCTGGCACTGAAAGCTCCCCAGCAGACGCTACAGGCATCTGTAACACCAGGAGGGCTGCGTTGGTCACAGCATTCTTCTTAATTCAGCCTTTATGTCACTACTTAGAACAACATTTTAATTCATTTGAGAAGCTTAAAATAATCCGTGGGTCCATCTTCTTGTAAAAGTCCATGTAACAGAAGTCATCCTTAAACTTAGAAGCTAAGCTAAACTAAAGCTCAGAAAATAGGAAAATAAGATTTCATTAGTTCTTATATTGCTCAGCTATGCTGCACTAACGGACAATCCCATTTGTGGTGATATGACAGTCAGTTTTCTTGTCACTATGGACCATCCCAGATGAAGACCATCAATGCCCACATTCCCATTCAGGTAGCCCTCTCATCCAGGATGAAGACCTTCAGTCTCTCTACTGTGCTTTTCCAGGATGTCTTTGTCCCCTGTGGCTTACTTGCATTTTGGACTTTGAGAGACTTGATTCTAGTTCTAACCTACCAAGTAACTTCCAAATGCAGGGAGGACAACAGAGGTGACTAGAATGTCACTGCCATGGTCCGTATTGATCAAAGGTGGTGACACTCAAGGACCACATACCTCTCAGCCTGGAAGTAGTCAGTATGCTTCGGTGGAGGGAAAGCTAAATGTTCAGGACAATCCATGTAATATTTAGAGTATCAGACTCTAGAGAAGTTGTAAAAAGTTCTATTCAAGTGAGTTTCCCGAAGACAGCAAGTATGAGCCATTAGCTCAGACCTTGCAGAAACATAGCAGTGGAGTAGAGATCACGGCCGCCTTCTGAGACTGGAATCCATGGAGACGACAGGCATGCAGGGAAGTGGAAAGCAGGAATAGGGCAGAGTAGGAAGAGCGATAGAAGAAAACCATCCATCTGCTAGCTTCTGGGAAAGGTCAGTGAGGGTAACTGGAAACTAGGGGGAAGTGTCTTTAAGAAACCACTGTTTTCAACCTGAACTTCACAGACAAACATAGACATGCTAGCTAGAGAAGAGTAGGAGGTCCCAGACAGGGCAATGCTGGGGAAAGATGGCTGATATGAGGGAGAAGCTTAGCCAGGGGCATCTGAGAACCTGATGCAGCTTGAGGGTGCAGTCCCAATATCCTCTGCACCCCACAAAGCGGTGCAACCAAGCCACAAAGAGGTGTGAGGGCTAGTATGAACCTCCATGTAGAGATAGACTTGGCCTCCAAGGGTGGCTGAGGCATAGTGTCACTCACTGGGTGATAATAGCTTCTAAGGGCACAGCTTCGGCTCCAGGGTGACAGAGACAGCTCCTGCTGAGGCTGTGAAGGTGGACCCGGTCTTGGTTCACCAACTGCTATGGCACTTGGCAGCTTCTGGTGCCCTGTGACTTCTAGGAAGGCCAGCCAATACCTGTCTCCATTGTGATGTGGTGGTGTCCCTGTTTGCTTATCTGTGTCTAAGTATCCCTCAGGAGCAGTGGTGGTTTGAATATGATGTCCCCAATATTTTTGGATCTTTGACTGCTTAGTCCCAGTTGATGGCTCTACTTGCAGAGGTTAAACCTTGCTGAAGGCAGTCTATCATTGGGGGTGGGCTTTGAGAGTTTAAAGACCATTTTAAGTTTACTGTTTGGTGCTTGTGGTGAAAGACGTGGGCTCCTAGCTTGCTTCTCCCTTCACCATGCCTACCCGCTGCCACTCCTCCTATTCATGATGGTGACAGACTCTTAGCCCTCTGGAAGCATAAACCAAATGAATCCTTCCTTCTTTAAGTGTCCATGGCTGTGGTGTTTTATTACAATAGAAAATCAATGAATAAAGAGGTACACCATCACACTGGCCCAGCTCCTGCTAATGACCCCATGTTAATTTAACATCTCAGCTTCCAATGAACCTATTTCCAAGAAGTGCCACACTCTAAGGTACTAGAGGTTAGAACGACAATGAAAACCTTTGATGTCACAGATCAGTCTAAAACCCGCACTCAAAATTGTGACCATTACACAGCCCTCTATCTGAGAAATATTTGCCAGTGTCCTTGTTATAGCTTTAAATGAAATACAACACTAAATCTACCTGCATACACATCTTTAAAGGTACTTAATTCTATTTTCTGACCGCAGTTTAAACTAAAATGTAATTTATAAGAAATAATGTCATTCGATGTGTGGTAAGTGCTCAGCTAACATCTATGCTGGTAGGACACTGTCAAACTCCAAAGGAGGGAAACATTCCCATGTGACTGAGCTTAGGGACAGCGCATCTCAGAGCATCATCCAGGATGTGATTAACTAACCCAGGAGGACTCTTCAAGCTGGCCCCAAATAGGCAGAGAGCAGGTTCTCTTATGCTCTGTCCTTTGGCCTGGCTTGATTAAAATGCGAATAACTTTGAATGCTGTACAGATTCTTAGAAACCCATTTGCAAATTTGTTTTACCTTTTCACTGTTGCAAACACTGTATGAAGAATGCTCTTGTGTGCAAGTGCGTTATTTCCCACCTATTTATGTGTTTCTGTACAATAACACATTATGCCTGCTACATCAAGTGTTAAGATCATTTAATATGGCTCCATAAAAGTATTTCAGCAAAAGTATGAACAGAAAGCTTAGAAAAAAGAAATGAAAAGTAATAGCCATCCTCCCCCAACTCCTGGGTCCCTGGAGACCACTGTATACCTACACCAGGGGATTTGAGTGTACCCAGTGGGTGGTGTCTAGCTTCCTGTGGAATTCCTGCCTTGCACTTGCTACAGGAATCCCAATCACAAATCCTCTCTCCCCTCTCTCCATGTGCTCCATCCCTGTCCATGTGCCCCATCCCTCTCCATGTGCTCCAACCCTCTCCATGTGCTCCATCCCTGTCAATGTGCTCCATCCCTGTCCATGTGCTCCTTCCCTGTCCATGTGCTCCATCCCTCTCCGTGTGCTCCCTATCTCTCCCTGTGC
>NW_021604687.1:9182281-9238781 GCF_004785775.1 Grammomys surdaster
CCATCCCTCTCCATGTGCTCCATCCCTCTCCATGTGCTCCATCCCTCTCCATGTGCCCCATCTCTCTCCATGTGCTCATTCTTCTCCATGTGCTCCATCCCTGTCCAAGTGCTCCCTATCTCTCCATGTGCTCCATCCCTCTCCATGTGCCCCACCCCTCTCCATGTGCCCCATCTCTCTCCATGTGCTCATTCTTCTCCATGTGCTCTATCTCCACCCCATAATCCTGGTTCCAAGCAAAGCTCAGGTGAAGAGCTGAGGTCCCTGTCCCTCTGTGGTGAGATCTGCATTAGATGTCAAAGTCCTGCCCTCACCATGTGTCCTCCACCTGTAGGGATGATGATCAGTAGCTGTGGGTGCCACCATGGTCATACATGAGAGATGGTGGCCTTGAGAATAACAGAAAGGGGCATGTGGGTGATCTTATGACAACCTAGATAGTGTGTGATGGTGTCCTGGTCACCCCAAGCCTTGCAAGTGGTCAGCTGACGTGGGAAGGCTTCGTGGGAGAATCACTAGTGTGTAGTGTGGAGGCTGAAGAAGCACAATGATGCCCACACCTTGCAATCTTTCTGTGAGAGATGAAGCTGGTGACAACTGGTGCTGAGAAGTTCCAATGAGCATCCCAGAGTTAGTCTGTACTTCCTGGATAAGAGTGTCCCTCTTTTCTGCTTTCTGGTTTTTATTGGCCCCTCTGGGTAGAGAAGCAAGCTTCCTCTGCAGAAGCAAGCTCTGACATGCTATCTACCTCGAAAGGGTGACACAGTGACAGTGGATTCTGACATGCTGTGGCACTTAGTCCATCTGTCTCTCTGCCACTCTGGTGAAGTTAACCAGTACTTGGACTCCCATTCAGACAGAATCCATGCTTCTCACAAGGACCATGAAGGAGGCAGATGAGGGACTCCATATTGTGCCCTGTACCTCAGGGATGCTACCTGCAAACCAGAAACCAAGAATGTTCCAAAAGGAAGTCTAAGCCTGAGAGGTCTGCTCTCAGCAGATGGGGTCTGATAGGATGAAGGGAGAAGGCTTCAAAGGGACCTTCCAGAAGCAGGGACCTTCGATTCAGCTCAGGTGACAAGTCATTACCCATGGGAAGAAGGCAAGTCCAACCCATACAGAGGCACTAGGGTGCAGCTCTGATTACAACCTCTTCCATCTGCTGGATGAATTATCTTGTTACTTTCCTGGAAGACTCAGTTCACATGGTGGGCAGGATGCATAGAGGCACACAACAGCCAGCACACAGTAACATGACCTGGAAGTACAATTTTCTCCCATGAAAGCAGAGACAGGGCATGTATTTGTGCCGTGAAGGGTAGAGGAGATACTAGGTACTCTGGGTCACAGGACAGAGAGTGCAAATCCTACTGGTCCTCATGTGCAGACCCAATCACTAGATGGCCGTGAGGGTTTGAGCTGTGGTCCACAAGCATGACAAGAATTTGGGACCCTTGAACCCTTGATGGAATCTGTCCAGGCACCTGTCTTTCTAATACTTACAAGGAGAGTGCCAGCCACAGTGTCCTCCCCACAGTAGGTCCTGAGATTGATGAATATGAGTTCTAACCCAATGACAGCTTGGAAACACAGGTGTGTAAGGGAAGGAGCCACACAACTTATAATCAGAAGCAAAAGAGTTCTTCAGGCATGAGGCTTCCTGTGGAAACAGTTGAAGCTGACATTCAGATAGGAAGACTAGCAGAGAAGAGGCAGGGGGGAGGCAGAGTAGAGACTCCGACGCCCAGAATGACACACAGGACAGACCATGAACTATCGCCTCCCACCTACCAAATCTATCAGACTCATCTCTATGTTCTGAGGAGGTAGCACCCTGGTGTGCACTTCACAGTGGACGAGGCAGAGTTTCAGATGCACAAGGAATGCTGCCCAAAGCCACTCAGTAAGTCAAGCCTATGAAGCTACCATGTGGCCTGGGATACAAACAAGGTTCCAGAATGGTGGTGTTGTTTCTCTTGGCCATAGGTGTTTCTGGCTCCCCAGAAACTTTCCTATCACATTCTAAAAGCAGATCAATCAGGGAGTTGCCAGCATACCTGTTCCTGGTTCCTAACTTCCTTCAGTGACTGTGGTCTGGCAGGAGTTTGTGGCCATGGTATATGTTCCATATAAACACTTGTATGCTCCCAAACTGATAGCCCAGAAGAGATAGTGCTAGCAAGGAGCCTTTGAGGGATGTTCTCTACTCTTCTGAGACACCTACTCTACAATAGAAACTGATGGACTGAGACATCGAAGCCAGTCTCAAAACACAGAGACCTGTGCCAAGTGGCAACATGGCCACAATGTATAAGGTATATCCTACCCCCAGGTGCAGATCTGGCCTCTTTTCTGGTGTCCTGCCAATGTAGGTGGATCCTGCAGAGCTCATGCCTCAAAGGTCCACACTATACCATCTCCTCTCTTCTCTTCTCCTCTCCTCTCCTCTCCTCTCCTCTCCTCTCCTCTCCTCTCCTCTCCTCTCCCTGGTATTGTATGCTCCTTGTGTGTGTAAGACAGGCCAGATTTCCTGCCTGTAGCGTCCAGTGGCCTCAAGCCCCTCTTGTGTCCCCGCTTCCTTCAGTCCTCCACCACTGAGACAGAGGTAAAATCTTAAATGTTTTCTTTTGACTCTGACTCACCTTCATCACAGGAATTAAAACGATTAAAGGTGCTCCCTGATCACCTAGAGTTCCCTTTAAAATTAAATGAAGAGAGAGGGCTAATCCTTAGCCCAGTGATAGGAAGTCCCCTTGAGCCTGCTGTCCCCCCTGTGTTGCATGGTGAGGCAGGGCTGCCCTCTTCTCCAGTCAGTCTCTCTGCTTATGATATGTTTCCTGGCAATTCCTTTTCTGTTCTTGGCATGCATAAATCAAGCCACTCAAAAATTCACTGACACAGGATGTGGGCCAAACCTATTTAAAACATCTTAAGAAAGGGATGCTGTCGTGGACAGTTGCTGTTGTCCCTTTTGCTCTGTACAAAACCTTGTAACAGCCCATCAGTTGTACAGTAGGTTGAAGACAAATTCCCATCTTTGGGTCCCAGATGTCAGGTGTTATAGATATCACCAGCAAGACTAGATGCCCAATGTCCACATGAGACATGCCTGCCATGCCAACTGCCAGGTTTGATGTATGGATAATTGTAATCACCTTTAACTCCCTGTTTTTCTAAAGACAGCAAAATATACTTTTAGGTAAAGCATAAAATTTTCACCCATGAGACTGACGAAGTTTAAAATCTCAGCAGTGGGGCTAGGAGGCTCAGAAGACAAGAACACCAGCTGCTCTTGCAGAAGACCTGGACTTAATTCCCAGCATGATGGCTCATGACCGCCTGTCATTCCATACCAGAGGATCTAGTATTCTCTTCTTGTCTCCTTGGGTACCCTCCATACAAATACACAAACAGACACACATATGCACATACATGAAAATTAAAAGAATTCTTTGAAAATACTTGGCAATGTGCAGAATTCATGCGCCTGTAAACTGAACTCACTATATATGTAGAGTCAAACTGCTCACCTCCAGGCTTGAGATGGAAGTATTTTAAATTTCTTTTGTGTGGGAAGCGTGTGTGTGTGTGTGTGTGTGTGTGTGTGTGTGTGTGTGTGTATGTGTGTGTGTGTGTGTCTGTGTGTGTGTATGTGTATGTGTGTTTGTGTGTGAGTGTGCATGGGCGGTTTGCACTCGAGCATGTGGAGGGGAAAAGTAGGGTGTAATGGATCCCACTCCTGTGTGAGTACACTCTAGACCAGAGGAAGCTGTGAGGTGTCTTCTATTGCTTTGTACTTTATCCCTTTGCGAGCCTAGAACTTACTTTTTGGGCTAGCCTGTCGGGCTAGGTAATGCTAATAAGGAATTTCACAATCTTTGTAAATTATGAAATTAAAAAAGCATTTGACCCAACATACTCACCACTAAAGGACTCACCTTCAGTACTGCTCTCACAAGGCAGAAGCTGCGAGCTGAGCTTACGGACTGTGGTGAAATAGTGGGAACAGCGTCTCCTGAGGGGCACAAAAGGAGCCTGTGAGGTATCAAGGCAGCGTTTGGTGACACGGGAATGGAGAGGGGCAACCTCTACCTACTTCCACAGAGAAGCAGCTAAGGGAGCTCACAAGGGGACTGGAGAAAAACTTTTTACTATCTTTAGTTGACACATGCTAATTATCCATCACGGAGCCCAGTGTGACCCTCAGCGCATGCGCACTGTGCATTGTGCATAAATCAAGCTAATTGGCATCTCCGTCTCCTGAAACACTTATTTTCTTCTAGTAATCCTTGACCTTTCTCTTGTAGTTCTCTGTACACCATGTAACACATTGTTAACCGCAGGCTCCTCTCCTCACAGGTACATAGAGCAGCAGAACTTACTCCCTGCCTGGGTTGGAGTGTGTGTGTGTGTGTGTGTGTGTGTGTGTGTGTGTGTGTGACTGTGTGTATGCCAACATTGGTTCCTTTTTTCTGTCACTGTAACAAAATTCTTGACAGAAGTATCTTCTTTTTTCTTCTGCCTTTTAAAGGAAAGGAACATACCTTTAACGAAATGTGTCATTATTACGGTTTATTACTTTTGATAATATTAAATACAAAATAATTGTATACCTGTGCAAGACTTTTTCAAATACAGCAAATTAAAAGATTGATATCATAATTTTTCCAGTCCTAACAATCAGTTGTACTGCCAAAAAGTATAAATTTGCCGTAGGTGTTTCACAGGATAGACAAGCATAGCCTGACAGAAAAAAATGTATAATGTAAAAACAAGATAGTTTTACAAAATAAATCACACAGAACTGAGTAGTTAAATCTTGAGAAAAGATAACTCTTCATCTTTCCAGCAAACAAACTTCAGCGCCAACAAAGCAAGAGTTTACGTACGCTAAACCACACCTTGCCTAAAATGTGCACGTAACACAAGGTAAAAACAGATGCCTCACTGGGTTCTGTAGACTCTTGTCTGCCTTCACAGCTCTGGAGAGGCAGACACAGGTAGATCACAGGCTTTTGACAGAAGTATGTTAAGGGAGAAAGAGTTTGCTTTGGATTGAGGTTTCAGTTCAGAAGTCCATAGTACATCCCAGCAGGGAAGATGTGGTATGGGAGGGGCTTCTTTCGTGGTGTTCATTGGAACTCTTCTTGCAGAGACCAGGACCAAAAGCAGGGCCAGCCCAGCCCCAGCGGCCAGCCTCTACCAGCCAGCCCCACAGTCTGTCTAAACTGTGTCACCTACCATGTGTTTAAACATGTGAGTCTGTGGGGATTGGAGCTGCTCCTGTCAAACAGACCCAGAGCTTCACCCTGTTCCCAAGAAGGGTGAAGAAATTCTCCTATGATGAGGAAATGCCCCTACCTGTCCACAATCCATCTAGAAGCTTGTCTTGCCAGAGAGGGAACAACTTCGCTGTTGAGAAAGAGCAAGGGTGTGAAAAAGATGTGATCAGAGGGGAAGGAAGCACTCAGCAGGCAAGGAAAAGAAAGCAGCACAATCTGATGCCAACAGTTAAGGCATTCAGAGGGACAAGGGAAATTATTCATGTATACAAAACAAGCGGCTGACATTAAAAACAATTTTCCAAGAATCTCATGGGTCAGAATTGTCATTGCAAAAAGAAAGACCTTCGCAGAAGGTTTTGACAGTAGGAATCAGCAGACTAGTGAACTGAGGTCACACCTGAGCTGGTAGCCGTCCATTTTCCGGAGGGAAGTTTACTTAGCTCACATCTTCTGAGAGCAAGACTCTAAGTGGTTCATTCGTTGGCAGTGTGTACCCAGAAGAGATTACGTCACAAAACAGGAAGCCAGAGAGGCCTGGGTCCCACAATCTCTCCTAGGGAAGAGCTCACCCTGGTAACCTGAGGGTCCCTCCTACCAGGCTCTATCTCCTACAGTACCGCCTTGGGGACCATATTCTCAAAAAATCTAAACCATAGCCATTCCTTTCCCAGAAGACAGTGCAAATGAAATCGAAGACAAGTAAAGAACAGCTGAGACACATGCACTGTAGAGCTAACATGGAGATCTGCTCAAAGGCACAGAGAGAAGCCTGGAATCTGTTGCCTGTTCAATTTTTGTGCAAGCACAATGGCATAGTAAAAGTGTTTTTGAAAGCTGATTTCAAACATTTCCCAGTGATTAAAGCTTTCTGAAGAAACTTAGGATAAATGTATCCCAGCAAGCATGAAAACAGAAAAGAAGAGAAAATGCTTACTTAGGGTATGTGTATGGAAGGTAACAAACCAGCCCAGAAAGCTCAGACACACACTGAATCAACGAGGACAGAGCTGAGAAGTCCAAAGGCAACTACTGTGGAATCACATATCATCATTGTGGCACAAGAGGGTGGGGGTGTTGTTCTGTGGACAGAGTGCTTACCCAGTGCACAGGGCCCTGGCTTTGATTTCCAGCACCACACTGGACCAATGGGGCAGAGCTCCTGTTATCCCAGTACCTGGAGGTAGAGGTGGGGGAATCAGAAGTTCAAGGTCATCCTAAATGACACAGCCTGTACAAATTAGAGGGCAGCTTGGCCATCTCAAAAAAGAAAAGGATGAAGAAGAGGGAGAAGAAGAGAAGAGGAGGAGGAAGAGAAGAAAGGGGAGGAAGAGGATGAAGAAGAAGAGGAGGAGAAGGAGGAAGAGGAAACAGACAATGAAAAGGCAACAACACAATTTGTAACTAAAATTCCAGATGACTGTTGCTGAACAGAGAGGGCAGGAGGGAGTGTGAAGAGGACGAAGTCCCCAGACAGAAGCAAACAAGCGCACACCCTGAACCACACTTCCGGGACAGCTGAGCTGGCTGCTTGGAAACCTTTGCACTGTATCAAGAAATGTATTATCAAACTAAAATGTCGTGTGCCTGTGGCAGCGAAGTGTGAGGAGCAGAAGTATGTGTAAGTCCTCAAAGGTCAAGGGGAGCAAGACACTTGAGGATAAGATCCCTTGAAACAAGAGAGTGGTCCCAGGATGGATAGTTAAGGGACCTGCAGGCCCTGAGGTACACTGCAGGTCACCCACGAGGTGGGGAATTCTCAACACGCCAAAGGACTGGGCTCTGAGGAACTACTCTTAGATCCTACCAAAGCAGGTGATGACAGGGGTGGACAGGGAGGAAACAGGTCCCCTGACTAGCTCATTACATGGTACAAGTGTGGCTGACAGAAAATTGAAGAAAGAATTGGTACACATCCAATAAAAATGGAGTTTGCTATCTTTGGAGCTAGGAAGAGGGTGGAGCACTACTGCCAATTTCTTTATAAAGATCGTTCACTTTCAGTCACATTTGCGAATGCCTGATCAAAAATAGGAAATAAAGGGCAAGGCTATACTGGGCGGTGGTACAATACACTTTTGGGCATCATAAACCAGCTTTAGATGTCTGTTGCAATGGACAGCACTACCTGCTACAACGTGACTCTGTGGCAGTGCCACCGAGGAAGGAAGGGCGGCCCAGAAGGCAGGTGACTGTGGAGGGACCTGGTTGCAAGGTCTCTTGGATGTTTGCAGGTAGGTGGGTATCACCGAAGGGGAGTTCAAGTTTGGCTGGGGTGAGTGTAGCAGGGGCTGGTAGAACAAGCAGCCATTACATCATGGTCGGTGGCTTCTGAGAGTGACTGAACTGAACCGGTGCAGAAGCACGGTGGTGTGGCGCCAAAGCAAAGATGCCCAGCTCCTGGGAGGAATTTTGTTTTAAGAGTGGAGAACTAGGTAGAATCCCTGACAAATTACACCCAGTGAAGATGGGACAACAGAGGAAGAAGAGAGCTTGGCTTTTAGCATCACCTGACACGTGGTGGAGAACTGCACATACAATGTGAATATTTCACATAGAAAACAGAAAAACAAAACACTTTGCCTTTGCGCCCTCAAAGATTTGGTTAGGATTAGAAACTCTCCTCCTAGCTCATGTACCTACCTCCTTCCCTCCACGATGGTAGGTGATCTACTTTTAGGCTTCCTTCAGCTAAATGGTGCTGTTAATTCTGAAGATCGGAGGTCGTTTCGTTTGTTTTTAATAGTCACCAGCATCTCTATTCCTTGCCCCAGCAGCCCTGAGATGGCAGCTCTATTCTTGGTTGAGATATGCTTTGCTGGCTAGTCTAACAGCCTCTTCTCTATTTATAGGGGAAATGTATTTAAATTAAAGTAATTGAATTACAAATAAAGTGTCAAGACGAAGATCATTTGTGATTAAGGATTCATGTTTGTATAAGCATATTTTAATACAACAAAATGCAGCCACACACTTTGGAACCAAAGGTTTAACAGTGACAGTTACACATAGATCTTCCATAAAGAGGTCTGAACCTATGAATTAGGGCTCAGATTATTCCCAAGCAGCGCCTAGGCAGGGATGAAAAGAGATCCACCAGAGACTGGGGTTCCAAAAGGTCCATCCCAAGCAAGCCAATGAGGCAGGGACACAACTGAGACTGTGTTTACAGGAAATGGCCTATGACAAATGTTACCAGATATCATACTGTGTTGACTAGGCTCTTCTGCCCCTTGTGGGTCACCCCACCCACCACCCTCACCCTGTCTGCATACCTCAGCCCCTCCCCCAGCATTCCTGCACCTCAGATACCTCTGTCACTTTTAATGATGCAAGTGGCATGGCCCCTTTAAGGATGTGTAAATAAGCAATAGAATAATGAATTCCAATATTGATCAATTTGGTAATGGGAGTGAGGCATCAACAGTTCATTATGATGTTCTGTACCCAATTATTCTTTTTGTTCCTCTTTTACTTCCTCTTACGGTTTCACGGCAAACTAACTAGGTAAGAAATTGCAAATGTGCAGAACTCATAATTCTTATTATTATGGTAAATTAAATAACGCTCTCTGAGATGTGCTGTGGTAATTATCCCTTCCCCTCATCTTGTTTTCTGTTAATTTAGTTTGTAAATTTATTTCTGTACTATGGACTTTAATAAATAGTTGTTTTAATGAGGTCTTTTAAAATGCAGGTGTTGTTGATAAGCTCAGTCTTAAGACTTGCTTTGAGTGTGACAGGAGTACCAGGTGATTTGATGAAAAGCCTGGGATTTCTTGGGGAAAATCAGGCTACCGATGAGACTGTCTAGTTCAGACCTGAGCATTAGGGATATTTATCCCTTCAGTATTAGTTTCTATCTGTCCATTGCATCTGGTTCCTTTAGAGTCCTTGTCTTTGGTCTGCCTGACCATTTTGGTAAGTTATAAACCTATATAATCCTCACAATGTAGCCCGGGACTGGAAGAGACTCCATGGGCACTACCCCAGGACAGTTGAGGACATGGGTCTCTTTATGAGGTTGTCAAGGAGAATTCCTTATCTCTGCATCCCACCTCAGATGCCTTCCTGAAGCCAGCAACCTCCACTGTGACCGGTCTCTCTGGATCTACAACACATCTGAGGGAAGAGAAGCTCCCAAGCCTTGCTGTGGAAGTGTCAGCTGGGACCTCAGACTCTTGATCCTGACAAGTATCCCCACAGAGTTTGATTTGCTTGATCGGTTCGGCTTGATTGAGACAGGGTCTCAGGTAGCCCAGATTGGCCTCAACCTCATTATGTAACTGATGATGAACTTGAACCTGTGAACTTCCTGCCTCTCCCTCTGAGTGCTGGTGTCCCTCTGTGTATGGCTTGCCCTTGCCTGGCTTGCTATCTCACTAAAACCAACCAACAAACAAAGATATTTCGATTCAGAAAAAAAGCAAAAGAATTATTTTGAATGGGGGATTTACGCATCTGGGAAAAACAAGAAATCCTATCTCCATATTTATGATTTCAAATGTAACTCATAACAATAAACCCCTGAAGGACCAGAGCCCACGAGTGAGTCTTTGTTATCCTCCAAGTCACTGCGATGGTGCTTACGGTTACTCCATTGCCTCAGTGCTCAGTGCTCTGTAAGCAGACCCTCCTGTGTTCTTGTTTGCATATGCTGGTGGGCTGTATTTCACTCCCAGTGTTGGTCCTAGGGCTTCTCACTGTGGCCTCTGTCTTCTGGAGACATTTTTACATGTGGCTTTCCTGCCCTTGAGCCACTTGTCCTTCAGGGATAGGACCTGAAATCTGGAAAATACTCATGTGAATTGTGGCTCTGTTCTGAGACATCAGGCACTAATGCTCCCTTTGTGACACAGTTAGCAGATCATGTACCAAAGATAGTTGCAGCTGGACCTGGAGTAGTAGTCCAGCTTGCATAAACCTACCAGCCGTCTGTCTTCTTGATATTGGTGTAGCTTAAGGCCAAATGTTTGCACAAATCCAAAGTGTGCAGCTCAGTGAGTTTAACACATAAAATATCTCTGATCTAGACTGCAACCTAGAACACACCTCGTCACCTGACAGTTCCCAGAGTCCCCTTCTTCCTGTCCCTACATAGGAACCACAGGGTCACAGATGAATAGATTGTGTCTTTATTTTTCTTGGCTCTGTTGATGGCACAGTGCCCTGGGAGGGTAGATGCTCAAGGCTGTCACCAGCCGCAGGTGTCTCTGCTAATGTGATCACCTGTACATTGAGGTCTCCAATCCAGGACTAGGAGCATCTGGTGGGCAGAGCCTGAGCTAGCCCACCCACAGCATCGCTCCAACACTTGCTGGGTCATGAAAAGTATTCACTCCCACCCTGCCAGAGGCCTGTAAGAGGTCCCAGAAACAGCCATTTGCTCCATTTCCTCTTACCCTCAATCCTGAGAATGACAGGCACTGAAGATTGAATCTGAGAAGACCAGCTCAAATTCTAGAATTACTAATTCTAGCATCCCTCACTTGTCTACTCCCAGAATATGGAGTCTGGCCATTTTTTTTTATCCAGTTGTGGGTGGCACTGAAGCTGGAGAGGCTCAGAGTTCACAGAGATTTATCTGTGGGGATGTTTGTTTTACGACTCCCTCTCATAAAGACAGAGCCAAAGATGGTACCTCAGCAACAGATTTGGAAAGGGAATGAAAATCCAAGCTGCCTACAATAGAAAGTGGACAGTATCAGAAGATATCATCCTTAAGGGGCCCCAGGCCCTGTCCTGTTTCCAAAGTCATGCCACCAGGACACCTCAAGCATGCTTGTGACATTTGATTTTCTCTGAATGATCTTGGTGGTCAGTGAAGCCACACCTTTCTAATTGGTTCTGCTGAAAACTGACCATGCTGCCTGGCTCATGGTGGCATGCGCATGTCGTTCTTAGGATTTCTGTGGGTAGAGTTAAAGAGAAGTGTGGCAGCTTGTCCTGGGTACTGCTGCATCCAATCCTCTTGTCCCATCTATGACATCCTCAGGTGAATTCCTCCAGAGGACAGCACCCCAAGCTACCATGCTGGTTTTGACGAGGCACCAGAGGGCAGCTAGAACCAAGTGCCCCATATGTGAAGCAGGATGGGCTCCACCATCCTTCTTTCCGTTTACTGCACGCTATAGATTTCCAAATGTCCCTGAGCCAACATCTTTGTATACATCATCTTAAAAGAAAGATACTAATGAA
The DNA here is from genome assembly GCF_004785775.1 of Grammomys surdaster. NCBI lineage: Eukaryota > Metazoa > Chordata > Mammalia > Rodentia > Muridae > Grammomys > Grammomys surdaster. Next base: position 9,193,764 of record NW_021604687.1, read on the forward strand.
GAGGCAATCACCTTGCATGGCATCTTTCAATAGTCATAAAATCCATAGGACTCTAGGACTTTGTGGCTGTGTACGTGAGCATTCTATTTCATATTTGAGTGTCTAGATTCTTTAGCTATGAGATAATTACATTAAGACTTACCCCTCCCCCACCCCATGGGTTTTTATGTGAACCAATGAGCTTACAGAAGAAGTGTACTTTAAAACAATTCTGCAGGCAGTCAGGACCCAAAAGATACTAGTCATTGTCACTAACATTGATGCTTGCTGGCTAAACGAAAATTCGTATCTACGGAGGATATTGCGTGACACTGAGCCATTAATGCTACAGACTCACTGGCCAGGCTCTCTGGGTTTAAGAATGTTCTTTCCCAGCTCCTGAACTTGCATCACTAAGGTACCATGGACTGCCTTCAAATAACAACTCCCATAGGACAGCCATTCTAAGGATCTGGTCAGTTTTCTGAGTCAAATCTAGAAGCAGACTAAGTTTGTCCAGATCCCTGTCATTCCCAAATCATTTGATGCTCTGTAAAGTACAGGCATGGTTTACTGTCTTCATTTGTCTTATTCTGTAGTTGGGAGACAGAAGGAAGCTGGGAAGAGAATAGGAGGCAGCAAGTGCTGAGAGAGAAGGGATGGGAAGTGCAGTAAGTGAACACTGGCCAGTCCTGTCCCCTTTAGCCAAGTCTCCCACCCCTTCCCAGACACAGTAGCCACATTAAAACCCTCCTCTGTGTGTGTGTGTGTGTGTGTGTGTGTGTGTGTTTCAAATTCCTGCTGTGGCCCAAGCACAACCAATTCTTCTTTCTTTTTAATTTTTGTCTTTTTTTTAACCTCCAACTTAAACAATGTTCAGATGGTCACAATTTGGAATTACTTGATAAATGTCAGATGTCACACATTTTTGAGCTGACCACATACTTCCTTGTGCATCCATTAATCTGGCCGCTTGGTTGTTTGTCCAAATGCGTTTAGAGATGTCAGTTCTAAAGAAGCCCCTTTCAGAAGAGGAATACAGCTTTGTTGTGTTTGAGGCTCTTGTGGGCTGGAGCCGTGATAAACCTCCTCCATTGATCTTTTCATTCTACAGCCCAAGAAAGAGAATGCCATGCTAGACTCTTCCATTATTTCTCTTCCTCCTCTCCCATCCCCCCTCCATCCACCCTAGCCTCTTAAAACAGTCATTAGAGGCAAACAGAGGACCACACTTCTGCCTTTTAATTGGATGTTTAACAGGACAGTGTTTGAAAGCAATTAATGGGGAAAAACATTTTTGTCCTGTTTTATCAATTGGTCTTCAAGAGAAAACGCTTACCAAGGTAGCGATTCTGTGTGAGCCAGGACACTGCTGTCCTTTTCAGTTTTTCCCATGTCACAACTTATTCATTTAATTCAGCTCTCGAAAATTACTGCCGTGCCAATTATCTCTGTGTGTGGAAAATGAGTTCGACTCCTTTAGCTCTCCCTTCATCTGATGCCCTGCTTTTAGCTTTTCTTCTGTGCCCGAGTAATGCGCAAGATGAGAAAAAGGAAAGGGTCTTCAAAAGCACGTGAAGTGGCCGGAATAGCTTCTTGGTACCTGTGAAGGGTCCCCTCGAAGCAGCTTAGGGGACAAAGGCAGGTTGCGTCTGGCTGGGGTTTATTTTGTCCACATGATCCATTTCACACGCACCCAGGCGCCTGATGAATGGGGGATTAGCACACGTTTTCGTCTTATTGAAAGGAGTGATTCAAAGCAAACAAATAGGACCAACTGGTTAGAATATGAAATTAAAGATTCTCTAAGTCCCTTTGTGGCCTTGCAAGTCACATTCACACTCAACTGAAAATTATGCAGATAGACACACAAACACCTCTGGTTGGCTAGACGGGTTGGCTTGCTCATTGGAAACGCCAAAAAAAAAAAAAAAAAAAAAAAGTGTCCCTGATTCAGAATCTGCTCTCCCTCACAGAAAGATGGTGTTGGCAACTCACCATCTAAAGGTCACTTAGTCCAGTTGGATTCTTTGATATCACATTTAAGGTTTTCATTATCTTCATTACTACAGGTTTTGTGTTGAACAAACGGAGACGGATGCTGAGGATGAGGTCATCAGTTTCATATCTGGTAACTATGTTGGGCACAAGGATTTCATCCTGTCTGTTAGGGACTAACTCATTGCCCTGGGGTGGCCATCTCAAGCAATGATGGCTCATAAATGCTCATATCTTTTGCTGTCTTTTCCCCTAATGAGTTCTGCTTCTTTTTCATACTTTCTGTATTCTCATGAACCCTTTGTATTTGCCTAATGTTAGTCTTTCCACAGGGTTGAATTCTGAGTGTTTTTTATACTTGGGAGCAATATAGAATAATGCTGGGGGCTACCTGCAACCATTTCTTCGAGAGGTACTTATTTCTGCTCTCTAGGAGCATGTGCTTTCAATACTTTTCTGTCCTGCTTCATATTTTCAACTTAATTATATATTTTTTAAAGATTATTTTTGGGGAAAATAGTCTTTTGTATCACTTTAGTGTTAGTAAGCTATCATTTGGTTAAAAAATGTTAGAAGCTTCTCAAGCTTCACACACACACATACACACACACACACACACACACACACACACACACTCCTACAGCCAGAGCCTCTGAATTTACTTTGTCTGCCAGCATGAAGCTTACTGTGGACTACTTCACTCAGTAGTTTAGTTTTAAACAGTCATATCCACATCTGTCTTTAATAACGACCTATTCATTTCTGAGCACACTTCCCAAGTGTATGCAGAATGTGGGCTCAGCTTCCTCCCAGTCCAATGCTATCCAGCATGTCTTCAATAAACAAAAACAAATGAAGGAAGGAGAAATGACAGCTCCTATTATGATTTTTATGGTCACTGAAATAAGAAATTATTCAGAGGAATAAAATGTTATTGATTTATTCAAGACTACCTTTGAGTTTCTTAAAGATGCCCAGCATGGGATTATTGAGGAAACAAAGAATGAGAAGAAAATAATGCTCTCCTTTTGGAAACTTATAACTTCAGTGGCAGAGAAAAGAGCTCCAGGTCCAAATGTGTACCATACAGTGTTAGATTGCTGGGTTGACATTCAGTAGACAGGGGCCATCCAATAAGCAGATATAGGGTTCTCATCGTCGGGCCTGCAGAGATGCTTTTCGGGAGGGAGACTGAGACTCTGCTGTGGTTGATAAGAACCCACAGGCAGTGATGGATGAAGGGAACTTACAGAGTCATATCCACAATGGCCGAGCAGAGCCTGAGAGGTGTGAAGCACCTTCTCTATATGAGTCCCTGCATCTCTGGGCAGCAGAAGGGTCAGCATAGATCTTGTGGTGCATTCTCGGGGGAGAGGAAAATGAATCCAGTGTGCGAACGTGGAGACTGTGTTGTTGAAGGGGATCCCAACTGAGAGGCCAGGGCACAGACTAGGGAAAATGTAGATAAGACCAACAACCAACCTCCCAGGAAAGTAGCCCAGGAAACCCAGGCTGTGTACGTCAGACACTTAGTTAAATCCCAAGGCAGCAGGTAGGGATTCATGTGGACAGTATTGAGCAGAGTTTGGATGTGAGGGGATATGTGCAAAGCCTGGCGCTGTCTTTCTCCATCACTTCCTGTTCACACAGCCCCCAGTGCCTCCTCAACTGCCTGCCATCCCACACCCACAGTTAATTCAAGTGTTTGGCTTGGGACTCACATTACACATTCCATAACTCCCTTATATTTGGTGAGTGGTGTGTCTTCTTTTTATCTTTGGGGAAAGTCCTGCATTAGATGATAGACTTGGGGAAATGGGGTGAGTTTAAGAAGGGAATTTGTTGGGCATAAAAGCACACAGCGTCAGCTCTGTTCGTCTTGGTTCACCCGTAAGAGATCTATGGAAACAGGGGATCAACTATAAATACAGCAGGCTGTGTGAATTCCCAAGGTGCTGCAAAGCAAGGAAATTACAGTAAATAGAACTCTGTCCACAGCCTGTTTTAATAAACATATCTAATGGGGAGAGATAATATGTGTAATCACATCTTTGGAAAGCAATCTACGCAGTAAGGTTTTTCAAATGTCCACATCACTTTAAAAAGGAAATTTGGAAATGGTATGTGTGGAGACCAGAGTTTGCATCCCCAGAACCCACAGAAATGCCAAGTGGGTGTGACCGCCTATTCATCATCTCAGAGCTCTGGAGACAAAGGTGAGAGATCTCCAAAGCAAGCTAAAAAGCTTTGTGTTTAAGGACAGGACAGACCTGGGCTCAGACATCTCAAGTCAACGTCTAGTCTCCACACGCACGCACATAATGTGAATATGCACGCACACATGCACACAGTACACACACACACACACACACACAGTAGTGCATTGTCATTACCCACTATCCATCAGAAACTACAGAAGACTGATTAAAGCATTACTTGTCTTAAATACTGTTGACCTATTTTACTCAAGGCTGTCTTCCATACTGCTAGGATACCCTGTGAGGGAACAGGACATCACCTTTATTGGGAGCTCCCTCATACGGGGCAAAAAACTTTCCACAGTGACATCATTCTCTGGGCCATAAGCTAGAACCTCAAGCTGTAGATCCACAGAGGAAAAGGTATTTCCTAGCAAGTGAAGGGAAGTGTAGGATTCTCTGGGCCAGCCTGAAGCTGACCCTGGAGTTAATTTCAAGTCCTCAGTGTTTGAAAGTGACTGTTATCATCCGCCTGTTTTGAAGTCAGGCTAGATCCTGAAAGCCGAGCTGCATGTTTTCTTCCCTGTTCTTTCAACTGAGCCATTGTTTCTATCAATACCAGACATAGTGAGAAATATTCTCTAGGAGTGAAGAGGAAGTGTGGTCCTTCCTAAATCCATCACTGAGTAGTCAGCACTTGGAGGACATGCTGGGTGCCAGGTGACCTTTGTGACGGCTCCTTGCTATTATGCATGTGGTAGGGTTAGAATCACCCAGAAGACACCTTTGGGTGTGTCTGTGAGGGCCTTTCCAGCAGTTTAACTAAGGAGGGTGAACATACCCCAACTATAAAAGGCAGGCGTTCAGGGATATCAGCATTCATCTCTCTCCCTCCTGTCTGTGGACACGGGGTCACCAGCTACTCCACATCTCCACTGCCCCTCTTCCCACCTTTGCCACATCAGCATCCCAGTCTACCGTGATGGCCTATGTCTGCAAACTCTAAGCCCAAGCAAACTTCCTGTCTGGTAATTTGTCAATGCTACAAGAAACGTAACTCCCAGATTATGAAGAGAGGAGTGGTATTAGAGGCGAAAGTTTCAAACTGAGCCGTGAGGGTGAGTCTCCACAAGGGTGGGTACATGCAGGCAAGGCCAACTGTGCTGCCGTGGGTGAGGTGTGTATGCTACCAAGTTTAGTAGCTAGATTTTGTAGCACTATTGCATTTATAATTCATAGAGTACGTTGAGTTACCTCTTGATACAATTCTCACTGTGAGAGGCCAGAATCTGGACATTAAAGCCAAGGTCCTTTAAATGCATAGCATATCTAACACAGATAGCCTCTCAGGGTACAACAAAGAACTGAAGGTAGAAGTGGCTGGAACAAGACTTCACTCCTCAGAGTTGTGGGAGTTACTGGGAAAGGATCATATTATAACTTTAAAGCGTGAATTATGGACACAGGAAGTGAAGGCAGGTACAATGTGATATAAGGTCAGAAGACCCAGCTACAGGGGAACCCTGTGAGGATGTCTCTGTGTTAGATCTGCTATGTGCAAAGACACCAGCATGGCTCCCAGGACCACAGACCCAGATGTGGCCCTTGGGCCTTGGTAGCAGCATAGACAACTCACATCAGCATGGCCTCAGGTGGCTGCACAGTTCACAGACAACAACATGGTCTCATGTGGTAGCACAGACCACAGACATCCACAGGGACATGCGTCACAGATATCAACACGGCTCCCAACCACATCAGGACCACAGACCACTCACATCAACATGGCCCTCAGCAGCAACATGGCCCATGGACACTCACTGTTTGCTCACTGCCTCCAGATCTGGAGGGCGACACCTCCCATTAAACCCATTTAACTAACTACTTTTTCCCTTGGCTTTCTAGAATTCTACTTCTTTGTTGTTTTCTCTCATCTTCCAGTTGCTTGAGGTGACTTCTGTCTTTTAAATCAGCACCAGTGAAGGCCAGAACAGGGCACTGGATTCCTTGGAACTGGAATTAGATGTGTGTGAACCATGAGAGTGCTAGGAACCAAGCACAGGGACTCTGCAAGAGCAGTGAACACTCTTAACCATGGAGCCACCTCTCTAGCCTGCTCTTCCGCTGTTAATGGTTTTGAACATCTTCGTGTCTGCATTCCCAAGTCCTTACTCCTGCCCTGTCAGATATGCTATGGATCCTTCCAGGGCATTTCTCCATCTCAAATGTGACAGACTTGTTTCAGACATACTACATTGGTGTTCTTCTGGCTCTGGTGTCCCTCCTTGATTTGGGGGACCTTTGAAAAAGTGGCTTTGATGTCCCTGCCATACTGATGTGTCATCCCATCTGGGTTAGAGCTGACTGGTTGCTCTCACCGCTGTTCCTAGTCCCTTGCAGTTCTGCTCACCTCTACTGAACAGGACTTACTGAGAGCCCCCTTGCCAGGTACTGTTCCTGCATTTCTGCCTATGGCCTGGCCTCAAACTCACGGTAGAGTTCAACATGGCTTTTAGCTTCTAATCTTCCTGCCTCCATCCCTCGAGTTCTAGAATTATAAATACGCCATACCCTTCTCAGTTTATGGAGTGCTAGGAATCAAACTCAACATGCCATGAGTGCTGGACTAGCGCCCTATCGACTGAGCTGAGTCCCAGCTTGTTTCGATACATCTGCAAATCCTCCTGAACTTGTGGGCAGAGTTGTCTGACAAGGAACTCCTCATAAACCACCTGGATTCCAGTCCTTCTTATTTCTTTAGGAGTCTGTTCTTTGTCCATCTGGTCTGCTTGGGGTCAGATGACCTAGCTTATGCTGGACAAGGAGCAGGAGAGGCTTCAAGGATGGGCCAACACAAGGTCACTCCAATATTAATAGATAGGCCTATCACTAACCTCTATCTGTCCCGAGATACATTCCTCTGGCTGGCTGTGTGGTTTTCTTGGCACCATGGTCTAGAATTCAGAGCAAGGAAAGAGGAACGGATAAAATTGCAAAAATATCCCTTCTCCATGTATTGCTCCCATATTCTCAGGTCTGGCTGTCACCTCTTATGACTCTGCCCAATGAGATTGGCTGGCACTGGCCACGGAGGACCTACTTACCATTTCCCCTTATCTCACCCTTTATCCCCAGCACTGGCTTTGGGCAGAAGGCCCAGACGACCCCATTTGCCCTTCTCATCCAGACTTGCTTTTTTTCTCTTGCAGATAACTTAATTATTTAACTGCATGACTCTCTTGAAATGTAACTCTAAACTTTTATTCATGATCTGACTCCAATTGGCAATCAACGAGTAGAAAATGTTCCAATTAGAAAAATCAAATTAATTCTTTTTTTAAATAAGGAGGAAAAACTACTTATTCTATACTCCTGGGAAGCAGAAATTAGGTGGAAGTCTTAAAATGAAAGGGACAATTATATCTCTTTCATTTGGATCATTTTCTCTTACCCTCTCTTTTCCTTCTGTGTACCCTGTTCCCCCAAACCACAGAATGTCCTGGGGGCGGAATCACTCCGAATGTCACACACCTGTCACTGTTCTTCCATAGCTCCTTCCCTGAGTGGCCATAGTCTGGAGCATCAACTCCAGGAAGTCAGGAAGATGGACTTCCGATGATCACTGAGGATGCTGCCCAGTCTGACTGGAGGGGTATAAAGATGGAGGCATAACCCCCTGCCCCTGCTTTTCCATTTCTGTTTGTGCCTCCCTGTGAATGGGCTTTCCTTTACAGGGTACCATTCTTTTAAACTGTGGGTGATAAAACCATTTGAGGTTCTGCTAAATGACAAACAGTAGAGAGCTGTAATTATCTCAGTCAGGGTATCGCATGACACGTCATCTTTTCAACAACATCATGACTGTATCAGGAAACAGAATTCTAATCCATGGATGGTGGCACACCCTGTGATCCCAGCACATGGGGGGCTAATCCAGGAATGGTGGCCCATCTGTGATCCCAGCACATGGGAGGTTGAGGCAGAAGAGTCACTGAGAGTTTGAGCCTAGCATGGGCTACAAGGTTCTAAGTGCCAGATCAGCTTGTGTTACAGTGTGGGAAGGAGGGACAGGAGGGAAGGCGGGATGGGGGAGCAGTGAGTAAAGTCACAGTCCCTGTAAGTAGCAAGTTCCCTGTCCTAGAGTGTTAGATCACAGCTCACTGCAATAATTCTGTCCACCCATTCTTACTGGACTCATTTCTGCAGACTTCTGAAAGCTTTGGTTCCAGATCAAAAACCATCATAAAGATCACCATTTTGGTGAACTTCTATGAACCCAGTGTTGGCTTAGCTGCCAATGATGTTACCTCATCTAAGTACTCGATGACTTAGCATGTAGAACTAACATACTGGACTGCACCTTAAACCACCAGGTATCCTGAACAACAAATTGAAAACGGCTATTGAGTATCTCAGCTACAGGGGATTTTGGAGACATGAGAAGCTAGGTGTTCAATATTCCTCTTCTTTCAAAGCTAGGAAAAGGCACTGAGCCAGCATAGGTATCCCAGAATCATTAACATAAATGGCAGCAGTTGAATTTTTCAGTATCGTGATAACCTGAGATATCTTGGAAAGGAAAAAATAACACCTGGAGAAAGGAGAGAGGAAGGAAAGACAGTTAGAAAAGACAATATGGCTTCTAAATACAGTGAGCACTAAGACATTTTCCTGTAAGGGACTTCTGGTGAAAGTTCCATGTAGATGAGCAGGTGGGCTTCTTGATTATCACTGACTGTGACACTCAAGTTTCTCAAGGTGGACATGGGTCCAGAAACACCACTTTTAACTTAGTTGGTACTCTAAACAGTGCAAAAATGTTTTCCAGTCCTGACTGCCTGCCCTGCTGAGGCATAGATCTAGAGGCTTCATGACACTTTTACTATCTCCCTGCTTCCTGACAGATATGTCTAGAGACCCCATGGCATGTTCAACCTCCTTTGATCTCCACTGAGCTCCAGGAGGTAAGCAAGAACTTGGTCCAAACTCAGCCTCACCAGTCTTAAATGGTGTCCAAGCCCCTTTCCCCTTGATCATACTGACTCTCTGTGATAACAATACATTTCGGGCAATTCTAGTCTCTATCGTCACTAAGCCTCTTAGTATTACCTTCCATTTTCTTTCAATCCACTGCTCGCTGGCCTCTTTCCTTGATTAAAATAGGATTCCCTCTTACCCAGCATCAGGATTTGCTGGGGAATCTGGTCATTGATCTTGCTTGACATCATGGCAAAATATTAACCCATTGAACATCAGGAAGAAATTCTACTTTTTAAGATGTGCATGTCTGAGAATCTATGGTTTTGTTGGGTCACAGGAAAAGAAATTCACAACAAAAAAGGCAAATTAGCAAAGGGGGTTGCTCATCAGAGGTCCATACACAAAGGAGGGTGTCCTGGATTGCCAAGTGGGCCCAATGCTAACAGCATAGAGTATCAAGAAACATTGTGGCCTGCACAGAGTAGAGATGGTGTCTAGGACACAGGGTGTTTCCTCATATGTTCAGGACCCAAGAACTCATTTTACCTTTCTAGAATATCACTGAAAGCTCTTCTTGCAGGTGGCAAACAATGTAAGACTTTATCTCTATAAAAAAATAAAAGAGCAAGCAATGTTGGAACATCCACATGGGTAAACCATAAGAAATGCTTCTCCTCAACAGGAACCCTGTGAGAGAGGATACTATCGAAGCAAAAACATGCACAGACGGGGTGTCAACCCCAGCAGGGACAGACAGAGGCCACTGCTATGAAGATCTAATTCTATGCATTGTGATACAGATGAGACACAGACCAGCCATAGAAACAACACTAAATACCAGGGAAAACACAAACAAGGAAGATAAAAATGATAATGAGCTAAATTAATCCAAAGAATGCATAAAGAAAGAAAGACTGAGCAGAGTGAAGGGGAGTTAACCAACAAGATGGAGGACTGGAATGTACACAAGGAGTCACTGCGTAAAGTATAGAATGTCCAGAAATAAAATGCCCTAACATATATAGCAAAATTTGATCAAGGGATGAGGCAATTCAATAAAGAGAGGCCAGCCTTTAACAGAGGGTGATGGGAAAACCAGAGATTAACATACTGAAGATGAAACTCGGCCTTTATTCCATGCAATGAATAAACTTTAACTTGGATGAAACACAGTACGGATATCTGAGTGAAAACAATGAGACAGAAGGGCATGGTGAAAACCTTTACAACACCGAGTTTGTTAATAACTCCTTGGATACAACACCAAGAGCACCAAGTAAAAGAAAAGGTAGATAAGTTAGAAACTACCAAAGGTAAAATCCTTCATGCATTAAAGGATAGCTGAGAGAGTCAGAGGAAACATTTACAAACTATATATCTGGCAAGATATTAATACCCAGAATAAGTAAAGAAACATATAGCTTGATGATGATGATGATATAATAACCCTCTCAGTTTAAAAGTAGGCAAAGGACTTCAATGGGCATTTCTTTAAAAAAGAAAATAAACAGCTTATAAAGACATAGCTAATCATCAGAGCAATGTAAATCCAAAACCACATGAGATCTACTTTATGGCTGCTAGGACGCTAGCATAGCCAGTGTTAACGTGACAATCTGTAACCGGAAGAAATGAGGAGATGCTGAGGTTGCTGTGAGACAGTGAAAGAGTGTAGCCTCTGCAGGCACCAGCTTACCTGTTCCCTGGGAAGCTAAGCATGGACTTTCTATTTGAGTCTGCAGTCACTCGTCTGTGTATACTCCCAGACCCGAAGGCAGTGATACAAGTAGATATTTGTCTACTAACCTTCATATCAGCCAAGCAAATAACACCAATCCACAGATGAAGAGATGCCCAGAATTCGGTGTGCCCACAGCTATGGAAAGGGCCATCCCAGGATGTGATTTTCCCACATGCCTCTTGCTACTTTACAACCAGAAAAAGAGACAGATATATGACTCTAACCCAGAGAGAGGGCTTCTGTGATCTTAGGAAATAATGTTCTGTGCTGCATGTCATACTCACTGATGATCATCTTGTCACCTTTGCCACTCTAGTGGCTGGAAGTAAGTCATGAGACCTACCTACCATCAAGATGTGAGCTCCATGGGGTCCAAACAAGAATCTCTGCCTTACCAGGGACATTAGTGATGCATGACCAATCATCAAGATCACAGAGAAATCTCAGGTGTCTGTGGATCTATGAACAGAGGTTCAGTACACTCAAGGCAAGGGCCAGCGAGACGGTTCAGCAGGCAGGAACACTTCCTGCACAAAGCAGATGACCAGAGCTTGATCCCAGGAACCTACAGTGGAAGGAGAACAAACTTCTGAAATTTGTCCATGGGGGGGAATCCTGTGAAATTTCCCCTGAAAATGACATGGTTGTTTCACTCAGGAAATCACAGGAACTACACAAGATCAAGCTAAAATTCCAGGATGGAAACAGGGTGGGGGTGGGGCCAATCCTGAGTCTCCACCTCTAGCTGAGGAGCTGTTAGTAGTTGGTGGCATCTGGGGTACGGGGAGTCACTTTTCTTTAGAAGTTGTGACCATCAGTAGGTTCCCCATGTCCCAGTGCATTACCCCATACCATATAGGCAGCACTAATTGGATTCAGAGGACTAACGTAAATGAATAAATAAATAAGCTCATGAAGTTGTAAGCGTGATGACAGGGAAGCTTCAGGCAACTGGAGGTAGGAGTGAGAGGTGGATATGATCAAGATACATTACATACATGCTTGAGTTTTCAAAGGGTAAATAAAAATTAAAATAAATAGATCTCAAGTTAATGATCTGAAGAAACTTTAAAAAAAAAGAAAAACTTAAGCATAAAATATTAATGATGAAATACAAAGTGGAAAATAAGAAGACAATAGAGATTAGCATAGGGAACAATAAAAATAAACTGGTTCCTTGATTAAAAAAAAAATCGACAAAGTTGGGAAGCCCGTAAAAGAGGATCAGGACTAAGGCATAGATCTGGGTGGGAATGAGAGGTGGGCGGCACCGAGAGCCCACAGAAACCAATCAGGTAACAGCAAAACCACATAGTTTATGCCAATCATTTGACACGAACTAGACAAATCTGGTGAATCTCTTGAAAGATGCTACTCAATTTTGCTGAAGACAGAATTAATGATTTGAGACTCTTAAAATCTAAAGAAATATAGTTTTCAAGGGAAATCCTTCCACAGTGAACGTGTTCAAAAACTCTCCCTCCCTTAGTTCTTCAAACGCCTTGAAGGAAACAAGAGCGAAGATCAGTGGACTGAGGAAGATGCTTCTTTACTCACTGAGTGAAGACATTTCTATGCCTCTCCAGGCAAAACAGAGCTCAAGTCACTTCCCAAACCCAATAACACAGAGGCTTAAGCAAAATGTCAGTTTATACCAAGTACAATGTTGCTTTACTACTTACAAACCCAGTGTGAGATGGTGTGGTGACATCTGTCACCCTGGCACTTAACACTTGGGAGGACTGAGTTCAAGGCCAGCCTAAGCTATATGGCTGCACTATCTCCTCCCATCCTACCCCATAAAAAAAAAAAAAGAAAAAGAAAAAAGACATTTGTAATTCATCTAATTAACAGACTAAAAGCCAAACTATATGATTATCTCACAGAAAAAGCATCTGACAAAATTTAACAATCATTCATGATTAAAAATCAAACTCATCAAAGTAAGGGGAATGAACCTCTTCAAGCTGATAAGGGCATTTGTGAAGAACCTTGAGCTGACATCAGACTTAATGTGACAAGCTAAACGCGTCCTCTGAATTCAGGAGCAAAACACTGATGGCTGAGGTCTGCTCTCGCTGGTCTGCCCAGCCCTGTGCAATTAACCAGAAAAAGAAGTTTGAAAAATCAGATCGAAAATTGAGGATTAATCAGAATTTACCACCATACAACATGATCCTCTTCCGAAACACTCCATGACTCCAGCACTAAAAAGACTGTTGCAGAATATGAGCTGTGTGCTTCACTGGGTAGACCCTGTTACCCCTGTCCCAGGCTCTACAGCTGGAGTCCCAAGCCCAATACCTCAGAATCTAGCCACATCTGGAAATAAGGACTTTAAAAGTCAACTATGCTGAAATGAGTTCTTTAGCGTGGGCCTTAATCTAACCTGACTGTGATAGATTTTAACACAGACATACATAGAAGAAGGGTCCCATGAAGACGAAGGACAAAGAGGACTGTCACCTGCCCCACCACACCTTGAACTTAGATGTCTCTGGAACTGTGAGCTGGTTTCTGTGGGCTAAGCCACCTTGTACCCTTCTGATATGGAGGCTCTAGCAAGCAAGCTGTTGGGGCTCCTCATATGTCTTTTTCTATTCCAGGTACTCAAAGGAAGCTTTCTCTCCCCTGAGCCTCACATGAAGGGAGGAAACCGACATCTCTGACCTTCATATATGTTGTGTTCTGCACTTAAGAGGTATGATCACAGTTTCAACAGTATTGTTGAGTTATAAAATTGATACACAACTCTACATGTGTAAAATGTATAAGATAACAAGTTTCATGTGCATAATTGTCTGTGGGTTTGGCGGATAGAATTCAGGTCACCAGCCTTGTGTGGCAAGGCTTTTCTCTCTTGTCAACTCTCCAGCCCTTGCTATGTTCAGCTCTTGAATTAATCATTTCTCCAAGCCCCCCCCCTTCCTTCTATTGCAGAATGGTGTTGGAGACCAAGATGTCGGCCTGGGGTGTTCACTGCTTAGGGATATCAGAATCTTATTGCAGAAAACACTGGAGAACAAATACGATGAAACTCAAGCGCTAATTCACATGTGCAGCTAGCCAGCCAGTTACCCCACCATGCACGTTAATAACTGAGTCCACACTATTGCCTTCTGTTAGGAAGCTACTGCAGACTTTAATGGGAAAAGTGTCACTTTGAAGTCACTCTATGAAACAAAGAACAATGCCAATAGAGTACCTAGGCCCTAATACCCATGGTCCTACAGAAATAGAAGGCTCAGGAGGTCAACACCCCTGCTGCCCTTCCTCAGTGTCCACAGAGCACAGGCTGCTCTTTCTCACCCACTGCATGGAAAAGAGCCTGCTGTCCCTCAAATTCAAAATTGTGCCTGGGAAGAAAATCCCCCACCCTTGAGGAACACCCAGTGCAGGCAGTAAGATCCAGGGGTGGAGGCTTTGAAGAAGGGCTTAGGAAAAGGCTTGCTGAACAAGCATGAGAACCTTTATTCAAACCCTAGCACCTCTATGAAAGCTGGATGAAGTAGTGTCAACTTGTTAAATAGAGCTAGGGAAACACAGACAAAACAGTTGCTGAGCTCATTGGTCAGATGGTATACCTAGATTAGTGAGCTCCAGGTTCAACGAGAAACTCAGTCTCAAAAAATACGGTTGAGAGAGATTGAAGAAAACATCCAGTGTTAATCTCTAACCATATTAACACATACAAGTACACATGTACTCACATACACATGTGGACACACCTGCACACACACACACACACACAGAGACAGAGACAGAGACAGAGAGAGACAGAGACACAGAGAGACAGAGAGAGAGAGAGACAGAGACACACACACAAAGAGAGAGAGAGACAGACAGACAGACAGAGACACACACACACACACACACAGAGAGAGAGAGAGAGAGAGAGAGAGAGAGAGAGAGAGAGAGAGAGAGAGAGAAACACAGACAGAAGCAGACAAAGAGGAGGGACAAAGACACACAGAGACACACAGGGAAACATGCATACAGGGAGAACTGGGGCAGGAAGGCAGGCATAGCATAGACTTTCTGACTTAAGGAGTGGTCTTAGCTGAGCTGAGTGTTATAAAGGACTTAACACATAGCATCTAACACTCAGTAAACCCCTGGGAAATGGGAAACCCCAGTCCAGTAGTCTACAGAGAGCCTCTGTGAGGAGGAAGGAAAAAAGGAAGCCATGTAGTTAGGTCCTAGAGAGTGCACCTCTCTGCCAAGGTCAAGCACAAGTCCCCCTGTGAGTGCTGATGTCTCACCTCCATGGCAGTCCTTGTCCCTATTATGACGCTACTCTTTTCTGTCACACCATTTCCTGCCTTGGAATCCAAGGTCTTCCAGACCCTGTACCCTAGGTGCTGATATTCATCTCTCTAAGAAGTGGTCTCAGGGGTCCCCAAAGTAGGAGCACCACTCTCAGCCACTGTGCTCAAGGGCCCATGTCTCACAGACCCTGTCACTCTTCTCTAGAGCTTGCCAGAACAAACCAGAAGACTGGAGACAGGCCCAGCATGACTACAACCTAGTGACTGGTTCTCCTTAGAGCTGACACTGTCGAGAAAACAAAAAAAGGAGAAAGTGGGACCCCCACAGTCGTTGTACTATCCCTGGTTAGAGTGGATACCGAAGCGGCAGAGCATGGGGGCAACTCTCAATACGAGCCAGCATAAAGCACTGAGAGGGAACGGGGTTTCCCTGTGAAGCTTCGGATGGGCTTTACGGGAAGAACACCCTGGATTAGAGAGGACCTAGGTTCTGACCTCTACCTGCCTCTGATCACCAGGAAAATTGGAACATTTGTCAGATCACATTTGAATTCACACAACCTTGACGGCGCTGCATACCGACAGCGCAGCAGCCATGCGTGCCCCTGCGGTACTCGGTGATTTATTTTTATTTACCCATTTAGTTAGCTCATCCATTTGTTATTCAGTGGTCACAAGCCACTTGAGAATGTGATGAAGGCCAGTAACCCTCCCTGCAGGCTGCCCGTGTGCACACAGCCACTATGAGAATCCCTAACGGACAAGACCCTCACTGGGGCCTCTCTCTCCTAACACGTCGTGTCTATCATTTTATCTTGCCCCTGTCTTAAAACAAAATAAGCATTCAGCAATTGAAAGCTAACATTCCAGCTAACTTCAAGGTCCTCAAACCCTGAAGGAAACACTGCTTACAGTAACACAGAGAACACAACCACTGGGCTTAAAGGAAGAGACAGGTCGGGCCCATAAGAAGGAGCTTCCGTTCAATTAATTCTCCAACTCAAAATCATTCAGAGCGGGAAAACTTTTTGGAAGAATAAACATGGTAAAGAGAAGCCCATCCAGAAGCCAGCAAGCAGCTTTCGTTGGAACTTTAGAACTGGGGCTAAGCTCAGTGTAATCACATGCAAAGTGGAGGACACTCTGGAGGCTGAGGGTTGAGCCCCAGGAGTCCAGGGGCCCAGCCCCCCATGGCAGCCCAGCACGGGGCCTCCAGGGGAGGGCTGTGAGGTCTCATTAACACCCCAGAGGAAGAGAGTGGATTACAGGGTGGCCGGATGAATTCAAAGGCGGATGATGATGGATTCCCCTCATATCGGGAGCAATCAGCATAATTTATTTCCAAATCAGCAGAGTGGCGCAGAGGCAGGCACGCCTGACGCGTGGGCAGCCGGTGTGACAGAAATTGTTTTTTAAGTAGTCGCCCTCTGAAAATATTACCCTCTGGCTGACACCCAGTATAATAAGGCCTTGATTATCTGTCAGGCCTGTAAAATCAGAAGTCCTTATCCGGGACACGTGACCAAAGTGTGCCGTTTGCTCCCAGCAGCTCTTTGTTCTGTCTTTAAATGCCATTTCCTGGGCCCTTCCCGATGCCCCCGATCCTGTCATCCCACTGGTACTGTGCAGACAGGTGAATGCTACACACAGGTAGCAAGAGAACTCAGCACCTGGAGGCAGAGGGGACAAAGCAGGGTGGGGGTCAACAACAGGGGTACTGGCTTCCTCTGCCATCCCAGCTCTCTCAGTGCTAGGGGACAGAGACAGAAGGATGCACAGATGGCCCCGGTGTCCTTGTCCACTTGTCCCTTTCCCACAGTTCTTTCCCAGTTACTTGTGGGAACTCAAGATAAGAAGATTGGAAATGGCTTTCCTCTTGGGGGACATGTTGTCTTGCATGGACAGAAATTGGATTAAGGAGTTCTCACACTCATGGGGCCCACATGTCTTCTTGACTGAGATGTCCCTTGAAATCTGTGCCATTATCTCCAACATTGGCACACTGTCCTATCTGCACAGCAAGTCACCTGTGGGTAGATCTGCAATGGCATTAAAATGCCTGTCCTGAGTGGCCAGGCAGATGGCTCAGTGCAATACTGCATTTACTGCTTCAGGATGAGGTCCTGAGTTTGGATCCCCTGAGCCTATGTAAAAAAAAGATGGACATGGCTGTGGACATCTATAACTCCAGTGCTGGACAAGACGGAATACACGGGAGGTGTGAGAAGGATCGGTGAAGCTTGCTAGACAGCCAAGCTATCCCCAAACAGAACTTAATATTCGATGTCTGAAGGGAATAAGGAGGAGAATAGTAGAGGAGACATTGACGCTCTCCTCTGGTCTTCCTCATACGCACAGAGTGTACACACACACACACACACACACACAGCGGGAATGCCGGTCTCTAGTCCTCACCCTGATACTCCTCCTGGTCTCCTCAGGGCACCTTCTTTGCCTCAAAAGGAGAAGCCATGCGTTCATTTCTTTTTATAGGGTCCATGCTAACATTACCCATAGGCTTTGGAGAGATAAGAGGGTGAATCTGTAACTGATTCTGCCATGGAGAAACCTTAGTGTGTTTGGAGGGACAGTGCACACCTCTGTAATCTCAACACTGGGGTTGGCAAAGCAGGAGGATGGTACCTTCCAGGCCCATGGGCTACACTGAGAGACCCTGTCTCTCTCCAAAGAGTAAGGGCTAGGGAATGCAGGTTAGTGGGGGAAGATCCAAGTTCATGAAACATGGAGCTCCACGTGCTGGCATTGTGAGACATTGTTAGAGTCTCTCTTTATGCTGACACATTGGAGCTACAGTATTTGCATGTGGACTTCACTCACTCTTCCCTGAGCTTTGCTACGTGATTAACAGGCACCAACATAGGCAGAAAGGCTGAAAAGGTTTCCTGGCAGCAAAAGGGAAAGGAAAATACATTATAGATCATGACTTTAAAATTCTGTTGTTCCCAAACCCATATTGGTACCTGAGGACATCATCATTTGCACAAATGAAGCCCTGTTGGTGAGCTCTACTCAGGAAAGGAATGTGGTGTGTGAAATACTGAGTGGGCCCATGGCCACTTTCTATCCTGATGCTATAAAGCCCTGAATAGGCAGTGGATCTCCAGTCTGAAGCCACAGCAACCACATGTCCCATACAAAACTATTAAGGTGGGATACTTACCCTTCTAGGAGCATGCTCACTGCGGAATGAACCAAAGATACAAAATGCTAAGTCTCTAATGGTAGTCCAGTTTCCCCCTGAAGCCAAGTGGAGGGGCAGAGTCAGCACAGGGCACTGTGCAGTGACAGGGCAGAGTCAGCACAGGGCACTGTGCAGTGACAGGGCAGAGTCAGCAAAGGACACTGTGCAGTGACAGGGCGGAGCCAGCTCAGGGCACTGTGCAGTGACAGGGCAGAGGCCACACAGGACACTGTGCAGTGACAGGGCAGAGTCAGCACAGGGCACTGTGCAGTGACAGGGCAGAGTCAGCACAGGGCACTGTGCAGTGACAGGGCAGAAACTCCTTCTTGGGCAGGGATATTGTTCTGTGCTGCAGATGTGAAGGGGTGACAGGGCCACTTGCCAAGTGGCCTTCCCACAAGCACTGATGGGGAAAGGCTGAGAGCCTCTCTCCACCCTGCCCCATTAGATGAAGGTCTGTTTTCATGAGGCGTGTGGATAAGAAGTTCTGCAAATGCTGTTTATCAGGAAGCCTATGCTTTTCCTGAGAACACACTCAACACATTTTCCAAAGATCTCTTGACCTGAGGTGTGTGGATAGATTTCTGGGTCCTCTATTCTGTCCTGCTGTCCTTGACACTTACACTAATGCTGGTACTATATTATCTTGATTACTGCCATTTTGTATTATATCTTAATGGCAGGTAATACAGTGTCTCCAGAATTGTTTTTACTCAGGGTCATTTCGACTTTCCAGGACTTTACTGATTTTCAGAGCTGCTCTTCGCCTGTCAAAGGAGCTGTTGGCCAGAGGGTCAAGCGGAGACAAATGTGGAAGCAGACCTGGAACCCCACACGCTTTATTTATGTCCTCACACTGTTTGGGACGGTGTGCAGTGTACTTACGTGCTGACTTTTTGCTGCTGTTGTCTTGTACTTAACTCAGTTCACTTTTCTTTAGTCAAGGATCTTGGGAGGGCCTTAACATCTGAACCTCCATATTGCTTCTGTTGTGGCTGTCCTTACTTACATTCCCTCCTACAGTGTGCAGAGTTCCCAATCTCCACAGCCTCACCTGGACTTGCCTCCTGTCATCCTGACAATGCCATTCTCAAGGGGGTAAAGTGATATCTCATTATAGTCCAGCTTTACATAGTGACTAATGAAAAAGGAAAAAAGTATCACATGATCCAGAATATATATTCTAGGTTATGTCGAAAGCAACATGGTATATCAAAGAGACTTGTATCTTAGCACAACAAATATAGAAGCCATGTTTATCAGCTGCTAAGTGGACACAGACATCACTGCACACATACGCCTTGGAACACTACTTGGCCATAAAAAGAAACTAGAGTCCTGTCGTTCACAAATAGAGAGCCTTGAATTAAGGGAACAAGCCAGGCACAGACAGACATCTCTGTGGAGCCTTCAAAAGTTGGTGTCCTAGAAGCGGAGAAGTAAATGGTGGCTACCAGAGGGTGGGGAGGAAATCTATGAGGAAAGGATGGCAAGGGGTAGGGGGTGACAATTACACACCAGCAAGATGTCCTGCCATGCTTCGACCCAGTAGCACTGTAGCAGACAATGCTAGTGTTTTGGATGTTTACAAGAACTTTAAAAAGGGATTTTTAAATGTTTTCACATGAAGAAGTGATCAATGTTTGAGGAGAGTTATTTGTTTAATATGGCTTAAACATCATATGACGGAAACATGTATTGAACTGTATGTGTTCATTAATATGTACAATTTTGTGTTTTTATACATCAGTTAAAATATTTTCAACTCTGAAAATCCATTCAAGCAGGCACAGTGGCGTTAACCAGGTGGCTCACTTGTGACAAAAACATTTCTTAATATGTTTGTTTCCTTCTCTGTACTAATCCCTTAGGGTTATTCAATTTACTGTTAATAAAAGACTATCAAAAGGCCGTTTATAAGGCAGCACAGTGGCAGCTGGGGATTTAACTCCACCATCTCTGAGAATGTGCTATGAAAAGCTACCTCACTGTGTGTGCACATACATGGAGAACCACACGAACACAGACTTGGGGTTTTGTTTGGTTTAATGCTATAATCTCACTGGGGGAAAACACCTGCACAAAATAAAACTCAAAGAATGGGTCAGTAGCCATTGAGAAGAGTGTTGGAACAGGTGTTGCATGAAGATCTTTGATCTTGCAGGCTCTTTTTAAAGTGTCAGAGACAAAGTACATGTCTGTGTCAAAGAGAAAACCCATGTGCATTGTTTCCTACAGGAAGGGGGGCCTTTGTTTAAGCCAAAGTTTGCTCTATCCCCTGATATTCTGAAGGACACATTTGAAGGGATGAAAGGCAAGCGAGTGAGACACTTGGTCCATGGGGCACTATGACTTCCTACACAACTGAAGTGCCAGGAAAGCAATAGTAAAGGCCAGAGGAGATGCCATGCACACTCTAAGAGGAAGCTAGACAGTGGACACACCTCTGTCATGATGCCCCTGCAACAGCCTGAGCCTGTTCTGTGTTGGCTCGTGGGGCAGCCTGGGAGCCAAGAGGGATGAGAGAGATGGGGAGTATAGAGGACACTCTCTGTCTTATGAAATCTTGAGATACTACTGTCTTGAATAGTTTCTTAATACAAGTAAAAGGACCAAGTAGTATGTGGAAGGTACATGTAATTCAGAAGCAGGTTCCCAGAGGTGCAGGGGACAGAGGTGGACATGAATGGGATTCATGTGTCCCCCACAACTACCTCTAAGCATTCCTTTCAGAACTTGGGTTTACAGCTCCTCCCCACTCTGAAAAGCTACAAGAACTACCAGGACACACTGGGAGACCTGTGATGCCTCTTTGTTGGTCAAAGCCTTGTCACAACGATGCAACATGTGAAGACACTGTTGACAGCTATTATTGTCACTGCCAGCCTGGATACACAGGTGCCCTGTGTGAGATAGACATAAACGAATGCAGTAGCAGCCCCTGCCAGTTTCAGGGGGAATGTGCCTAGCTGTCCCCAGAGGATCAGTGGGAGCACATTGTAGGCCTATCACCCTCCTTCAGCTCCCTTGGAGCCTCAGGCTACGTTTGTATCTGTCATCCTGGATTCATAGACAGGAGCCTAGCATAACTGTCCTCTGAGAGGCTCCACCCAGCAGCTGACTGAAATAGATGCAAAGACCGACAGCCAAACATTAGACAGAGCTGGGGGACTCTTATGGAAGAGTTGGGGGGAAAGATTGAAGAACTCAGAGAGGATAGGGGCTCTACAATAAGACCAACAGAGTTAACCAACCTGGACCCTTGGGTGCTCCCAGAGACTGAACCACCAACCAAAGAGCACACATGGGCTGGACCTAGGCCGAACATATCTAGCAGATGTGCAGCTTAGTGTTTATATGGGTCCCCAACAACCGAAGCATAGGCTTACCCTGACTCTGTTCCCTGCCTGTGGATCCTGCTCCCCTAACTGGGCTGTCTTGTCTGGCCTCAGTGGGAGAGAAGGTACCTAGTACTACAGTGATTTGAGGTGCCAGTGTGAGGTGGTTCCCTGGGAAGGACCTCCCTCTTCTCACAGGTGAGAGAGGATGGAGGAGGAGGTCATGTAGAGAAGAGAGGGGGACTGGGAGAGGAGGAGGGCTAAAGTCAAGATGTAAAGTAAATTACTTAACAGAAAAAATAAAAGAGAAACATTTCTATTTTTTAATTAAAAGTATTTTTATTATTACTTTAACAATTTATACATTTTGATCATATTTATCCCAACTCCTCTCTTTAACTCCTCCCAGATCCATCCTACCTCTCAATTTTGTGTCTTTTTTTTTAAAGCCATTTTATTATGTATTGTTTAAATACTCCTGGGTGCGGGTCCATCTACTAGAGGATGATGGGCCTACCAGGAGCCACATCCTTAAAACTGACTCTTTGTGGTTGTTTGAATGAAAATGGCCCTTATTGGCTCATGCATTTGAAAGTTTGGTCCACAGTATATGAAACTGTTTAGGAAAGATTAGTAGGTGTGGCCTTGATGGAGGAGGTGTGGCCTTGATGGAGGAGGTGTGGCCTTGATGGAGGAGGTGTGCCATTGGGAGCTGGCTTTGAGGTTTTAAAATCCCACATCACTCCTTGTGCGTGTAGATTAGGGTATAAACTCTCTGCTGCTGCTCCAGCATCATGCCTACTTGCTGTTGCCATGCTCCCTACCATAATGGTGTAGACTAACCCACTAAACCTGTAAACTCCAAGCAGACTGTTCCTCTGCATGTTGCCTTGATCATGGTGTCTTCCCATACAATGGAAAAATAATGAAGAAACTCTGCTAGAAGCCATCAGTTGTCCTTACATGTTACTTATAAATATTCTGAACTAGCACAGTATTTGATATTTAGGATAGCCATCCCTATTAAGGTGAGATGGAGTGTCAGTATAGTTTGACTTGCGTTCACCTGGCGGCTAAGGGTGCTAAGAATTTTTCATATGTTCATTGGCCATTTGTGCTTCTTCTGAGACACATTCATTCATTTGCCGATTTGTCCAGTTGTTTGTTTTGTTCACTGTATTAAGCAAAACAATCCAGATAAGTATCATATGTATTGTCTCAAACATGAATCATAAATTTTATATATACAAAAGGTCATGGGGTGTGGGTGTGTTTCTGTGTGCGTGTGCATGCACGCACGGAGTGAGAACAGAACTGAGTCTATGTGGGGAAAGGGAAGGGATTATCAAAAGGAAGGAGGGAGGGGGATGGATACACTCAGGGCACTTGGGACACTTCAGTAGATTGTATTTCTGACCTATCACGACATCATCACTATACCCATCACTACACCATGACTACACCGTGACTACACCATGACTACATCATGACTACACCACGACTACACCATCACTGCACCATCACTACACCATCACTATACCCACCACTACACCATGACTACACCATGACTACACCATGACTATACCCATCACTACACCATGACTACACCATGACTACACCATGACTACACCGTGACTACACCATGACTACACCATGACTATACCCATCACTACACCATGACTACACCATGACTACACCATCACTCTACCCATCACTACACCATGACTACACCATGACTACACCATCACTCTACCCATCACTACACCATGACTACACCATGACTACACCATGAGGATGATTTTTTAACTTCTGATCCTCTGTTTCTACCTCCCCAATAGGATCACAAGCATGTGTCACCATGCCTAGTTTATGCCATGCTGGGGATTGAACCCAGGGTCTTATGAATGCTGGGCAGGCCCTTCACCGATAGATCTACATCTCAGCGAAAACTGCTCATTTGTAGTGGACAGTTGTCACCTATAGCTCTGCTGTGACATAGTCTCCTGGGTTTTGATTAGGCTGGTGCAGTATCTGGCCCACCCAGCACTGTGTGGCTTCCTGTACTGTTTGGATTCCTCTGCTGGGCTCTGCAGATCTTCTAGGTATTGAATCATTGTATTATATAATATTCACTCCCAAATCACATTTGTTAACATTTCCAATTTTCTCGTTAGAAATGTCATGTTCACTATGACAGATTAAACTGTTCCAAAATTCCAGCTTTCACTTTTGAAAGCCTGGGTTTTTCTACTGCCATCCAACATTTTCCATTGTTTTCTTTGAAGAAATGGGTTTATTCATTCATTTAAAAGATGCCAAACATCAGAGAGCTGTGTTGTTTTGTTTTGTTTTGTTTTGTTTCTATCACTGGCTCCTTCACACGAAAAATGAAGTTGATTGATCCTCCAATGTTTTTTCTAGAACCCCTGTCACCTTGGCACATAGTCAGGCTGCACCAGCGTGCCCCACACATCATGTTGAAGAAGCTTGAAGAGACTGGCATTCTCCTATGCAGGGTTGTATTCTGCATTCTCGGAAGCAGCAGTGACTGGCACTGTGTTCTACTTGTCTGCTGTTTGGCAGTGTTATGGTACCAATGGCTGTCAGACAGCTTCCCCATTACTTTTCTTATTCCTGTGACCAAATATCTGACAAGTGACTTTGGAAGAAAGGGTTTTGCTTTTTGTTTTTATTTGTTTGGTTTGGTTTCTTTCTCTCTCTCTCTTTTTTTTTTTTTGCTTTTTGTTTTTGTTTTGTTTTGTTTTGTTTTGTTTTTTGCTCAAGGTTTAAACAGGTAAACACTTCACCATGGCAAAGGAGGCTTGGAGGCAGGAGTGAGAGGTGGCAGATCATGATGAGTCAGCACTCAGGTTGCAAACAAAGGACAAGATGTCGTCCAGACTGTAAAATCTCCAGTCTGCCTCCAGTGACAAACTTCCTACAATGAGGCCTTGCCTCCTAGAGGCTCCACAACCAATCAAAGCCCCCAGACAGAAGAAGTCGTGTCCAAACAGAGCTTGGGGAGCCACTTGCATTCTAAACACTAGAGATAGTTGGATGCCCCCACTGGTCAGTGCCTGGACCAGTTTGTGACGTATCTTTGCTGTTGTGCTATAGATTAGGTGCTGATACAATCAGAGAGCAATGTGAGTGGCTTTCACCTTGCAGGCCATTTGGAGGGTACTCAAGATGACACTCCAAGACACTAAAAGGACAGGGGCAAGCCTAGACTCCCAGCTCATGAGCCCAAGAAGGCTTGTGGAAGGCAGACTGCTCTGAGCATGGTGAAAATGAGCGGGAGGTCAGTGAGTAAAGAGGAAATGGAAAGATATGCCATATAGAGGACCAGGAGCGAGGAAGAGGAAGACTCCCAGCAACCCCATCCATTACTCACCATGTGCCTACATGTGGACAGCATGCCTGCATGCCTTTCCATCTGTCAATCAGACGGCAGTCGTTGGCTCAGAAGTTGTTCCAAGTGATAGATTTTTATGAGGTTTGTAAATCATGCGTTCAACGTCAGTTCTGTTTCTGACTCCCTGTGCAGTCGACCCTGGCAAAGGTTTCCCTCACTTCCCCAAGGTAGGCTCCTGAGTGCCACCCCTAACAATTTCTCCATGTTTATCTCTGATCACAGATCCATAGACACCTAAGATTCTATCTCCTAACCATCCAAATTCAGGTAATAGTTAGATGAAGTGAGACTCTGTGGCCTTGTACTTCCATGTCACTGCCTGAGTGTCCTCTGACTTGACCACTGTTTCTTTAGCTCTCGGTATGGTGCTACCACGTTGTTCATGTCTGATGAAAAGAAGCCTTTGGACCATAACTACAGAGTTCTGATTCCTAGGCTGACAAACAATCATTGTAACTTAAGAAATGTGACCAGGGGTTGGGGCTCAGGTTATCAAATTTAGTGACCACTGTGTGGACACACTAAAATACTTTGAGAACATTAGAAAGGGCCTCTCCTAGTTAGCATTAACTGACAACCTCACATACTTCCTACAGATACATGAGAAAGGAGTCTCGAATGAAGGATTCCCCCGATCATATTAGCTCATGGGAATGTTTGTGGGGCATTATATTGATTATGAATATCTATTATGATATAAGATATAAGAGGGATTAGCCCACCTTAGATGACATCATTGGTTCTAGTTTGACACCCATTACTATAATAGATGCCATGACCAAAAGCAACGTGGAGAGGGAAATCTTTGTTTCACCTTACAGTTGTCAGGTCACACTCCATCCTTGAGGAAATACAGGACAGGAGCTCAAGCAGGAATCTAGTAAAGCAGGAAGTGATACAGAGGCCATAGAGAAACACTGTTTACTAGCTTGCTCCTCGTGGCTTCCTCAGCCTTCTTTTTAATACCTTCTAGGACCCACCACTTACAGTGGACTGTGTCTTCTCTACCAGCCAGTCCGATGGAGGCATGCTCTTAGTTGAGGGTCTCTCTTCCCAGATGACCCTAGCTTGTGTTAAATTAACAACAACAGCAACACAAAATTAACCCATACATCATTATTTGGGCAGGAGATCCTAGGCTGAATAAGGAAGCTAGTTAATCATAAAGCTATGAAAAGGCCAGCAAGCAGCATTCTCCAATGGTTTCTGCTTGAGTTCCTGCCCTGGCTTCCCTAAATGATGGACTGTAACTTGGAAGTGTGAGCCTAAACAAACCCTTTCCTCCCTAAGATGCTTTTCCTGAGTGTTTTTATCACACCAACGGAGAGTAAACTGGAACGGAGCCCTTCTTTATCTATGGGCTTCTGCAATTATTTTGTGGGTTCTAAATGTAACTGCCCACAATGTAAAGGAAGTTGAACTTTCAAATTAAGTTCACACACACACACACACACACACACACACACAAACACTTTTTAAATTTTAAAATTGATTATACATAGTAACCTCTGGTTCAAAGGACAAAGAATTTGAGGTGAGTGATGAACTCCAAAGGTTTGGTGGGACCTTGGCACTGGGTGAGATGAACCCATGTTCACTGCTTCTGGATTAGCAGCAGAACTTTCAGGAACAGTCTTGCCAGATGATGGTTTTCTAAGAAAAAGCACGTTGGATTTAGTCTCCATGTTTACTCTTACACTCCAATGCCTTTACATCACAGAGAGCCTGTCTGTTCCTTCCATTATGGAAGCATTAACCTAAAGAGAGTAGATGTTTGGAGCCATAGAAGAGACACTTGCAACACACTTTCCTCTGCCTGGGTACCCTAGCCATACTGTTGTCATGAGCCAAATGTAGTTCTCTCTCTAAGGCTCGGTACAAACAGGTTGCCCTCTGTGAGGTTGTCTATAAGCCTTCCAGTCAGATTTAATCATATGCAGCTTTATGGTTCCAAAGACATCTGGCCTTGATCATGAGCAAGCTGCTTCCATTCTGTGACCATGTAGCTTTGTGACTGTGTGTTTGTTTTGTAGCTGCTAAACTGTCCGTACTTGTTGGCTGTTTGTATTTCTAACTAGACCATGACTTTACTGCAGTTTCATTTCTCCCAGCAAACAAAAAACATTTTACACAGTCCAATATCCAAGGATATTTTCTAAATTGCAATAGGTTTCTTTGCATTCAAGAACCATAAATGTGCTAAGGCTAGCATTAGAACTCAGACCTGCTTTGTAGCGCGGTGGTGTTGCATGTCACAAAATAAGCCCATCTACATAGTTAGCAGCCAACACTTCTTCCTTTTTATCAGTTAGCAGGTTATATGGATGAGCAAAGCAACCTCTGAAAGCCTAGGTAAAGATACATACACACAGTGACCACTCCTCCTTCAAATGCACAAGGCTTGATGACAGGCTTGGCCAGTTCCACGTTCCCTGTGATGAGTATTGTTGATGGCCCGTCTTAACAAAGACTTGGGATCACCTAAGAGACTTGTTTCCTGGCACAGCAGTGAGGGTTATAGAAGCTTAGCCTCTGGGCATGCCTATGGGCAATTATTTGAGTAGGTTAATTACATCGGGAAGACCCAATCTAAGGTATGGAGGCAGCAATCCCTAATCTCATATCCTGGACTTTAGGCTGAAGCTGATGAGCATAACCATTCACTGCTCTCTTCTTCCTGATCGTGGGCACAATGTGACCAGCTGCTTCAGCTCCTACTGCCTTGATTTTCCTGCCATTATAGACTTTGGACTATGAGCCAAAATAATGCCCTTCCTTCTTTGATTTTTTTCAAGGTATCTTATCAGAGCAACAAGAAAAGTAACTAGGACAGGACTCTCACTAATAGAGGGCAAGAAATACTAACAGATACCATCAGATAACATCACACACAAATGGATACAAGACACCAACAGATACCATGAAACACGTGTAAGGTTCCACAAGATACCATCCCGAGTTTTCATTCAGGGCCACACTGTTGCATAATGAAAGAGCTCGCCCCAAAGCTGCCCTTTTAGTGCCTTCTCTGTGAATGTTTGTCATGGCTGCAATCCCAGGACCAGCAGCAGTCCACAGATTTTTTCAAGATAATTCACTATCTGTACCACAGTGCCCAGTACTGTTCTTTACTACAGAGCTGACCTGTCTGCTGGCCTTGAAGAATGAGATTCAGGACATGGTGTTTGTCCATGTGAAGGATCACCTCAGAGACTGTACCTCTGTCAGGTTCCAACAAGGTGCTCTTGGTGGGTGCACTGAAGGTGTTCTGTTGTAAAGTTAATTCCCAGCAGCGAGTCTACAGCTTCACACCAGAGCAAAGGTCTTGACAAAGCCAAATTTCCAGAAGCCACCAAGGGCTCCAGGTACTGCTGTTCAGCATTCCCAGTGGGTATCTTATGAAAACACGCAGCGGCTTAGCAGAGCACTTAGTTTGTAAAAAGGCTCGTCTCTGTAGCCTGTGTCTGCAATAAAAAAAAAAAGAAGAAGAAGAAGAAGAAGAAGAAAAGCATTCAACATCTCAGGATTACAAGAGCAACAATTAAGGCAGGGGCCTAAAAGCTGACCTCCTCCTCAGAGGCCATGTGCTCTTGCTCAGGCTGAAGAAAACTATGTCAGACTTAGGTGCTGGTTTTTACATAAGCCCTGAATCTCCCTTTAGCAAACAAAAGCTAAAGAAAAATCCCAGGGCCTCCCTGGACTAGGGAGGAACACAAACAGGGAGGTGGGGGAAGGGCGCATGATGAAAGCGGGGAGGGAGGAAGAGGGGAGGGGGGAGGTCCCACCCCTCACTCCTCAGCCTAGATCCCCCCCAACCCCTTTCAGGCTGAAAAGGAAAACACGAAGCTTTTCCACACAATCCCTTCGGTCAACTAAGCGAGGATGGCACTTTGGGGGACTCCTTTCACACAGTCCTGCGAGAGGCCTAACTTGAAAGTGTTCTTTAATGTCTTGAAAGCAGAAAGCAAATTGGAGAAATAGTTGCAGACACTTTGATGAGCCTGGGAGCTGTTCTGGCCTTTCAGGACATGGTGCAGCCATGGGAAGAAAAGGCTTTTGTGGCTAGGCGGCCTCTCTAAGCCAACGCTTACCATCCACATGTCAGATCACAGGGGATATGGAAACCCATGGAAGACTTGTCCAGCTTCCAGAGCTGGCTTGTTTTTGACTGCCTACAGCAATTAACAGGAAGGGGGAAGGCCTCCTTCATCTGTCTAACCGGAGAAAAACAACAAGGAATAATCCCACCGTTGATAAAATCCATAGTTTAGAATGGCTTCCTCTTGTCACTAGCCTAGTGTGCTTTATGTGTTCTTAAACTAAGTAGACTGGCCAGACTAAGGAAGAGAAAACTGAACACTGTCACAGAAGTAAATGCAGGAGCACGTTTCGGAGACGCTACACCAGAGCTATTTCCAGGGAGGACGGTCAGCATGAGGTTCTTCATCACACAAGGCCTGGCTCACACCTCTGAAGAGACACATGGAAGGGTGCCATTGAGGCAGAGTTGAGTCAGAACCAACTGAAGTCATCCCCTGGCTCCTCCCATGGGTAGCAATGTTCAGTGCTCAGTTTCTACTCCCAGCATACAGGATGGGATAGTACTTCCGTCAGCCATGACTTCAGATCCTTCTTCATGTCCTCCCATTGGCAGAGTCCAGGTGTCCCTGCTGTGTGTGGTAGGCAGCTGTGCCAGCCTGTGGCAGGGGTGCAAACTTTTGTTTTTGGAAAGGCCATTACTAAGCCTAATAGTTGGGCAATCCAGGGCTCTGCACAGCACTACCACTGAGCTCGGTTCATTGGACAGCAGTATCCTGACCGGAGCTTGATACGGACATCCTTGCTTACAGATATACAGTTTAACTGCTGAGCCTCACTGGTCACCAGCGCTCTGAACACTCCTCCCTCTCTTCAGTGCCAGGAAACTCCCTGTCACCCAGTAAGCTGCTTGGAAAGTCCAGAGGCTTTCAGCCTAGGCACATCTCTCAGGAAACTGACATTTGTCCTGAAGTATGAGCAGGCTCTGTGAGTTCTTTCCAAGGGAACTCTGGCCATCTCTGAGTCTGCAAGAACATGCAACAGGAGCCCCATTCACAGACTCCATGCAGACATACACACTGTCTACATTTCTGCCAAATGGCTATTCTGTACTCAGAAAACCCCAAGAGCACTCAGCATGGACTCTTGTTGTGGACGGCACTGAGGAAGATTGTGTAGCATCTCCCTTTACCTGAGGTGAGGAAATGAAGGTCACAGGTAGTCAGGGCATCTGCCAGGCATGCCAGGCAGCTGATGGATGCTGCCCACTCCCCCGTACACCAGGATGTGACCTGCTCAGAGCCTTTTCTCTTTACAGTCACACTCAGTTACAGTCACAATGCAGCCTGAGACCTCCATGACTTAAAGAGAAAACCCACAGCCTTTAGAACTACCATCTCCAACCCTAGAAAGGACAGCATCCAGTGGACCTTTCACCAATCAAAGGAGAAAGGTGAGCTTCTCTATGTTTATATCAGACCATAGTTTTGAAGTGTGACTTCTCCAAAACTGACAGGTTGACTTATTTATGGCGGCGACTCTCCACTGGCTGGTGGTGGCATTCCTCGGTGGGAGGGCAAGCCTCTTGAACATCCTTGGACCACACTGGTTTGGGTCAAATGCAGCAGAGATGAGCTCTAATACACACAGCTTCAAGCTACAGGCTTCTTTTTTTTGGGAAATCCATTGATGCCAACTCTTACAACTTTCTTTTCTAACACATAGTAGCCCGTGTTCTTTTTGGCATTTAAGAAAATATAGTAGGCTTCAGTTCATCAAACTGGATTTTGATGGCATAGTTATTTTGGTCATTTTCTATCTGTATTTAGTAGACATTTGTTTACGTCTCCTTAGGAATAGTGTCACACAACTGGGAGATGTCCAGAAGATTATGAGTTGTTACGACAAGCTGAGAACAGGTGCTGTATAGGTGTACCCAGAGCAGCTGCAGACAGAAAGGGTCCTGTGCAGTATGGCTTTACTGTAGACATGATCAGACTATGAAGCATGCAAGAGTTGTGGGCCAGGGGTCTCAGACCAGCCTGGTATTAAGTATCTCATGACTGGAAGTCATGGAGCAGGAGACTCATCCTGCTGTGGTCTCTGTAGCTCTGAGAGTCTCTGGGCATGTGTCTCCTTGGTTGATTGTGCCCTGTCTTTGTCTATACAACAGGTCCATGGCTTATCTGGCCTCTTTTAGACTAAAGTGTCTTTGGTAGCACAGATCCAGGGTTCAATGACTCCAAAGCTGTCTCTGTTTGGTAACAACAATCATATTAATTCAGAGCCTAGTTGCATGTTGACAGTTTTTACTCATGAGTTACAGGGTGACAGGTACCATTCAAAACCCTGCGATTTAACATTCTCAACTATCCCAAGGTATGTGTCATACTGTATACATTGACACTGCAGCCACTGGGACCAAACACAATGCTGTGTCTACTCCTCTACTAGGTACACGACCATAACCTGGGGTGCAGAATGTCCACAGAAACAAGAATCCCTATTGTTGGCCAAACCTACATGGCCTTTTGTTTCCTGGGGCAGAGTGGCAGGTGAGCATTGCTGGCAAGGAGGGAAATGGCACAGTGCCTATCAACACTGCAGCCCTCTGCTTTCTCCCTGACTCAGGTCCTAAGGAGTCCAAATCTTTCTTTTCTTCTTTATTCTTTCATTCTCACTAAACTGTAAATGGTGGACATTATTTTAGGATGTCATGAAAACCTTGGTTTAAAGAGAATCACCATGCAAACCATCCTTGTTCCCGGCAGAGTCTTTCCTGTTAGGTCCCTTCTTCCAACTCATTATTTAGTCATGTTCTCCTATAACCACAACCTGTGACCTATAGCCACAGGACCACGCTGTGTCTTCCATATATCATGTCTACACTGAAAGCAGTCCGTTGCTTCCTTGAGATGTTCAGCACAGCCTGTCTTGACTACCCATTCATAGAGCAATGCATGAGTGCTGACCTTGGATCTGCTGAGGTAGTTCAGGATATGCCCTGGGCAAAAGAGGTATAGAGAAAATGTACTTGCTTTCTGTAGTGAGGTACACCAAGGTAGCAGTGTCAGGGGCAATGAATTTGGGTCAGGTCAAATACAGTATCAAAGCAGCTTTTGCTTTTACAGGAAACTGTTTCTAGTACCTGCTATGGAATTTAAAGCTGCAGGAGTGCTTATGCTTCACACCAGCCTTTGACCCAAATCGTCGTCTCTATGGTGAGAAAGAGAATGCAAGGATCTTGGAACAGAGTGAGGTACCAGTTGACAAGCCTGTGGGAAAACCACCTAAGACACTAGTTCTGGGGACAGTGGTCCCATAGACGGACTGTGTCTGTCTCTCAAATGCCAGTGCTGTTCACAGTGTCCCTTTAGAAGCTCAGGGGTGGTTCCTTGGCATTTGGACAGGAGACGAGCACTATCAGGGCCAGGTATGAGGTGGAGGTCAGGGAGCCCCAGTCAAGTCAGTGAGGACATGGCAAGCGACTGGGGCAGGAACTGAAGGCAAAGCTGAGTCAGGAAGAGGTTATAGATACCTGACCATGTGAGTCTGAGTAGGTAGGTGTAACCATGGATCTTTTCATGGAGGGTAACAATCACTGTCAAAATACACACTGCGTGTCTTAGCAGTCATGGAATTCAAGCTCTGATTAGACTCACTGTAATGATGATAAAGTGATGATTCCAGACTCCTCTGTGTGGGAATGATTTCAGGACCCTTGATCCATGTGACAAAATCATTTTTCCAAGCAATTTATACCAGTCAAGGTAGTAATTTTGTTACCAGTGACATCTTTGTGTTGTTGTTTTGATAGTTTAATAGGCAGCAAGTGTTACTGTAGTACTTTTCTTGGTAAAATTAATTTTATGCTTGATAGCTTCGGCACATAATTCATGTATGCATGTTGTAAGATGTAACCCTGATTCTTGCTGATGCAAACAGTAGTGTGTGTGTGTGTGTGTGTGTGTGTGTGCATGTGAGTGCACACATGTGTGAATGTATGTTTATGCATGTTAGTTTGCACATGTATGGGGTATGCCTATGTATATGCATGTTTGTGCATGTGGAGGTCAGAGGACAACCTCAGACACCATCCATCTCTTTGCTTTTTTATGAGATGGTCTCTTAGTGGCCTATACCTCACCAAGTAGGTTGGGCTGGTCAGCAAGGTCTTGGTAGCCACCTATCAACACATGCCAGTGTTGGGATCTGAGCCACCACACACAGCCCCTGCACACAGGTTCTGGGGATCAAACACAGCAAGTACTTTACAGACTGATCCATCTCCCTAGTCCAGTAACATCATCCTGACTTGAGCTTCCAACTGCTTCTTGCCAGCGTGCACAGATAGGATGCTCTTACAACTCACTTGCTAAGTGTCATAAATTCTAATGCATTTTTAGAAATTCTTTTGAGTTTCCTACATTGGTGATCATGTCAATATGAAAAGCTGATTTATGCTTTATATTGTATATGGCTGAGTCATTAATCTTCTGCATATATATTTTAGCTGCAATTATTAGTTCAGTGCTGAGTAGAAAGCATGCCCTTGCATTTGTCTGGCTCTAAGAGAGAAAGCATACATACTTGTCAGCTCAGGTTTTCTCCCAGGGCCCTTTTCCAGACTTAAGGTCTCTCACTGATACCTTCATCCAATTTTAGATCTATTATCCATGCCCGTTATCATCATTACCAGTCAACATTTTATTGGCAGTTCTATTCACATCAATAAAAATAAATAAAAAATAAAAATAGTGGAAATCCTGACAGAAAATTCTGTCAGAACAGGGAAGAAAGAAGGACCTTTCTGGAGAAAGACAAGTGGCCAGAGTTCACGGGATACACCCACCTTATTGCCTCCAATACCAGCTCACGGCCAGGTGATTTGACGGCGTCTGTCTACTAGGCAGAGGAGATACAGCCTTTTCTCTGAGACAGTGCTCCTGCAAACATATGGAAAGATCTAAAACCCACCAGAGTTCCAGTGAGAAATGAGACAAGCATTAAACCCTCAAAGTGACACAATACAGGAAAAGCAAGCTTTCTTATTTGACCAGGGAGAGCAAGGTCATGACGGAGCAGAGTCGCTATAGCAAGCAGAGTACGATGCTTTCCAAAAAGGCTAAAATGGGAGAGAGAGAGAGAGAGAGAGAGAGAGAGAGAGAGAGAGAGAGAGAGAGAGGCTTGTGCTGAAGCCCCAGGGAGTTAGGCCCAGCAGGAGATGCAAGAGAAAGCTGGTCATTAGGAGATGTGAGCATTGTGAACTGGGAGGAGTGAAAGGAGAAAGGGCTGAGTGACAGCTCTAAGCTGATGTTGCTCTATAGACAACAAAACCATGAGATCACAGTTACTGCAATAACAATGATAATATTTCATGATGTCAAGCAAGTGTGTGTTCTATAGATGACAAAACCGTGAGGTCACAGTCACTGCAATAACAATGATAATATTTCATGATGTCAAGCAAGTGTGTGTTCTATAGATGACAAAACCATGAGGTCACAGTCACTGCAATGACGATAATATTTCATGACATCAAGCACGTGTAGAAATGTGACTGCTACTGCTCTCAACTTTTGGGAAAGAAAACAAGCCAAGAGAGTAAAGAAAAGCTAAATCAATGGGCAGATGGCCACAGAACTTCATCAAAGTTAACTGCTGCTCCTCAAAAGACACTATTAAGGAAAATAAAAAGGCCCGCTATCAACTGGGAAAAGATTCTTGGACAACACAGATCTGATGGAAGCTTGGGCCAGAATCTATAAAGAACTCTTAGAGTATAATAAGAAACAAACTATGATTTTTTTTTTTAAGAGAAGGGATAGGCAAAGGATTAGAATACACTTCACCAAAGAGAATACAGGTGGCAAGTTAGCCATGCAGAAATGCTCACCACGATCTCCTCAGAAACTGCAGCTCACCCACACTGAGACACCACTACCTACCCACCGGATAGAACTGTCAACACGTAGAATGTTCACACAGCTCACGGGAATGAAAATGGCACCTCTGTTTTAGAAGTGAGCTTACATCTTCTCATGTCAAATTAAACACACATCATATAATCTCATTCCTGGCATTTACCCAAAATAAACAAATGCAAATATCCCCATGGAGACTCACACATTGAAATTTAGATGAACATAGTCCATTAGTGCCTGCTGTCCCAACCAAGCAAGTGGTGTCTTCAGAAATTCACTATACCTGCTTGCAAGAGATTGTCGCAACTGGGCTTGTTGACTGTTAATGTTCCCTCATTGAGGAAATGGGTGGGGAGGGTCATGGGACCTTCACTTGAATATCCAGATAGTCCTGTCTTAATTGCAAAGAGTCTCTGGTCTGGCAGGGAAGTGTGGACAGAATATATTGGCTGGGCAAGAAGAGAGGAAAGGGGCTCCATTTTGCCAACCTTAGGGAAGCTATCATTCCTGTCGGATGCAGACCCTCCAGTGTGGTCGCTCCAGGATCATCGGTGTGCATGTCCACAACCTTTTACCAATGCTCTGTAAGGAAGCCTAATAAACTCTTTGGTTCCCCAGAGCGAACTTTGATGAAATAAAACTTTGCTTTGTCATTGGGACCTTAGTAGTGTGGATAGTACACACTGCCTAGTCACCCCCAAAGAGAAAATTCTTGTAACAGTGTCCTAAACTAAAAACAGCCCATATGCTCACCAACTGGAGAATTGATCAGTAATTGCCAGGAGCTGGGCACGAAGCCTACAATGTGTAGTTGTTGCCAGAGCAATTTAGAGAGATAGCTATCAAGGCAGGTATCAACTCATGGTTTCCAAAACCTTGGGTCAGAAGAGGAAATTTATCGAAAAAGGCGTGAGTAATGTAGGGGCACAATGTGCAGAGTCCGTATTTGCCGAGGTCAGTGTGGTTACAGGAGTCACCACCTGTCAAAGTTCCTATCACTATCTCCTTAAGGTCTGTGTGTTACGCAGACTTTAATCATCACAGCCCAGGGAACAGAAGGCCAGAGTCCAAATGTAACCAAATAGTAAGCTCTTCCCAAAGGGTTTTTAAATTGTACCTAATATTCTTTCTTATGAACTATCTTAAAGGACAGATACACTGACAGTGTGGGAAACATAAAAATGTCCTCCACCAGGGGCTAGGGAGACAGTTTAGTTGTTAAAAAGCACTGACTGCTCTTCCAGCAGACCTGGGTTCAATTCTCAGCATCCACATGGCAACTTACAACCACCTGTAACTCCAGTCCCAGGATATCTGCCCTCTTCTGGTCTATATGGACACTACACACATGTCATACATATAGAAACATACAGGCAAACATTCATATACATTAAAAAAGAACTTCCCTTTTTTTGAGAAAGGGTTGTCTCTTTTGTAGCCCTGGCTGACCTAGAACTGTTACATAGACCATTCTGACCTCTAGCTCATGGCCTCCTGAGCACGCCAAGCATAAAAATAAAGTATTAAAAAAAAATAAAACCCTCCCTTCATAAGCTCTGGAAAACATGGGAAAAAATAAGAGCATGAACATAAGAAAGAAAGAAAGAAAGAAAGAAAGAAAGAAAGAAAGAAAGAAAGAAAGAAAGAAAGGAAGAAAGGAAGAAAGGAAGGAAGGAAGGAAGGAAGGAAGGAAGGAAGGAAGGAAAGAAAGAAAGAAGGAAGGAAAAAAGAAACCTTGGTGGAAACAATCCCAGTCTAAAAGGAGGGGTACTGGCCACTTACAGCAGTGGGAGGGGCACTGGGCACTCACAGCAGTGGGAGGGCCACTGGGCACTCACGGTAGTGGGAGGGGCACTGGGCACTCACAGCAGTGGGAGGGGCACTGGCCATTCAGAGCAGTGGGAGGGGCACTGGCCATTCAGAGCAGTGGGAGGGGCACTGGGCACTCACAGCAGTGGGAGGGTCACTGGGCACTCACAGCAGTGGGAGGGGCGCTGGGCACTCACGGTAGTGGGAGGGGCACTGGCCATTCAGAGCAGTGGGATTTGAGACCCCCAGGAAGTTCAGGAGGGCTCCAGGGACGATCAGGTGAGCTTCTTCTATATGGGGCACATAGAGAGATGGCTTTGCCCTGTGGCTTTTCCTCAGAGGCACAGATCTAGCAAATGTGGCCTTGTTCTTGTTTGAGAGAGACACCCTTTCACACTTAAAGGTTGGGCGGAGCCAAGAAAATCTATTGCTGGGAAACACAGAAACTCTTCCGCAGCTAGACGCAATGAGTTCCAGGCTGGGGAAGGACGGGAACCGATGCTGCATGCCAGCCAGGAAGGACTGGACCCCTCCAGTCAGGGTGGCCAATCCTCACACAGCCTTTTCCCAGGCAGCCCCTCCTTTGTGGTCTATAGGAAAGAAACTCCTTCACAGAATTGCCATGTTGGAGCAAAGTGCCCAGTACATTTTAACCTAAATGCCCCCAAAAGTCCTATTGTCAAGCAAGTCTACTCTGTCAGAAAAAAAAAAAAAGCCTCTGAAGAAAGATGACTCAGCCTGCCTCTGTAGGGGTTTCTATTGCTGTGATCAAACACTGTGACCAAAAAGCAAGTTTGAGAGGAAAAGATTTATTCAGCTTACACTTCCACATTGCTGTTTCTCACCAAAGAAAGTCAGGGCTGGAACTCACACAGGGCAGGATCCTGGAGGCAGGAGCTGTTGCAGAGGCCATGGAGGGATGTTACTCACTGGCTTGCTTCCCCTAGCTTGCATAGCCTGTTTTCTTATAGAACCCAGGACCACCAGCCCATGGATGGCACCACCCACAAGGGGCACAATGCTCTCCCCCACTGATCAGTAGTTGAGAAAATGCCTTATAGCTGGATCTCAGGGAGGCATTTCCTCAACTGAGGTTTCTGCTCTGATGACTCTAGTTCATGTTAGCTTGATACAAAATCATCCAGTACCCAGGCCCAACCAGCTACCACCCGGGTACCACTACTACACTGGGAGCTGCTCACGTGTGGATGGCATGTTATGCAGATGGATTCAGGCCATGAAAATTGCAGGTGGTGATTATACTGACTCCTATGGGGACAAGGGTGCCTTCTGGAATCTAGTGACTGGGCTAAGAGACGACCCACACTGGGCAGATATCACTGGGGGCTTCACTCTGCTTGCCAGTGACA
This sequence comes from Grammomys surdaster, assembly GCF_004785775.1. Classification (NCBI taxonomy): domain Eukaryota; kingdom Metazoa; phylum Chordata; class Mammalia; order Rodentia; family Muridae; genus Grammomys; species Grammomys surdaster. The sequence goes on from NW_021604687.1 coordinate 9,232,024, forward strand.
GATGGCTAATAGTGCCTTGGACGATCAACATAGGAAGAGGAAGTCTGTCATAGTACAGGCTGTGATGGGCTAGCCTTCTGCTTTGGATCTGTGGCACCCAAGGATACCATGATAGAAATATGGTGGGCAAAATCAGCAACTTTGGGGGCAAGAGAGAGAGAGATTGAGAGAAAGAGAGGGAGGGATGGAGGGAGGGAAGGAGGAAGGGAGAGAGATGGAGGGAGGGAGGGAGGGAAGGAGGCAGAGAGAGAGAGAGAGAGAGAGAGAGAGAGAGAGAGAGAGAGAGAGAGCGAGCGAGCAGTAGTGCCCCGGGGACAGCACCAGCTCCACACTGGTCATGGATGCTCCTGCAACCACACTGTGAGGCAGGGCAGCTGTAGGAGCAGCCATGTTCGTGTACACATGTATATGCACATGGGTACAAAACATGCTCACACACAAACTCATGCATTCATACACATATCCCCTCTCCCATACTCACACACCCACACACTCAGATACTCCACTCACACACCCACACTCTCAGATACCCCACTCACACACCCACACACTCAGATACCCCACTCACACACCCGCACTCTCAGATACCCCACTCATACACCCACACACTCAGATACCCCACTCACACACCCACACACTCATATACTCTACTCATACACCCACACACTTAGATACCCCACTCACACACCCAGATACCTTTACCCACTCACACACACAGAGACGCCTCCACACACTCACACTCGAATACACACACCAACACACTCACTCTCATCCTCTCACAATACTTTCACATTCACAGACACATACATGTTTCCACTTGCACACTCTCCTCCTCATACACAGAAACTCACCCAACCACACTAATCTGTTCAGTTGTACAGCGCCATACACACTCACATGGTCAGACAAACATACTTCCAGTCAGTCCCATCAAGTCACACAGGCTTTCACCGCCACACATATCCATGTACACATAGTAACACGGACATAATCACATTGACACAGTCACTCTCACACACTCACACGCACATACCAACCCTCATACACACTCACACATACACGCAGCTACACGGATACCATTTCCCACTTACAATCGCCGTCACATTGACAGGATCCCACGCTCACCCCCCACACATACATGTTCGCATACATACTCACATGGTCACATTAATGCACTTTCACAGTCACGCTGACAGGTACACTTTCTCACACACTTGTTCTCTCCTTAGCATCTCTTCCTCTTACCACACAAGATAGGGATGATAACTGTTCTCCCTTCCAGACTGAATCACCATGAACTAAGGTTGGGGCAGGCAAAAAGCTGTGGCTTTGCTCCGACTCTTGCTTCTGAAGGCCACTAGTGGTCTTCACCCACAAGGTTACGGTGCCTACTCGTCTCTGGTGGAGTCACAGTCCACAGTTTCCAGCAAGCCTCACTCCACTGTGATTCTACAGTGTTAGAGGCAGACTTTTGAAGGAACTCCCATTAGAACCCAACTGAGTAACAACAAGGTGGCTGCCATTCACAGGACCTCTCAGGAACCTAACCCACAGACAGGGTAGAGCTGGGTCAGTCTGGCCTGGCCGCAGTGGCAACTCTTTGGAACCCGACATGCAATGCCTTTTCCCAGGGCATGTCTCACCAGCCTTGGCGTGTCATTTCACAATGGTCAGACCAAAGGAAACCAGGCAGAGCTCATTGACTCCCTTCCTTCTGATCTCTGCCCTTCCAGGTAGCTAACATAGGCAGACAGTAGGTAATTGTGTGTGGAACAGATTACTGCAAGGATCTGCAGATGTCAGTGCTGTTGGTCCTGAGTGGTGAGACTCATGGCTCCTGATGCTGAGGAGACAGGAAATCAGGACACGTGCCTTTAGTCTCCACTCTAACCTCAGAACAGTAGAAGTGGGAGAGCATAGTCCCTGCTCCCTTTAGCAGTTGAATCTAGAATTGATGCTGATCTCCCCTCCCCTCACAAGGACTTATAAATTGCATGTTAGGAGAACCAGGGAGTGAAAAGATGGAGGCGTAGGCAGGGGGACTGGATGCTCTTCAGGAAACAAGGTGGAGGACTGGACCCACTCTCCAAGCAACCACACCAGAAGGTTCTCAGTGGGAATGCTTGCCTTTCATCTAGGACTCGGTTGAACCCTGCAGCTGGGAGCCTTTGTCAGAACGGCTGCTGAGACCGGGGAGTGGGCGAGCCTCAGAAGGAACCACTTGAACCATCTCCCACCACACCGGGCATCTCCACCTCAAACGGTGTTAGCGAGCTTCATTAATTAACACTCCTAAAATGCTTTGGGCTCCTCGGATGAAAGGGAGCTCTCCAAGTGCAACGTGTCATTACCATTAAAATGATATTTAGTATTGGCAGACAGACCAGATGCTAAGCACAGATATGCCTCAGCCACAACAGAAGAAAGGTTTGTGAGGATGTTTCAGAGCACTGCTAACAGGCTCTCCTAAATTACCCCTCCCTTCCATAATGATGATTTGAAGAGAGATAGGATCTTAACCGCTGCAGAACCCAAGGGTATTTCCATTGTGGGTTTCAAGGACCCAGAGCCTGGCACACAGCAGATTTCTAGCCTTTCCCTACCTAGAATAGACTGTGTCTAAATGATAGCAAGGGAAACCAGGTTCCCCCAGACTGCATTTGGGGACAATTCCATGTATTCACATGTCACTCTGGCCTCCGCACTCGGCTGTGTGCTTCTGTTTGAAAGGTGACTCTAAAAGAGCAAGGAACAATGAAGAGTTAAAAGTGTGTGTACAGCAAGTTGGCAGAAAAAAAATCCCCGGCTGCACAGTCAAAGGCCCGCGCCTCAAGCTGCCAGCCACAGACAAAGTGCTGGCGAGCAAGTCCCAACACGCACGTCTTTATTAAATCTTTCTTTACAACACAGAAGTTAACTGTCTCCTGAAGTATGTGGGGTGTTTAAACGTGCCTCAGCTGACAAAAAAGTCATTTTTAAAGTCTCAGTACACGGTTTTCCATGGAAACAACATCTTGATACCCATTTCTGCTCAGTATGTAGTAAAGGGGTAAAGGCAGCCTTTAGGGCAGCCTGCCATGTCACCCCACATGTTCATCCCACATGTCCACAACATATAGAGATTATCCAGCCAATTTCTCCACCCAGGAAACGGCTGTAGCAGCAGCTAGTTAGCAGCAGAATTGAGGTATAACCAGGAGTTGGTGGGTTGACTTTAAGGAGAGCCCTTGCCTGTATTTGATCCACTAGTCAGAATGCCCAGCTGAAGATCTTAAATGAGACATAGAGTCAGGGTCAAAGGCAGTGTTTGCTGAGGGCCTTCTTGTTGCATCAACTCACAGAGGATGATGAAAGTCCAAAGGGCTTAGAGTAGAAGAGCTGGGAGATGAGGGCTGAACCCACCTTTTTATCAGGGACTCATGCTTGTGATGACAGCATCCATCCACTGTCAAGGGCAGAGTCAACATGGCCTGGCTACCTTCTAAAGGTCCCACTTGTCAATGTTGCTGTGCGAGGCCTAAGATTTCTAGCATGTGGACTCCAGGGGAGGTGTTCAGAACATGGCTGCCCTCCTTTGCTGTGTTAAGAGCACAAATAAATAGAAGAGAGCTGGGGTTAATTCAGCAGCAACACCAGCATCACTACTGCATGTGTGTATACCACAAAGGCTTGAGTGGGCTTGACCTTGGCCCTTGAGGGCAGGTATGAGCTCACTGACCCTCCCCTGGGGGACTTTGGGGTCCAAAGTGTCACATAGCCACAGCAGGGTAAAGCTGTGAATAGGCTTACAGTGTGTTATCACTGGGGTCTAGCTTTCCACCACTGTTCCCACTAGAGCACACCCATTTGACCCAAGGTCACCATCAGTCCTGATCAGCCAAAAGTTTACATGGTGGCAGGTAGGGGGTATTCTCTGTTCTTTTCCTCTAGAGACCATCACAACTAGCCTGCATGGTCTTCTTTTTCTAATAGTCAACATTAAAGCTCTCCCTGTTTGTGTAGGCACAGAACTGTACTTAGGTTTACTTTCAAGTGGAAACTGTATGTAAGGGAAGTTAAGTAACCCATAAATATTCACAGCTAGAACAAGAACTCACAAAAGGATTTGGAATTCAGTTGTCAGGACCTCCTTTGTAGGAATGAGGGCCATGACTCAAAAGCCATGGTGAGTATGGGCTGCATGATCAGTACTGGAGTCAAGCCAAGACCTAGGAGTCCAGTACAGAGCCCATCACACCTAGATGGCAGCAAAGATCCAAGCCATGCCCTAGCAGAAGCAGCTTTCAGAAGTGACTGCTGGAACAGAACTTCTGACATGGCCTGGTTTAACCAACAAAGTCAATATTGCCTGCTTTCTTGAATTAAAGCATCCAAAGAAAATTGGAAAAGGACACAGAGGTAAAATTCCTTGAGACATGTACTGCCCTCTGGGCTTGGCCATCAGTCCTCTCCAATTTTCAGAAGACTCTCAGAATATCCATACTGAGGCCAGTGCTGCAAGGCAAGCATCCCAAGGAACACCCCCCCACACACACAAACGATATCTGTGCTGCCCCTGCATAGTCAGAGTTTGGACTTTTGTATCACAAATTCTTAAATAGGACTTCACTGTAATAATGGAATCATCATTGCATCAACACAACCACGGAGATACCGGGGATGATAACGGCACAGATGGTAACTCTTGGAAGACCTGTGGGAAACGTTTAAGAGTTAACGTCTAACTTCCAGATGGGTTACAATCACTCAACCCCACGGGGTAGCCAGAAAACCTTCTACAAGCTTGCCATAGCCTCCTCAAGACACATGAGGCTGACTCTGGTGAACAGTACCCACTCACACAGAGTATATACTGCCTCAGACCACTTCCGGACACCAGTGGCTACTGTTGGATGCCTACTGGAGTCTTGGTGAAGCATAAAAATAGTTTTGACAGGAGCAAAGTTAGCGGGGGGGGGGGGTCACTGTTAAATGTGTCAGATATTCCTCATTGTGGGTGGATTTCAAAGACTCACAGTTGAAGGACGGAGGGATAAACTGTCATTCTGTCTGCACTTGCTCTGAAATGCTTTCACAGAAAACAAAACAAAACAAAACAAAAAACACCCGAAGCATCCAGGAAAGCCTCTTACCCTGCAGCAGGTCAGAGGTACTTCAGTGATATATATTCTATATATTTATATCTCTTTTCCTTTCACATTTAAATTTTTCTGTTGATTAAATATATTGATATATACATTATTAAAAAGTAAGGTACTGTATGGGTTTTTCAGAGACTTTGGGAGCAGGTGGGCAGCAAAGCTACAGGCTAGCCAGAAGCAGGGTCCAAATCAATGCCCCTCAACCTTCCTAATGCTGTGTCCCTTTAATACAGTTTCTCATGTTTTGGTGACCCCCCCCCATGATAAAATTATTTCCTTGCTACTTCATAACCATAATCCTACTATTTTTGTGGCTTGTAAACAGGTGATATGTAATCTCCAAACAGGTAGCAGCTCACAAGCTGACAACCACTGGTCCGGACAATTGCCTCTTCTCACCCTACCTGAGGCCTCTATGACATCTCCAGCCCTAAGTGCTTTGAAGTGGGAGATTTAAAAAAAAAAATGTACAGGAAGGAGATTATTAAGTGGCTTATATTCCGAGGGTGGGAAAATGTTTCTGTAGTCTAAGTTCTAGACTGTAGAGCGAGTGCGTTCCAGCCACTCGCTCCTCAAGCGCTCTGACTTTCCCTTGTATTTATCGCAGGCCAGGCCAACAGACTGACAAGTCCTCAGCATCCCTTGTTCTAGTTTGACTCTAAGCCGCTTCATCCTCCCCATTATCTTATCACCATGCCTGGATGGGGAACTGCTCTTCCCTGTGGCTGCATAGGCACATGGTACCCTCCTCCATCTCTAACCCTTTCTGGATAGACTTCCTCTAATGCCTACCCAGCCAATCAGGACAGGTAAGGGCTCTACCACTAAGCCATATGCCCAGTCCTTGCTTTACTTTCTGAGACAAGGTTTCCTTAAGTGACCCCCTTCTGTCCTGTACAACCCAGAAAAGCCATGAATTAGTAATTCTCCTGCCTCAGCTCCTCAAGTGGCTGGGGTTACAGGGCTGTACTGCTAGGTCCAGTTCATAAGCCATCTTTCAAGAACTCCCCGTTACCCCAAAGCCAGACCCAAACCACTCTCCCGTGCTGGTTACCACAGCTTCTTGCATATATACCATATCATCCCCAAGTCTGAAACTTCCTATGCTCCCGAGTCTCATCCACATGTTAGTGAATGTGCACATATGTGTGCATGTGTACACACCCCCCACCAATGTACTAGTATGTACATATATATGCTTACATGTTTGTCCAGATAACCCCTTTAGCAAACATCTGCTCACCCTTTGAGATAGCTTGACAGCCTTTTCTGGGCCCCTTTCCCGGGCCTGTCTGTGTCCTCATAGGCTAGGTGCACACCTCTGAGCCCCATATAGAAATGGTGTCTACACCTCTTTCAGTAGTGAGGGCTCTCTCTTTATATCTACACTATCTACGTGTTGGTGCAAATCCTAAAGTGGACTAAAGTTAAAAAAAAAAATCTTACAAGGTCTGCCAAGAGAGCTCAACTCATGGAGCTTGTAATCTGACCACCACATATCTGTTGTGGCTTATGTATACACACACATACACACACACACATACACACATACACACACACACATACACACATACACGCACATACACACACACATACACACACATACACACACACACA
>NW_021604687.1:9239181-9249570 GCF_004785775.1 Grammomys surdaster
CCCCCCCCCCCCAGAGAGAGAGAGAGAGAGAGAGAGAGAGAGAGAGAATAAAATTCCTACAAGGTAACCAGGATGGGTGTAAATTAGCTACAGAGAAAGGAGCAACCGACCCAGTTGGACTTGGCTTTGCTTATCTGAAGTGGAAGCTGTCTAGTTCTGCTTCTGTGGGTTTCCTCACAGAATTTAAGACATTGCTAGCTAGCCGCATGCAGCACTGTGTGTCAGCATCACTCTGACTGGATGCTGTCCATTCCTTTTGGCTTACCCATTTGTGTAGATGCTTTTAAAAGGCTGAGATGACAATTGTGACAGGTGCAAAATAATCAGTTTTGTACCGTCTCTGAGAGGAGCGCTGCCCAGGGCCACTCACAGCCCCAGCCCACATTCTGTGGCTCGGCTGCTGGGAGAGGCTGCTTTGATGTTCTCAGGTTTTATCTTGCTTTGCCTCAGTGAGATGTCATCTGGGGATGTGCCCGGAATCTTGACACCTTTGAGATGTGAGTCTCACTTCCCTTCTCACCTGATGATGCTACTTTTGATTGCACTGGAACCTGTTTTCTGTTTTCATCTGACTCTTCTTACAAGATGGCTCCTATGTGTTCTAAATGTGGTGCCTTTTTTTCGTCTATATTTGTCAAAGGTGGCAAAGAGATGATCTTTGAACAACTTGAATTTTGCATGTGCAGCCTCTGGTTGTCACCAAACTACCCCATAAGAGTTTAGGTTTCCTCCTTCATACTTTGAAGGCTCCTGTCTGTAGCAACCCCTACAGATAAGTCCATGCTCTGAGCTCCACTGAACCCAGAGTTGAGGTTGGGGGCTGATCTTGCTTCAGGCAGCACCCAGGGATGTTTACTGCTAGAGTAACAGCCACTGTTTTGCTTCTCCTCTTGCAAATCCATGCTGTTGACAATTTCCTCAGATAAACTGCAACAGCCCGCTAACACACTGAGATGAAGCCCAAGTGTATAAGGTTCTTGTGTGAGGTACATGTATGCATGTGTGCTTTAGGGAGTGGGTTCTGGAAGCTAGGCATGGAACTGTCACATCCTAGGCCACATGTGATTGCCATTCTACTCTTCCCAGACCCATGTCAGATTGGCTGAGCTCAGAGCTCCTCTCTGTGCCCAGGTTGTCTTGGTACCTTGTTGCATCCAGGGTGGCCTGTTCTTGCCCAGGCCCTCCATATGCCCACTCTTCATGCTCCACCCTGCTTCAGTTCTGATCCCCAAGAGTTCCCTGGTCAGCCACTTACCTCTGGGGCCTTTTGTATACTAAGTAGGGTATTGCTCTGGGTACCCTATGGCGAGTCCACATACTTTCTCCTGTAAATATATGTATCAGTTTTGGATTGAGGAACTCAAACTGGCCATGAAATGACTGTATATACTTTCCCACTGACCATTTCATTAATTTCCTGAAGGATTTTCCTCCTGTGACTGCCTGCCCCATGATCCAACATAAATGTAGACTCCATTCTCTGGTGGGCAAGCTGTCTTTGGGCACTATCTGTGAAGGCTCTACATTTACCTTCTTGGGCTTGGGGGCTCAAAGATATAAACTGTCTTTAGTAGGATCTGTGCCCTTTCTGAGGCCAGGCCTAGAATGTATACATGAGCCCACATTCTAAAGTCTGAATTCTAAACCGACTAGAGATATTTCAGTTGACTTTAAAGGCTATGAAACAATGTGTGCTTGCTTTGATCAACTCAAGGACAAGGTCAAATATTTTGAGATCTCTTAAAAGAAAATAAATGTTCCTATATTCTTCTTTCTACTCCCTCTGTGTGACATTGGGTGAATATTCACGTGGCTTTCTTTGCAGGAAGCCTTCCCAGAATATCCTAGGGCTGGGTGGTATAGCTTGCAATCTGAGCTATCTGCCAGCCTCACCATGCAGCAGGCACAGCAGAGACGCACTCTAAGCACACGCAAATGGACATCTTGGCCCAGGAAATGACATTGTCAGCAATGGCAGCAGAATCTCTGAAAATGAAGGACAACTATAAAAACAAGGATGGAGACAGAAAGCAGAGTGTCCTCAGGGCCTCCCAGAATGCCATGCTCTTGGGGTAGTGTCCATTTCTTTCTTCTAATGGTTTCCCATATCTCTGGCCTTTCTCACTGGTCTATTTGGAGGACTGTTTCCCGTGTGCCAGATGTCTCGCTATGTTTGGGTAATTATAACTATTTGAAGAATTTCAAGAAAATGTCAGCTCATTAGTGGCTGAGAGTACTTGACATTCTCTCTCTGATAAAACCCCAGTTTGTTGAATGGTTTAAAATTCATACAACACATGGCACAAAGTAGGATCCAATTCAACAGAATCATAATATGAGTGATCAAAACTGGACAGTGCGGACATGACCACAGACAAAGGCACTTTCTAATGAATATGGCCATGTTCTTATAGAACCTACTGTGAAGATGTTCAAGGAACCACTGGACTATAAAGTCGGAGAGTTAAACCTTTGTTGAATCATAGTGGAGGAATGACTAGTCTAACTAGCGAGAGCATGATACTGGTCCAATGATGACCAGGAAAAGATTTTTACTCTTCTGTTTGTCATTGTTCAGTGAGTCAGAATCACCATTGAAAATCTAAGTGACATGTGCTACTGAAGATGCTACGATATGACTCAAGGTCACTGTCCTCAGGCTCCACACTCACTACCTATGACTTGATCAAAGACATAGTCATCTCTTTCCTGCCCTAGGGGATGTTATAAAATATGGGGACAGGGCTTACCCTACAAGAACCCCAGGAGAGTGTGAAATAAGTCCTTTTAAAAAATGCTTCCTCTTTAGCTGTACATTAGAGCGTGCTGCGGCTAGTAATAGCAGTATGTGCCAACATGTACACGGTGGCTCCGTGGCAGAAAATCCAAAGGGAAGGTTTTAGAGGAATAAAATATTAGTCTCTAATCCCTTTCTTAGCGAGAACATTCTCAAACTACCAATCAAAGACATCATCTATCTCTTTGCATTTTTCAAAAGAAGTGGTAGAGTAACAGGTTGTTGTAAACACACTATACTTACTGGTTCTTGACGCCAACTCATGAGTAAGCCGTAGTAGACATGGGGGTTATGAGCTAGGCTTCGCAGGTTCAGGTCCAGTTATCCTCATTTCTAGTATGTGATCCAGAAAGTCCCTAAGCTGCTCTAAGTCCTAGTTTCCCTCACTACGACACATGGACAGTGGCACTCGCTATGCAGGATCCAAGGATCCTCTGAGAACATCTTAGCACAGAGCTCTTTGGAAGGTGGAACTGCCCTGATAATTGGCATCTTGCATCTACATGCATGTACCCTTGGAAGGCTTGTTCATGACAGTGTCACAGTGTGCTATGGTTGAGATGTCACTGGTCCGGCCTGAGCTGGATGAACAATTGGTGTAAAAGGTGCAAATATGAGGCTCACTGTGGGGAGGGTAACACATGACAGACTTTTCATGATTCTATCCACCATGGCAATGATTTTGAGACTGTCTGACTGAGGAAAGCTGCTTGACATGGAGGTCAGAGTTTCCACTAACAGTATGTTAGAGTCATGGAGTTCTCATGGGTAGTCCATCCGTAAATGCTTATCCAACAGGGCAACTGAGGAAGAAGAGAGAATGACCTAGACCAGTATCATTTTATGTTTGTTTTATTATTATTTTGATTTTGTTTCTCAAGACAGCGTTTTTCAGTATAGCCTTGGCTGTCCTTGACCACACTTTGTCAATCAACCTGACCTTGAACTCAGAGATCTGCTGGCCTCTGCCTCCCAAGGGCTGGGATTAAAAGGAATTGCTTCCATGCCTGGCTCTGGCATCAGTTTTTAAAACAAATTTATTCAACCAAAGTACAGATGACACACAAAGTTAGGAGAGGCAGTGGTGGGTTTAATGGTGAACTGAAACTCGCTGATGTCCACAAGCCAGATGCCTGCCTAAGGACATGCCTGTAATTCAGTTGGAAGGAATACCAAAGCCCCACCCTTGTACATTACAGACCACTTGCCACAACCATGTGCAGGAAGCCTAGTTTATCTCAGTCCTTCAAACAAAAGCCTGAGGATTTTAGTTGAATGAAAAATTCAAGGGTCTGGACTACAATGCCATAGAACTCTGCTTCTGTGTGTGGACATCAACCTAAAAACTTCAGGGGAAAGATGGGATAAAAACCACTGCTTTTACTAGCTTAATGTGTTACTTGGAGTGCTCTAGGCAACAGAATTGATACAATGAATAAATATTATGCGGGTATTTATTAGACTGGCTTACACAATACAGTGGGGGTATTCCAACAATTGCCATCTCGCACTGGAGAAGCCAAGAATGTGGTAGTCACTTGGTTTATGAGGCTGATGTCTCAGCAGTCTTAATCTGGCACAGAAGGCCTGGAAGATTCCTAGAGAGCTTCTGGTCTTGAGCTTACATGGGAAGGCTGAAGAAACTGGTTCTTATCAGTGAAGGGATGAAGCTGTTGCAGCAACAGAAGAGAGAAACTGGCCAGCCAGGACAAGGGTAAGCAGGCAAGAAACAGTTCTTCTTCTATGTACTTTTGTCTGGGCTCCCATCAGAAAATGCCACCACATTAAGGGTGAGTCTTCCCACTGCAAATGATCCAAGCAAGAAATTCCCTCTTGGGAGTCTATACCCAGTGGCTGCCTGTAGCTAATTTAGATCCATCATACCTGAAATTCAATGGAACGTGTTCAGGAGGAAGGGAAGTATTTTGAAAGAGGTGGTGAGCAATTAGTCCGCAGAGGAGCACACGGATGAGCTCACTGGTGTCATTGCTGACACATTCACAGATGACAAGGCCTGATGGGGGCCCAGATACATGGTGCCTGTCCATGGACATAGTCACAGAGGTATTCCTGATTCATTTTCAGAATAATCTTAGGAGATGAGGATTTAATACCGATTTTGTAAGTTTAAAAACAGATACTGGTAACCTCATAAACTTCCACAAACCTGCTTAATCTCAGGCATCATGACAACAGCTCAGCTCCAGACTGACTCCAAAATCGAAATCTCCTACTAGGTAAAAGAGTATTGCAGTAAGAGAGGCTGAAGAAGACAGAGAAGGACCCAGAGCCCCACCAGTGGTCTCCAAATTTTCAAGGTGCATTTTTGTGGCTCCAAGAGAAAGTACTGAAAGGATTACTAAAAAGAAAATGAAGGCAAATTTTATAATATAAGGAAATTCAGTGTAGCCAAGCTTGTCCAAGTGCAGTGACTACATTTGCAAGAATCAGAAACAGCCACCGATAACAACCTTCACAGCCAAGAGCCTTCCTCAGATCTAGCACTGGGTCACATGGCTAAAGAGAACCTTGCATTCTCCTGGTTCCATCTTGAATTTCACAGACTAGAAGGAATCTGTGCAACCATGGAGTCTGCTGTTGTCCTGTGCAGCTAGCAAGCCAACGAGATGAGAAGAAGCCGAGCATCCTTAGCCCTGGTAACAGCTAATACATCAGTAAAGAAAGCAATTCTTTGAGTGTTTTTCTAAGCTTTTTAAAACAAATACAATAATTAACTGTTAATTTTCTTAATGCTGTAACAAAATGATGAGAAACAACACAGGGAGGAAGGATGTCCTGGTGGTATGAATGAAAATGGTTCCTATAGGCTTACATATTTAAATACTTTGTCTCCATTTGGTACAATTGCTTGGGAAAGAGGTGTGGCCTTGCTGAAGGAGGAATCACTGGATGCACATTTTTGAGGTGTCAAGCACCTACTCCATTCTCAACCTTCCCCCCCCCACCCTCTGCTTCCTACTTGAGGATAAAAACATAAGTTCTCAGCTACTGCTCCAGTGTCATTTCAGCCTGCATGCGGCCATGTTCCAGCCATGATGGTCATGGCCTAATTGTCTTAAACTGTAAGCCCCCAATCAACTCTTTCTTCTGTAAGCTGCCTTGACCATGGTGTCTTACCACAGAAATTGAAAGGAAACTAGGACAGGAGCACTTTGGCTCATGGTTAGAGGCCACCGTGTTGGGGAAGTCACTGTAGCAGGAATATAAGGCAGCTGTTCACAGTGCATTCACTCTTCAAGAACAGAGAAGGCCTAGAAATGAGGCTGGCCCAGAAAAGTCAAGGCCTATATATACCCAGTAACACGCTTTCCCCAGTGAAGCACCACCTAGGTACTACAATCTTAAACATCCTCCCAACCAACTCAAACATATGAGCCTGAGGACATTTTATATTCAAATCACAATTTCTCAAACTCGATTCCCTGTTCTAACCACATTCTCAGTCTGAACCTCTGTCACGAGACCCCCTCCTTGGAATTAGACACTGTCACATTTCATTATAATCTATGCTGGGATCATCTTAAGCCAGCTTTCAGGTAAGGCTTTCGAAGGAACCAAGCAGCTTCTACAGAAACAGCACACAAGACAAACAGATGTGGCTGGGCACATGCAAGAGCAATCTGGAGGCCTGAGCTCCTGTGTGCTAGCTTTGGGGTCCTGGAGGACAGACAGAAGTTGGGAGCTGCACCTGGGTGAATCCCTCTATTTTCAGTGCCTTCTCCTGTCCAGAGCACCCTCCTGTACTCCCCCTTCCTTGTTCCCTGTGTCTTTCTGATACCCTCTTCTACACAGGAAGAAGTCAGAGAAGAAGGGTGCCGAAGACATGAATCCTGTTAAGAGCAGGGGTTCTTGGAGGTGGCAGGCAAGTGAGAGAAGGAAGAAGTGACATTTGCCCTCACTCACCACTGACTGTGAGTTTCCTCAGCGGTCCTACAGAGGCAGCCTGGTCCCTCTAGCCACATTAAACTACTGTTACAAGACACACTTAACAAGCACAGAATTACTGAGTGCTGAGACTTGAAAATAGAGAGTTTGTGAGAGAAATGGGCATTCATTTTCCATCACTCTCTTTAACAATGGGTATGTCCATTACTGCATGCAGATGGGGGTGTCCCGAGATCACCAAGACGGGCATTCGGAGACATGTACACAAAAGGCAAAGGTATCCTCTGTATATGAGATCCCATGCTGGGGAAACAAAAAGTGAAGGGGGAGGGGGAGGTCAGCTGCACAAAGTAAACCCTTCCCTATTTTCAGGCATGAGGTGAGAATCTACTGTGGCCGGATGATGTGGGATCCATGTCAAAGAGTGGGTTCAGAAAGGCACTGTGGAGGTGACAGGACTATCATGACACCATAATGAACAGACCACACATGGTATGTGTGGAGGAAACAACAGTTTGTGTCACAGGAAACAGCCCAGTGGGCTTATTCAGCATTAAGAGTCTGTCCTGATGACTCCATTGAAAGTTGGAAAGTCTGGATATTCTCCACAGAAGCAAACATTAGAGGTTGATTACAGAGAACTGGTTTACTCGGCCACGGGACTGGCATCCAGAGCTACTGGCAGGTAGGAAGTTGGAACCTAGAAGATTCTGAGGCAGCTGTCCTGAGAGAGAGAGAGTAGCTTTTCTTCCAGGAAGCTCAACTTTGCTCTTGAAGCCTCAAATAAAATGGAGGCTAAGACACATCAAGGAGAGTCACCAGCTTTGCTTAGTGTTGACATGTGTGGTTCTTAGCTGCATCATCATCAGAGGAGTTCCTACATCAGAGCTTCATCAGGTCCCTGGGGATGGGCCTGGCCAAAGGGACTTAAGACTCAACCTGCAGCAAGAGTGGAAATTGAAAGAACAGGCCAAGACTACAAAGCAAAGGTCTCTCTCTCTCTCTCTCTCTCTCTCTCTCTCTCTCTCTCCCTCCCTCCCTCCCTCCCTCCCTCTCTCTCTCTCTCTCTCTCACACACACACACACACACACACAGAGACACACACACAGACACACAAACACATAAACACAAATATACACACATATTACACAGACATTTGCACACATATACATACAGCTGCCCTCATACAAGCAAATGCACACACTTTTACACAGAAGACACACAGAAGACAGATACACATAGACATTTACACACACACACACCACAAAGATCCGAGACATACAAGCCAGCTCCAGGGATATCACACACAAATCTTGGGAACTAAACAGCATCTCATTTCATGGCATAGGAAGCTCATCTTCCCCAAATTAACTCCTCACCTAAACAAGGCCACTGCCACATCCTCTCTATGTCTGTGACAGGAAAGAAAGAACAGAAGGAAGGAAGGGAGGAAGGAAGGAAGGGAGGAAGGAAGGAAGGGAGGGAGGGAGGGAGGGAGGGAGGGAGGGAGGGAGGGAAGAAGGGAGGAAGGAAAGAAGGAAGGATGGAGATGGTTGAAAAGGAGAAAGGGTACCAGTGGAGGCGGTAGACATTTGATGTCATCTTCTGGGGAAGGTACAGATAGCTAGGCCACACGTGACAATCAGAGACCCTGAGAGACCTTAGGGGAAGAGAACCTTGGTTTAGGAGGCCCCAGCTTAAAAAAAAAAAAATTGACCCTGGGGAGAGTCAGGACAAGGAACCTAGTTAAGAGGTAGATACCACAATAACCCACACAACAGAAGAGGCTTGTGGCAATGAGAGTCAATGAGCTGTTACTTTACTATAAATCATAAGAAAAAGAACTAGGCCCACAGCTAAAGAGAAACTAGGGGCTCTGTTCAACAGGGATGAGCTCCAGGGAGCAGGCTAAAGTGCTGTGAAGTGAGGCCAGGTGTAAGGCAAGACACACAAGCAGCAGCTAGCAGATTAAACAACCATCCAGGCCTCTGCCTTACACAGGAATTGGGGGAGGGGAGAGCCTATAGGTGTGAACCTGCAAGGAAGGGAATTGGTAATTATTGGAGGGAACACTGACAAAACTTCTGACAGAAGTCTGCTAAACCTTGTCATCAAATCTGCAGCCCTAGGACAGCAAGACTGTTAACTCCTCTCCCCATGGAAAATATCCTGGGGTATATTCTTCAACCTTCCTTTCCAGCCCAAGGGTCCACAGCAGGAACCTGAAGATTCTGGTTGGTTTACTAGGAAAGGTCAGACTGGTGCAACCCTTTTTGCAGTGACCCTGGTAAGTATGTGAAGAATTTCACTTCAAAACGGTTTCTCGGTATTTCCTCTAGTCAACTTCCCAGGGCTGAGATGGTGCACGGCTAAGGAGATTGTTCAGCAGGCAATAAGCCCTGTGTTCGATACCTGGCACCACATAAAATAAGAAGATAACTTTCCAAGCACACGGAGCTTGTTTACTTCTCATTAAAGGACTCACGTGGGGATTTTAATGTCCTAGCAGCTGATGTTGATTGAGAATCAATCCAAAATTAGGATTAGGTTTCCTTTCTGAGGCGATTATTTAAGCCAATAGGGAAATGAGTTACGATTTTTGGAAAACTCTATTTCCAGGCAACATTTAGAATGATATCATGGCCATGGGTCAACACTTGAATCACAAAAAGCACTGAAGGTAGAACTTCCTAGCCAAGCTACTCCCATGCTGTGAAGAACTCTTGGTTACTTTATAAAATAGAACTTGTGGGATGCAGTACATGAACAAAACAGTCAGCCGGGTTACATGACAATTTAACTTCTGATACACTAGAAAATAGCCCTGGGCATACCAGTTCTTCAATCTTCCTTTCTAGCCCACAGGTCTTCCAAACTTAATTGCAAATCTAGGCCTCCTCCCTCGGGAAGAAGGGGTGGGGTGGTGCCTGAAAGCCATGAAGTCAGCACAACCATCAACCTGAAGCTAGGATATACTAGGACACGACTCACCACGGGGCCAGGACACACCCCACCATAAAACATCCCACTAAGACACACACCATCACGGAGCCAGGCTGAGATACACCCCATCATGGAGACAGTACGTACCCTACCATTGAGCAAGGACCAATCCTACTATAGATCTAGGATATACCCCACTGCGGAGCCAGTACCCATCCTACCACAATGACAGCACATACCCCAGCATGGTGCCAGTAGCCATTCCACCACCAAGTCATAAACACCTCACTACGGAGCCCACACACATCCTACATGAGTCCAGTCCAGAGCTTCCAGGGAGTCTGCACACACACACACACACACACACACACACACACACCCCTCCATGGAGCCAGTCTCATCTCACCATGGACCACGCCTACATCAACACTGGACCCAGCACACATCCCACCTTCCTTACAGGGTTGAAGCTTTTGCTACACTGCCCTCCACCTCGCCCCCACACCTGGCTCTCAGCTGTCATCACTGATGGCCAACCCTAAGGAGTGTGTGGTCCCTAGTCCCTCTCTTGGTCTGCTGGTATCCTGTCTTTGCTTTACTCCTATACTGAGCTATGCTTTATCTAAATCAGGTCACCTGAGGCCTACAGTGCTCTGGAGTTTGTGGCCTCAGGTACATATGTAAGCCATACGTTAGGCACAGTGATGAGATTCAGTTTTCTACTTGAAAACATCATATTATA
>NW_021604687.1:9249580-9261815 GCF_004785775.1 Grammomys surdaster
CATACATATCACACACACTATATACACACCATATACATACCACACACATGTGCACACACATACATACCACACACACACTACACACACACACAGTACACCACACACACATACACATCACAAACACTGGTCACATTGAGCCCCTGTATGCACAGGGGCCAGAGCTAGGTCAGCCTAATGTATCTTCAGCCCCAGGTCCCACGGGGATGGTAGTCAATGAGGGTGCAGTCTTCTCATAGTGCCTTGCTGCTTTGATGGGCTGTCATCTTGCTTGGGGAGATTTCAGCTAGAGGAGTGGCACAGCAGCTGCAAAGGTGTCAGAGCACATCAGGGAAAAGATTCATCCTGGAGCTGGTGGCAGGCCCATCAGGATTCTCTGGTAGGAAATGCAAAAACTGGGGGCAGCAGCTCCAGCTGGGAAATCCCTGCATCATCTTGCAGCCTGTCCAGACCCTAGTACAGGCTTTTCTAGGCAGAGTCTTGAGACCACAGAGAAGTACTCTGTTCTGTTCCCTGACTGATTTACCTTTTGTTCTGGCTCAAAGTGTTGAACATGGTGGGACACAGGTGTCATTATTCCTATCCTGTTACTTAATAAATTCTGTATCTATTAATTAAACATACAGAAGTACAGAAAGGACACCTCTAAATGTCACAATGGCAAATTTCATAATAGAACTTTGGGCAAGAAGCCTCTTTTATGAGATTCTCTTTAGAGTTATTAAGGGAACAGGTTAGAGAAAACAGGGAATAAATCCCAGGCCTGGGGCGTTCTTTATAAAGCATGTTTACAAGCCCTAGCCTCACTCTTCCTTCCAGAGCAGGCTCTCCTCCCAAGCAAACCTGGATACATGGTGTCACTCCCATATGAGCACACTCTGCCCAAAGTCTCCACTGCTCTCCTGAGATATACAGACCCTGCTCTGACACTATCTCACTGAGGCTGATGCCCTGGCCTGATTTGCCTTGATGACTGGGTGACTGTCTAGTCTGCAGAGACATTGTCTTCGGTCTTTTCATGGGAGCCCCACCTTGCTGAGATGTCACCTTGCTCAGAAACACTGACCCAGGCCCTGGTATCTAATGAGCTATATAGATTCAAGTTGTTCTTTTTAGAGTTTTCTGTGGACGCTTTTTGCATATGTGCTTTTTCTCCAATCTTGAATGAGCTCAGGCAGCACTAAGCAATCTTAAAGGAGTTCGCCGATGGCCTTCCATCAGCAAAGACAGAAAAAAAAAGCAACAAGGAAAAAATGATCCCAGTGGCACTCCCAAAATATTGCCCCACTGACCTACCTCTCCTGCTCCACTTTGTCCCCCCACACGAGAGCTCAGAACAGCAGAGGAGCCTGAATGCTTCTGCATCCTACATTGAGCAGTAGAGTGATGTTGTCTGGAACTGTATGACTACATTGGTAATTAATTAAGCACACTGAGTCTTGTAATTCAGTATCTGCTCTGTTGCCAGGCAATATTCTCTGACATTTATCCCAGAGGCTCTGGAATTTCCAGTAGGAAAATCCTAAAGGTAAGACAGCCCTGGGGCCTGAACTTTTGGAAACCTTCAAAGCCTGCTGCATTCCAGCCTAGGCCCTAGTTAAATGGCAGGACCAGAATGTATCTCAAATCCTAACCTCAGTGATGCCTGCACTGAGGAGGCTCTACTCAATTGCTGTGTGAGGGAGATGCCAGGTTCTTAGAGATAGGAACACTGCTGCTCACCTTAGAGCAGGGACCTCCAAGGAAGCTAATCCATGCCAAGGTCCACCCAAGGGCTCCCAGGATATATCAGGGAGCAGATCCTACCCTGCCACCCTGCTACTTGCCACTTTAGCACTGGCCCTTTCCCCACCTCCATTTAAAATGAGAATAAAGAAGCCTTCCCTGCCATTGCTTCAAGTCCAGTTAGATAATGGTTCTAATTTAGCACCTTTCTCATATGAGACATTCATGCCACTATGAATACAGACATAGTGACAGAGCATGACACAGAACACAGGGAGTGACCCTGCCCGGAACCATACGATGCATTTTCCACAGAGTATGGAATGGAATGGGGCTCATGAATAGACCCAGGAAGGGAGTGGTGGGCACATAATGGGTGGCAGAAGTCAAGCTGTGTAAGCACGGAAATGCTGAGAATGCTTCAGGGACCTGAGGGTCACCCTGCTGCTTGGCAAAAGCGATGGGACATGGATGTGAGTTCAGAAATACCCTGCTGGAACCATTGCCAGTCAAGCCAGGACTGTCAGTCTCTTTATCGGCGGCTGACACACATGCTGGCATGTTACTCTGCAAAGATGGGTGACATTATAAACACCCTGAGAGTATCTTGCAGCCCTAGGTTCCCAGTCGTAGGTGGCTTTCTCCTGCATCCAATTCCCTTGGGACTAGATGTAGATAGGGTTCCCATGAGGAATACCATGTACATGCAAGGCACACTGCACAGATGCTAGGGTTAACATGTGAAGAGCCCCTTCAAACATGCAACTCCAACACCAACCAGTGAAATAGGCCACCCTTCACCACCCCGCATTGCTACCCATCTCCCCAGCCTGCTTCCGAAGATACTCCTTCAGAACTTTTCTAAACAGTAAGATTGCTGGTAAGTGGTGAGTGTGCCTTCTCTGACACTATTTTTCACATTTTTTGTTCCATGTTCCCTCACTCAGAACTCAGGACAGTTGATCTTGAAGAAGCCATGGATATACTATTGTGGCTGGACTCCTTCTCCAATGTACCAGTGAGACTAGAAAAGCAGAAGGGCCTCTCCTTTAGGCATGATACACCCTAGCACTTGCCAGCAGCCTTCCAATGCTCATATCAGAAGTATGTGCTCTCTCCAAAACACAGGTTCATGACTTTGAGTAATTAATTGTGTGTGAAACTGTTAATGAATAGAGCCTCCAGCCTGTGGAATGCAACTTTCCCTGGGCATGGGTCCCTCTGTTCCCATATGTAACCAGTACCAAGCAGGATATTCTCTTTGGACGCTTTCCACGTGACTGTCTACGCCCAGCAAAGGCAGGAAGCTACCCTTGGGCCTTGGCTGCAGTACAGACTTGGGGACGGTTCTGTGAGGAGTGGACACACATCTTTGGGGCAGCAGTACCCCTTTGTTTGAGCTCACTCTGACTTTCTACCCTTCCCCAGACTTTCAGAGTCTTCTGGGCACATGGTAGATACACACTAAACAAAACCTCCATTGAACAGAAGTCTTCGTTTTGTCAATATTGGGTTTGGGGATATTTCTCCCAAATTCCTCAACAATCCCACTGGTGGTTCTCCAGGTATATGGTTCATTTTTACCATTAATCATAGCTGTTGGAAATTAAAGAAATTAAGATACATTGCAGGCTGGAGTGTGGCTCAGTAGCAGAATACTTGCCTAGCAAGGGGATGGGGATGGAAAGAGGAATGAAGGAAGAAGAAGGGGAGGCCCTTCTTGAGATCCTCTATCTGTGTTGAGTATTTGCTCAATATCCAGAGCCTGTAGGGCTATCATGGATTAGCTGCTCCCGTTTCTTCTATATTTAATGGGGAGAAAAAGGACCAAGAGAGTTAGAGGATTTATCCAAGGCCATCAGCCAGTCAATAAATGTTTGAACAAAAGTCCAAGCCTTCTAATTGCCATTGTTGCCTTTGGGGCACAATACGGTGTTGTTTAATGTGCCCTTAGGAGGGACAGAGTTCTCATTCATGGGTGGGAAGGTGAAGCAGTGAGTAGCAAAAGAAGAGAGTGGGGGAAGAGAAGACAGAAGAAGAAAGGGAGAGGAGAGGAGGCTGAGGATAAGGAGAGGAGGGGAGGGCAGAGGGGAAGGAAGGAGAAAAGAGAAGAGAAGAAGGCCATGTGGTGCTTCCCAAGTTTGACATTAGTGGTAACTTCAAAGTAAAGAATGGGTCTATTAATTCAAAAACAATTAAAAGAAGATGAATGCAGTTCACCTTGCAAGCAGTGATTCAAAGGCATAGCTTACTGGGCCAATCAACGTGCTCACCATCTGATGGCAATTTTACTGGGAATTCATATATACCCACAGCAGTTAAACCACATCAAGGGCCATTCACTACCATGTAGCTGGAAAGTGAAGGCTGGAATGAAAATGCAGGATCTGGCCTCAGCTAGCCCATGCTTCCAGAAACATGAGGCAAGAAGCAGAAGGGAGATATAGCCCTTAGATACTTGGGTAACTTTAGCAAGGACCCATGGGGAGGCTGGTTGGTGACAGGAAAGTGGATATTGTGGGTGTTAGTAACAGAGAAAGCATGAAATGATACAACTCGGCTAACAAGAGTAGTTAGAGTCCCCTGCAAATGGAAAAAGATAGCACATCCATGGAACTGTGAGAGAAGTTTCCTCACTAGCAAGGCCTCAGTACCTTCTTCTTGTCTAACATTAGGGAATTTACCTGAATCACGCCAGTTCCATAACTCTACTCTGTGTGGGTTCAGGTATGACTTGGTGGATGAAGTGAGACCCAAAACATACAAGGAGAAAAGGACATTACTCTAGTGACAGTCATTACTCTCTCCACGTCCAGGGACATGACTCTACATAGACTGAAGGGTCCAGTTGTGCTGACATCAGGCAAATGTAATAAATCTCTTCATTTTTCACAGACCTCCTCTTCTCTTCACTCTCTTCTGAATATGAGCAGTCATTATGGATGTTCAAGTGGGACCGCTGTACAGAAGGGAGGGGCTGTCAGGAGGACTGCAGAGGTGCTAGGTGACCCTCTCCATGGCCTTTCCTCTCTGCCATTCATCTGGTAGGTGAAGCCTGGCCCAACTCTTGGAAAGACCCAGTCTTGGGTAGAGACAACGCCAAGAGACAGGTTTCTTAGGGAGAAGAGCTAGGAAGCCTCAGAGTGCAAAAAATCCTTTGAGGCCTATAGCACCTCCTTGCTCAGGATCACACTTGCAAGAGAAACAATGCATGCCCTTGCCAGGGGCTGAAACCCTCTTTTATCTGCTTTCACATTTAGAGCAACTACACGTCTACACTTCAGGCCTACACTGCTTGTTTCTGTCCTTGTTACAACACCCTTGCTTTAACCTGGAGACTGCCAGAGCAATCATGGAGAAACCACAGCAACTCAGAGAGTGCTCAATATGAGTGATCAAACACAAGGGAAACCATTGAACACAGTCAGACAGAGGTTATACAATGCTGCAGAGAGGCAGGCAGCTGGCACGCGGTGAACCCCATGGAGTGTTCTCCAAGGGCGCCTGGCAATCAGCTAACAAGATAGCCACTGAGCCTTCACTGCACCCAGCTTCATCACAGACGCCATGTGGAATACATTAGAAACGGGGACTTAAGGACCTCATCACTTAGCAGGGGATCAAGTCGTGCAAATCAGAAGAATCTGAAGAGCAATTGACATAAATAGGAATTCTGAAAAAAGGAGAGATTAGACTTGGCTGAAGTTGTTGAAAAGATGTAGAAGAGAAAATGAGGAAGAAGGCATAAAATGTGACTCTCCTAATAGAAGACAGGAACATGCTGGTAGCGTGGCCTAGTGCAGAGGTCACTGAGAGGAAGAGGAGCATCTGGACTGGGCTTCTGAGGTTAATCTGCAGGAAGCAAGGGTAAACTTACCTCAATGGCAGTGTAAGGCATTGAGAGTTCAGGTTCACAGAGAGGATATGAAAGGACCCACTCAGCGAATCAGGATGGTCGACGAGTTGCTGTATGCAAACAGGAAAGGATGGCATAGCCTCAGAGCTGTGAGCTGAGCTTCCTCATCTTCCTATGACAAAGTACACGGTGCTCTTAAGGTAATGTATAGGAAGTATGGTTGTGAAGACATGAGAGAAGTTATAGAGAGATGCTAGCATCTGCCACCTGGAGAGGTGGTAAGGTTCCAGGAACACCTCTACTATCTGCTTGGTCTAGTACCCACCAGCATCATAAGGACACCAGTCCACCAGCCCAGCAACTGCAGCCCCAAACAGTAGCCCCTGAAACAGTGGTACCCAAACTGTCAAAGCTCAGTTTGTGCTCTGATACGGAGAAAAGGGGAGTGAGTAGATTAAATCCTGGAACTGGACCACATAAGGATTGTAGGTGGCAGTCCCGTGTAAACATGAGTCGCAGAGTTAATGCAAAGCCATTGATGTCTGGAATCTATGAGCAAACTTCACTCCCTCTAAGTTCAGGGCTCACCAGACTGTCAATGCTCATTTAAAATATTCTTATTGCAAGTGCTGTAGAGATGTACTAACAGCCAAAGGAACTTGCTGCTAAACCCGATGATCCTAGTTCTGTCTCTAGGACCAGCATTTGGAAGGAGAGGACTGACTCCCACAGCTTGCCCTCTGAGCACCTCATGTGAATATGGCACACACCCTCCCATCCCAACCATGCAATACACACACACACACACACACACACACACACAAATGTTTTAAACATTTTCTTCAGCACATATGAATTATACAGAATATTGGGTTTTGACATTTCTATACATATACACATGCTTTCACCATATCCATCTTTCCTACTACCGTCCAGTGATCTCCAGTCCCATGAATTTTCTCGAAAATGACATAATTTCATTCTTCTTTATTTATGAACAACCTCCCCCTCTTTTACCCATTTATCCATTGATAAACACCCAGGCTCATTCCATAACCTGGGGATTATAATATAATTTCTACAAACACAGATGAGTAGTATCTCTGCAGTGTGCTGACTTAGATTCTTCTGGGTATAGACCCAAGACTGGTATAGCTAGGTCACACAGAGGGTCCATGTTAATTTCTTAAAGGCTGGGCATACTGATCTCCATAGAAGTTAAACTAATTTATATTCCTCAGCAGTGCATAGAACTCCTTTTCCCTGGGTTCCCAGCATTTACTGTTTCTTATCTTCTGGATGAAAGTCATTCTGCCTAGGGTTAGATGAAATCCCAGCACAACTTTGATTTGTGTTTCCCTAATAGCTTCAGATGTTAATACTTTTTCATGTTCACATTGGTTATTTGTACTTCTGAGAACTGTCTGTTTCGCTCATTTAGCTATTGTTTGACCATTACTGACTTTGCCATCACTTGTTCATGTGAAGTTCAACTTCTTGAGTTCTTTCCATATTCTGAGTATCCATCCCTATCTGATGACTAGTAGAACATGTCATTCTGTAGGATGTCTCTTCACTTTTCAAGCTTTCTTAATTTGATGTAATCTGATTTATCATTTGTTACGTGAATATGTGTACAAACTCAAAAGGTCCTAAAGATATAAGGGAGAAAAACTCTTTTTCTATAATAACCCCATGATACAAAGGTAGACAGGCAGCTAGGTAATAAATACACAGGTAATATGTTGATGACAGACAGACAGATAAACAGAGAGTGATTTAAATGAGAATGCACTCATAGGCTCATATTTAGCTGGTTGGCTTGATGCTGCTTATAGTTTAATGCTAATAATATTGAGCCCCCAAGACCTGGTTGCCATAGAGACAAGAGGGTCTGTATGTAGACTCTCCAAGTGACACTATGTGACCTTGCCTCTAAGTTATTTCTGATTGGTAAATAAAGATGCCACAGCCAATATCTAGGGAGAAGAGACATAGGCAGAGTTTAGAATTTCTGGGCTGGGGATCAGAGGAGAACCACAGGAGAGAAGAAGGGAAAGGAGGACAGAGACGCTACCATGGGTTTGGTGAGTCGTAAGAACATAGCCCTGAGGGCTAGCCAATTAGAGTTAAAAACAGCCCAGGTGGGACATAGTAAGTAATAATTCAGGGTTACTGATAGGAAAGCAGATTCTAATAGCATAGAGAGTAGATATCTGCCCAGCTCTGGTGCTGTTTAAGGCTTATTGTAAATATTAAGGTTATGTGTGTGTGTCTTTTATCAGGGAACTGAATGATCAAGGTTTGGTAGAAACGCCCAATTGGGATTAAAACTTTCTACAACACTCATATACTTGAATATTTGGTCCTCAGTTGGTGGAAACGTTTGGGGAGGATTAGAAGGTGTGGTCTTATTGGAGGAGGTGTATTGCTGGAGGTTGGCTTTAAGGTTTCAAATTCCCACACCATTCCCAGTTAGCTCTCGATGCCTCAGGGTTGTGGACTGAAAAGTGAGCCCTTACCACTTGCTCCAGGGCCATGCATGCCTGCCTGCTGCTATGCTACCTGCCACAGTGGTCATGGACTCTGACCCTGTGCAACCAGGGAACCTCAAACCAGGAACCAGGAGCCCCAAATTAAACTTTTCTTTAAGTTTCCTCAGCCACAGTTTTGTCATAGCAATTGAAAATTAACTAATACATAATAAATATATTATAGCTGGAAAATGGGTAGATGACATAATAGGTAGATTGATGACAAATAACAGATAAGTAATAGATAATGAGAGATGATGAATTGACAATTGATGCATGACAGACAGATGGTGGATGGATGATGGATAGATGAGAGAAGATGGCTGGATGGATAGATAGATGATAGATAAGGTAGAGAGGTAGAGAAATTGTGATAGATAAAAGATGTTAGGTAGGTAAATACTGATCCTTCGAGAGACTGTTTACTTCCTTATATGTGAGCAATCTGAGAGCTATATATTCATCTTTTATACAAACTATGGCAAATCTCACACACTACTTACTGTTCATGTTGTTCTTCTGCTTAAAACCAAGGGAAGCTACTTCTCAGAAGTATGTCTTAACTCAAGCTGTGGTACAAAATCCCATGAGCTAAATGGCATTTAAAAACATAAAAGAAAGAAACAAGAAGTGTAAGATAAAGGTGCCCAAAGATAGAGCTTATCCTGAAGTCTTCTATCAGCTCGTATGAGTCCACTACCTTTCTGTGTGCTCACATGACCTGTTGTGCGTACGGGACTGGAAAGCTCCTCCTTCCTCTGGGACGACTTGAAGCATTATCAGGCAATAACCCCATCCTCTGAACTTTTTAATCTGAATTACCTCTGCAAAACTTGTCACTAAATCCTGTAGTCATTTGGCTTAGGACTTCAACGTGTGAATTCAGGGACAAGAAAATCAAGAGTTAGGCTCATCCTTGGCTATATCCCTCTGCCATGCTCCCCTGTAGACACAGCTCGGCCGTCCATATTCCGAGAGAAGACCCACAGACCCCAACACTCAATGAGCAAAGTGTTAGCGAGTATCACCTGTGTTAAAAAATGGACACAGTCTTGAAATGACCTTTGTCACCTTTTGTTTCTTGAGTGACATATGGACATCATGTCACTGACTTGGCCATCTAGAAGTGCTGCCTTCGTTGGTATCAACTTGACCCCTGGAACTTGAGCCATCTCTGCTCTGCAGTGCAATGACACTCAGAGATCCCCTTCCATACTGTCCCACATCAGTCCTTATGCTATCATCATTATTTCACTATTATCTTAAATATTATATCCTGACTATCGTTTCTCCTTCCTCTCCCAGTCTCCCCTCCCTACTTCCCCTCTTTTCCAGATCCACCCTCTATGCTTCCCCTCAGGAAAGAGCAGCCCGCCCAGGGACACTTAACACTATAGTTTCCGCTTGTTGAATTATTCAGCTCCTTTAATTTTAGAGCACTTTCCTGAATTGTATTTTTAATTTACATCCTAACAGGTTGGTACTTTTTAGTGCTTCTGTCTTTTTTCTCTGAGGCTTCCAGCATAAACTACTCATGACAGTTCCTGAGGCCCCACAACCTTACAGTGGACTTCATCTGACTGTGAATGGTTCCTGAGCTCTTCTATCTTGTTTTGTAAAGTAAGTTGCTTCAGGATTCTTATACGTTTATGGTGAAATATGTGGTCAGGGTTTTTTTTTTTTCCCTCTTGGCAGTATTTTTCAAATCTGCTCATCCTGTGAATTCAATGAATTTTCTTTTAGTGTCTTAAAGAATACCTCTTAAATCCCAACTGATCACTGAATAAGAAGATTCTTCCTATATACCATTTGATAAAACACATGTGGCATTAGGTCCAAAGCCATAAGGTAAGCAGGGAGAAATTGTCCAGATCCCTCAGGTTAGCCATGTAAATGAGCTCATTTACATTAATTTGGCTGCAGCCAATCAGGGCTGCTGATCTGTGCATAATTTTTTTTGTACCCTGCCTTGGCAACACACCACTCTTTCTTATCTAGAAGTATCAATTACTATATAATTCCCCATCTCATCCCGGCATCCTCTGTTTCTTGGGACTCTGGGGCAAGCTGCCTCAGGACACCTGCTCCTAGCCCAATCATCTTCTTGCCTCTTTCCATAGCCGGTGGCTGCTTTTCCCTGGGGCTGGGTCACTGAGTCTCCTACCCTGCAGCTGCGGTGTCCTCCCAGCCCTCCTGGGCTTTCTTGGCCCTCTCCCTCCTTGGCAGCCTTCCCTCCTATATTGTGTTTCAGACTTACAGATGTCTCCGATTTTGTTATAAAGACGGCATTTGCATTTTTATTCTCCTTCTTCTTGCTGCTTTTGACTGGTTTTCACGAGGACAGGAAGGAAAAAGCCATCTCTGCATGACAACCCTACAAAGGAATCTCTCAGTGAAGCCCAAATACGTTTTAAAATACAGACACAGGGTAATGGCAAGAGGTCTGACTCATGAACACCTTTCGGAGGAATAAGCAGGCAGGCAGAGCTGAGCCCATGCTCTCATGGGAGAGAGTGGGAGGGGGACTCCTCTTTCTTGGGATTCAGGCTCAGGGGACAGCCAGTAGCCCCACCAGCTTTGTTGGGATCAAGTGCAGCTGCTCAGGGGTTTAAAAACATACTGCGATGATCTCATTCCAAAGCCACTGAAAGTATATCCTGTCAAGGAAAGCGGCCCAATGGCAAAGCAAGCTTGTTAAGATAGCTTCAGACTGGTAGTACTAGGAGTCCAGCCTGAACTCAGCGGTCTGTAGACACCAGGAAGGCTAGAGAAGCCTTGGAACGTCCCTTAGCTTTTTAGTCCCATAGTTTGGAGTAAAAATCCTTTTATAAGTCAGTGGCAGCCTCTCTCTTTCTCAACATCACTAGAGTAAAAGAAGACGACAAACCAAACTTTCTGCCATTTCATCCACAGGCCAGCTAGGAAAATATAAAAGAGCAAAGACTGGCCCGTTTTAGGAAAAGGAAGAGTTATGCGAAGTTGCACACCCAACTGCTAACGCATGTGTGCTAATGCACGTGTGTTTGTGCATACACATCTGTTTGTATGTCTGGCATGCAGTTTTTTTTGTGTCCCTGCATTTACACGTATGTGTGAAAGTGTGCGTCTGCAGGTCCTTTTGTGCGTAAGTGGGGGGGAGAGGAGGGGAGACTCTTTGCCTCTCCTGACTATACTTCCCCACATCCACCCCGCCTATCAGGACACACTTGACAAACAACTGATCTACAAAAGGGCAGGTGAGAGATCGGGTTCTCCTCAGCTGGAGGAAGGCCTGGGAATGAAAGAGGTACAAGCCAAACCTGCCTGTGAGTTAGAGGGGCATTCCATTCGGTATGGCCCTGCTTTCTTGGCCTGTCCAGCACCCTCCCTCTCACATATGAACAAGCTGAAGTGGGACTCCTGTGTTCCTACGCCTCCTTCCAGAACTGAGAAACAGGATCTGTGCTTTCACGATTGCCCATTGTGCTGCTGGCTCCACCAGGCCATCCGTTCCTGATGCATAATTAATAGTGGGATAAAAATGTGGAATCCATTTTCCAGGATTTTTGATTCCCGGGTGGCACAATAATGAACCTCCTTTTCCAGAGGAAGTGTTCCTCTCTAAGATGGATATCTCTGGGATGCAGAGAAGGGCTTTCTAGACAAGGGACCCCCCTCACCCGAGCTGTAGAGTTTCCACTAGGGATGACTCCTGGGACCATTCCTGCAGACTCAGGCTGATACTTGTGTCTCATGAGGCTATGACACCACAGTGACACTCAGCATCCTCACCTCCCCACGGTGCCTCAGCTCACTCTGAAGTGTTTTATAAAGAGAGACCTTTCCTGAATTCTCGACTTTTCTCTTTCTCTGGCTGAAGACAAGGAGCTTGACTTCTCATCTCTCCAAGAACATGTCCTTTAAAGCAGCTTGCTAAAGAGTTCTACTACAAAGGAAGGAAAGAGTCCCAGACTGTGGTACTGTGATGCTCTTCATTGGATCACAGGGAGAGCCAGCCAACCAGCTTTCTCCCACGGCAGATCCTTCTGCACAGTGATTCCTTACAGACTCTCTGAACCAAAAGCTCAGAGAGAGAGAGAGAGAGAGAGAGAGAGAGAGAGAGAGAGAGAGAGAGAGAGAGAGA
>NW_021604687.1:9261825-9311101 GCF_004785775.1 Grammomys surdaster
AGAGAGAGAGAGAGAGAGAGAGAGAGAGAGAGAGAGAGAGAGAGAGAACATTGTCCTCACCCAATAGCTGCCATGGTAGGTAGCTGTTGGACCCCTAAAGCTCAGGGATTCATGATGGGATCACATTGAAAAGCCAGCTGTCCCCTCTTCTATCTGGGAATGAAGCCTACCATTTAGGATACACAGCTACAGTGGAGTTTTCAACATAAATTATTTGTGTATTTTATCTTGGTTGATTCAGGAAATTACAAGTGTCCTAATGCTTTAGTGACAGAAGCTGGCATATCAAAGGATTCAGGGGAACATAAACAGACATAAATCACCTTCACACTGCTCCTCCCTAGAACTAAATTCCCCATTTCACAAAGACCATGTAATCCTTTCTTTTTCAAACAAATGCCACTGCAGCGCTGTGATCCCAGCGTAAGCCAGCATAAATCTTGCAACAAGGGGGCATGTTCAGTGTGTTCTTTAGTAGTCCACTCCCAGGTCTCCAGCCTGACATCACTGGAGCCGAGTCGGAGGGGATTACATGTGTCAGCCACTCAATTGGTGGCAGTCATCACAACGGACTCACCTGACAATCTCCACAGGAAACTATATGCCACATCTCCCTGCCTTGTAAAAGGCAGAATTTAAAAAAGAAAAACAGCCATTAAATTAATTGGCACTAAAAGCATGTAACAGTTATCTAATCTACTAATTCTTAGTTTAATATTAACCCCAGTGTCTGCTATGACACTCATTTGACCTGCACGGGGAGCCGGCTCACTGCTTGGGTCTTTGAAGAGAGGCAAGAGGTTGGGGGAAGGACAGGGGTTGGAATTCTTTCAGTCTGACCTTGTATTCGAGAACTGTGTTTGCTCTGAGACAAGTATTGACTTTATGTGAGGCCAAGCTCGTTGAGCCTGATGTAGCATGTTCCTCCGTAAATTTTAAAGGACCACAGGTTCAAGAGGCAGCTTTTAACTCGCAGATGCTTGAATTGGCTAAAGTGATGGTATCTCTCTTCAAAGGAGGAGAAGCATTAGGTCCCAAAGGAAGGATCGCCCAGGGCCACTGGGCAGAACAGATGCTGAGCTGGGACCCCAAGTCTTTGTTCCCCACTCTCTACCATTTTTGTTTAATCATAACTATGGAGGAAGCCCTTGAAGTTTCCATCCTGTATGTAAGGACCATGTGGACTTTGGGAGAAAAATCTTGCAATGAAAATCATGAAGTTTGCCTACGGTTTGAAAATTGTGTATCCAAAAGTGCAGACTCTCCAGACGAACAGCAGTAGCTGCAGGCGGAGCATGGTGAGGATACACAATGTCTGATGGTGACAGCCATGGGAAAACTTTTGGTTAAACTATCTTAGGTGCTTGGATGAGCTGGATCACCATTGACAAAGCTGAACAGGACCTGGTTCCTTGCTCTCTATCAAATGTAATCACACATGGCCCAGGGCACCACTTCCTTCTGCTTCTCAGTCCTGGGTCTCCAAATTTTACCATCTTAGGTTTATAGGAAAACAGAAGTTCAAATTTTTCATAAAATGAAAACTGCTCAGTAGGAGTCTTACCCAAGTATTAAAATGTGACAGCCACATGCTAAAGTGATCTTCTACACTAGACAGAAGGACATGGAGTCACCAGAGAGCATTGGGATGTACATTTCAAGAGGGAAAAAAGGAAGAATTATTGCCTGCTCTTTGGGGTGGATTATTTGCAAGACTATGCATAAGCAAGCACCCGGTGCAGGCTGTCTTTCTAGAGGTATCCTGTGGAGATAGACCCAACATGGAATGATGTTCTTGGAGGAAAAGCCCATGTTGCTGAAATCAGAATCCTTTGTAGTATGTTTCCCAGCAGTCATTTCTAACCCAGGATCCCTTCCATTGAGGACAGATAAAAGAAACCAAGGGAAAGCCCACAGAATGGCCCATATTCTAGCCTACGGTGTGGTCACTTGAGAAAGCCTACACCCCACGTGTGCTCCCAGCATAACAAATGACACCCTTAAATCTGTCTGCTCTGATAAATGAGTCCTATGGTGATGTACACTGTTGCTTTAAAGCTTTCCCTCAGCTGTCTTGAGTTCCATAGACACATATGCCTTTGTTCTAAACAAACAAACAAACAAGCAAAGTGGTCTAGAAATCAGTTCTACTCATGTAGTTGCTGACAGCTCTCAGGGGGCCCAGTGATGGCAAAGCTGCTGCAGAAACACTTGACTATCCAGAGCCTGAGAATGGGTGACACTGGAGTTAGTTCTGTTATACAGAACCCATGAGCTTCATGCCACATGGGTTCATGTATGTGGACCCCTCTGTCCTGGCACCACAGACAGATCCAGTAGGAAGACATGGATCTCTTCAGAAAGTCATAACTTATCAGTGCTTTGTTCCCTCACTCCCCTCAAACCTGTTCTTGAAAAAAGACAGAATAGAAGACATTCATGGAACAAAACTGCAGCTGCCACACTCCCCCTGTTGTGATCCCCTCTGTCTAGAGTCTCTGAGAGTGTGCCTCTCTACTGGCCTTGTGTTTATATTTTGTCTGGCATTCAGCTTTAGATTGTGTAGAGATACCTGACACAGACTAATGAATAAGATGTGACCAGCTGCCAGAGGTGACTGTGCCCTAGAACACGTAACATACACCACCATGAATTTGTGTGAAATCGTTTACTCCTGTCCAAGACTGGGTTTCTGCTTTATTCAGCTATTTACACAGTGCATTGTTCATTTGATAACAACCAACATTTGCTTAGTAAAAATTCCAGATATTCTATTAAATGTTTTGTATGGAAGTGTAGGTATTGAAGATGAGATTATATTTCCATTTTTTTTTTAAATAAGGAAGCTGCTAAGTTATGAGGAGGTACAATAACACATATATTGACTCAGGCCTTTCTGGCTTTAGAACCTGAGTGCCTAAATAGCCACCAATATTTTAAGGGCCTGGGGTATGTGTGTGTGCGTGCTGAACAAATATTTTGAGCGTTTGAGGACTATTTTCTGGATCAGTGGTAGTGGGCTTTACTGCTCAGTGCTGTGCATGGTTTTGTGTGGAGGGGCCTGGGAATGCAGTGATACTGGTGTAAGATACCCTCAGACCTAGCTGCTAACATAGCTGTCTATGGTCCTCTCATTCTGCATCACACATTCAGGAAATGTTTTTCCTGTCCTAAGAGAGAAGTCCCCCTCTGCCTTGGAACCTCCAGCTCTGGGAAGTCGGTAGTCTGAACCCATCAGTATGGGTTCCCTCAGTCCCCATTCAGAGTATGCTCAACACACGTCCAAGGTGCCTTGCTGGAAGAAAGCAGTGCATACTGCCTGTGCTGGAAAGATGATATGGCTCATGTATTGGCTAATTTGAATGAGATGCTTCCTAACCTGTCTTCAAGCCCCAGCATTTCTTTATGTATAAACCTGATGAATACCTCTCTTTGCCTTCTTTGGGCTGTGTTCTATGAGTCACTTTTTCTCAAAGTTAAAGACACAGGTCATCTCTCACCATCTTCTGTAGAAGATAAAGTTCCTACAGAGTGCTGTGTGGCGTGACTATGACCCAAACTCACCACCCACTGTGCCCCACATTGCTCTAGTAATAGGGAGTCAGTGAACCTTCAAAGTGCTGTTGGCTACTTAGGCACCCAACCAGTAAGAGGCCTGTGTCAATACACATATTGTCCATCCCCACACTGAAGCCTGTCTCTCACCAGGTGGTTCTGAAGGCCCTATAGATGTTTGTGGCTTCAACCTGAGTCCAGGTGGAGCATGGGTGTAATGTGCACTTCAGTGTCAAAGCTAGCACTCAAGACAGCAACTGTCCCTTCTCCCTAGAACTTAGAACCAATACTCACAATAGCTGCTAACTCTTCTCCCAGGCAAGTCTGAATGAACACATCCTTTTCTCAGTAAGGGTTGACTGTAGTGACACTAAGACATATCCATCAGGTGTCAAATGCAATGGGCTTTTGTAAAATCAAGATGGTTCCATAACTTACAATGAGTGTCCCTCCAAAGTGGGGCGGATGTGCCCACAGTCATTGTGATTCACTCTTACTTTGGGCCATATTAAAAGATGAATCAGAGGCTGAGTGAGGCCTGTTCTGAAATCCTTCTGATAGAATGAATAGCACTGCACTTCAGAGATAAGAGCAGGAGTGGGGTTCTTAGAAGACCTGGAGACCCCAAAGTATGTGTGGAATTCAAAGCCACTATGGAGATGATGGAATGTAAGCCACTGGCAGCGCAAAGCTCTTCAGAGAGGAATGAAGTGCTAAGCAAGGAACAAACACATCTCTTTCCTCCCGAGAGAGGAAATGTGTGTGGTAGCAGTTTCCTTGCAAAGGAAGGCCTGTCACAGTGGATGTCAATTGTCAGGTCAAAGCAACCCTCTGTCCCATAAGAAGCACCCTTCCCATAATGACACCATGATAAAATTGAATAAAAACTTCACTTTAACAAATTATACCAAATCTGTCATATTTTCATCTCTGCAAAAGAAAACCAGTCTGGTTATGGTGTTGTTGTTGTATTTGTTTGGTTATTTATTTATTTATTTATTTTATTATTATTATTATTATTATTATTATTTTACCAAATATACCTTCTCTGGGTGTCCCTTTCCTCAGGTCCAGGCTGAAAGGTCTGGCCTGAGATTGGTCACTACCATGTCCATGGCGGGAAGCTCAGCACACGTGCTCTGCTCACAAGGATTTGTGGAATGAGATCAGTTTGCAGCCCTGGATACTGTGGGACAGGATGCTGAGAGCACCCACAGAATCTTACACTTAAAAGAGCCTTCAGCCCACAAGCCTTTGAGATGCATTTAAGATCTGTGAGCCGTAACAATGCATCTGAAAGTTGACAAGTTTAGCCACTCTGCAGTAGATATGTATGTCACAACACTTTACAAAATAAACTCATATAATTTTATATGTTAATATAAACAATACATAAGTTTAACAAAATGAAAGATAAAAATATCATTGCAGTTAGAACAAAAAGAGTAGAATTAGGAGAAGAGTCTGTAGTAGGAACACATCACCTGATACATTTACATAGCAGCTGCAAAGTGGGGCCTAAAGAAGTCAGCTTAAAGCCTTTGGAAAATTACACCAGACCCCCCTCCCTTCCTAGAAGGGAGAAGTCCTTAGAACATGTAGGCACCCTTCCCTTCTGGAAGAGAGAGGCTGGATTATATCCCTCAGGAAGACCACATTGGGAGGGGGTGAACACCTGCAGATAAGGGAAGCCCCAGAGCAGTAGACATATTTCTCAGGGCAGACCAACCTAAGGACCAATCAGTTAAAAAGCCACATCGTTCTGCCAATCATATTGTGCCTAGTTGCTATTTCTCTATTCTGCCCCTGGAAATTGGATAAAAGCTCACTGAACGAACTACCCAGGATCACCTCTCCTTTTGGATGTAGGTTGACCCCAGCATGTCGGAATAATAAACTCCTCTTGCTTTTGCATCGATCTTTGTCTCTGCATGATTCACTCAGGGGTTCCCAGTAGCTAAGACTTCCAAGAGTCTTACATTTGGTTCATTGGCCCAGAATCAATTTCCTGTGGGGATACACCAGAGACCAGTGATCGGTGTCTGTCTCCCTATTTGTTGTACCCTCTGTAAGCCTGTCTGAGCTTTCAGTTTGCTTGCAAGCATCTGGGGGCTCGTAGAGCCCATGGTGTTTGGGATGGGGAGCCTGGAGGACACTTCAGGTCCCCTGGAGGAAGTCAGGAGGACTCCCCTCCATTAGACCTGGCCCCAACGTAAGCCAGCAATGTATTCTGCCACCTTGAGTCTTCTGGGTTCTTCTGCCTGTGACAGGGGTGGTTTTTCTATGTCTTGATTGTCTCTCTGTGTTACATCTTGACCAGCCCAAGGGCGGGGGTGCCTGTTTTGTCTAGTGTTTGCCTTGTTGTTTGTTTTTGTACTGGGACTGACATTTTTAGACATTGGACAGACTGAATCTACACCACTAAGTTAGGGAAAGAGAAAACTTATCAGCAGTAGTAGAGAGGGGCAAGTTAGTTACTCTCTGCTTCTCCTAATGGCCTACCTTCGGAGTAGGATGGTCATCCTTAGGGACCTTCAACTTACAGATGATCAAAGCAGTAAAGGAAAGAGTCTTTAGGCCAGGATCCCTCAGGCACCCAGAGCAAGTGGCCTATATAGTTACCTGGAAGAATTTAGTAGAGGACCCCCCCCTTCATGGATAAGTCTTTCTTTCCCCAAGACCCTTCTTGTAGGTTCTGGCCATCAGGAAAAGGGAAATATGGGAGGAGGGATCTGGACCTGAGAAGTTGTTCCTCCCAGGCCCTTCAACAGCAGACCTGTTGCTCCAAGACCCTTCTCCGTATCCCCCTACAATTGCCCCCATGGCCCCCATCAGTGCCACCACCAGGATCCTCAGCCCATACAGGACTGGGGCCATTGTACCTCTCTTTACTGGAGGGAGGAGCAGGAGGAGACCCCCAACTTTCTGGTCCCACCATGGGGTCCCAAAGTCTGAGAGCCACCTCCCCTGATACCATGATGGCTCTCCCGCTGAGGGCATATGGGCCTCTAGATAAGGGCAATCAGGCTAGGCAATACTAGCCCTTCTTTTTCAGCCAACTTGTACTACTGGAAGGCCTAACACCCCTTTCAGATAACCTCAAGGGGCTGATTAATCTCTTTGAGACTGTTTTATTTACTCATCAGCCCACCTGTGATGATATCCAACAACTCATGAGAGTGCTGTTCACAACTAAAGAGCGAGAAAGGATAAAGCAGGAAGCCAGAAAGAATGTCCCCTCAGACATGGGGCATCATCGATTGACCAAGCTGTCTTCGACAGAGGGTTTCCATTGACTAGATCTGACTGGGACTTTAGTGTGGCAGAAGGTAAGGGGCACCTAAAAGTCTACTGTCAGGCTCCATTGGCAGGTCTCAAGGGGGCCACACAAGGCCCCACCAATTTTGACTAAGGTACATGAGGTTAAGCAGGGACCAGATGAGTTGCCCACAACCTTTCTAGAGCAGCTCATGGAGGCCTTCTGTCAGTACATACCCCATGACCCCAGCAGCAAAGAGCACAAAGCTACTGTGAGTATGGCCTTTATAGACTAGGCTAGTAGAGATATCAGGAAAAAGCTTCAGAGGCTAGAGGGACTACAAGATAAGTGTTAAAAGATTTAATATAGGTTGCTGAGAAAATTTACCGTAACAGGGAGACAGAGGAGGAGAAGGAGCAGAGAAAGAGAAAGGAAGAAGATGAAAGGGAAATGAAAAAAAGGTGACAGGAAAGGAATTTACAGAGATTCTTGGCTACAGTGGTTAGGGAAAGCAGAGAAGAGACACTCCAATCAAAGACAGACAGAAAGCCCCATAAAAAGGACCAGTGTGCATATTGCAAGGAGAGGGGTCACTGGACCCGAGAGTGCCCCAATGAAAAGAAACAGAGAGAAAAATTCTGAGACTGGCAACAATGCCTCCAGATCCAGAAGGTGTTAGCCCTGGGTTAAGAAAGCAATTGGGGGTGAAGGGAGTGGGGAGTGGGGGGCCAGGGGAGGACAAGGTTCAGAACCCCTCCTCAAACCCAGGGTAACCCTCAAGGTGTAGGGGAAGCCTACTCAGTTCCTGGTAGACACCAGGGTGCAACATTCAGTGCTTCTCCAAACAGATGGCCCCATGTCTAAAAAAACATCATGAGTCAAGGAGCCACTGAGACCAAACAATATTCATGGACTATCTGAAGATCAGATGACCACCTTTTCATGGTTATCCCAGACTGCCCCTACTCACTCCTTGGCCAGGACCTGCTCACCAACACGGGAGCCCAGATTCAGTTCCTCTCAGAGGGGACCCAAATTAAAGGCCCCATGGAGAACCACTTCAAGTCTTGACTAGGCTAGAGGATGAATACTAGTTGTTTGAGACCCCAGACAGGGCACCCCAGGACCTAGACTGGTGGCTTGAGGCCTTTCCCCAGGCCTAGGCTGAGATTGCAGGGATGGGGAGGGCCACCAACCAGGCCCCCATCCATGTGGAGCTCAAAGCCCAAACCTCCTTGGTGTCTGTGTACCAATATCGGATGTCGAGGGAGGCCTGGGACAGAATCAGCCCCGGCACTACCAGGCTCCTAGAACAAGGGATCCTGAGGAATTGCCAATCGGCTTGGAATATTCCCTCCCGCCTGTGAAGAAACCTGGGGCCCAAGACTAAGGAGGATTGTCTAGAGGGGAATAAATGCCTCTTAGAGGAGCTGGGAGGATTGGGATACAAAGCCTAAGCCAAGAAAGCCCAAACCTGCCAGAGAAAAGAAAGTTATTTGGGCTACCTGCTGAAAGACGGCAGGTGTTGGCTCTCCGATGCTGGAAAGGAGACCATCC
Source organism: Grammomys surdaster (assembly GCF_004785775.1). Taxonomy (NCBI): domain Eukaryota; kingdom Metazoa; phylum Chordata; class Mammalia; order Rodentia; family Muridae; genus Grammomys; species Grammomys surdaster. Next base: position 9,270,197 of record NW_021604687.1, read on the forward strand.
TGCCCATCCCTCCTCCACAGAGCCCCAAACACATATGGCAATTCCTGGGCATGGCTGGGTTCTGCAGGCTATGGATTCTAGGGTTTGCTTAATTGGCTGCCTCCCCCCTCTACTCCCTGACTAAAAATGAACAGCCTTTCCAATGGGAGGAAGAAGAGCAACAGGTTTTTGATGCAATTAAGCAGGCTTTGCTTGAGGCCCTTGATCTGGGACCGCCTGATGCCAGCAGACCTTTCCACCTTTATGTGGCTGAGAACAGGGGGACAGCCAAAGGGGTACTCACTCAGTGGCTGGGCCCCTGGAAGCGCCCAGTTGCCTATCTGTTAAAGAAATTAGACCCTGTCACTGCTGGGTGGCCTGCTTGCCTATGGATAGTGGTGGTGGCGGTGGTTTTAGTTAAAGATGCTGATAAATTGTCTCTGGGGCAGAACCTGACTGTGACATCTCCCCATGCCTTAGAGAGCATCGTTCGCTAACTCCCAGATGGATTCTAGCTGAGGACCAGGGATGGTGAAAGGACCTGTGGATTGGCTGCTTTCCGATGCTGAGGCAACCTGGTTCACTGATGCCAGCAGCTACCTGGTACAGGGACAATGGGAGGCGAGGACAACCATTGTGGATGGGTGCCAGGTGGTCTGGGCAGAACCACATCCTCTGGGAATATCAGCCCAAAAAGTAGAGCTGATAGCTCTGACCAAAGCCTGGGACCTGGGGGCAGGCAAAAAAATAAATAAATAAAAATCTACATGGATAGCAGGTATATCTTTGCCACAGTCCACATCCAAGAGAGAGGACTGCTCACATCAAAGGGAAAAGAAATACACAAACAGGAAATCTTGAGTCTCTTGTATGCCCTAATGAAGCCAACAACTGAGAGTACTATTTGCTGCCCAGGACATCAGAAGGGAGAACTATACTCCCCAGAAAGCAAGCAAAAGACTTACTAGGCCAAATGCACAGATAGACTCATTTAGTGGATAAGCTCATCCAAGCAGTCAAGGAATCTAAGGTATATATAATGGACCTCAGGGTTTTAGTCATAGATACAGTAGAACAGTGTAAGGTATGCCAGCAAGTGAATGCTTATGCGGCCAAGAGTAAACAGGGAAAAATACCTAGGGGAGAACAGCATGGAGTCTATTGGGAGGTCGATTTTACAGAAGTTAAGTCGGGAAAATATGGATACCCTCTAGTGTTTGTAGTTACTTTCTCTGGATGGGTTGAGGCTTTCCCCACCAAGCAGGAAACAGCTATTGTGATAGCCAAGAAGATATTAGAGGAAATTTTCCCCAGGTTTTGAGTGCTCAAGGTAATTAGATTGGATAACAGTCTTGCTTTTGTTTCTAAGGTAAGTCAGGATTGGCAGAGATATTGGGAACTAATTGGAAACTCCATTGTGTGTACCATTCCCAGAGCTTAGGGCAGGTAGAGAGAATGAAGAGAACCCTAAAAAGAGACCTTAACTAAATTGTCCACAGAAACTGGTGTTGACTGACTAGGTGGTGCCCCTTCCCCTGGCCCTGTTCTGAACCTGGATCAGCCCCTACCATCTTAACCTGACCCTTTTTGAGATCCTGTTTGGTACCCCAACACCCTTGGTTCCACTGGGCCCTCCCTGGAGGTATTACAACTCTGTTAGGAACATTTTCTTGAGGCTCCAAGCCCTTCAGTCAATACAACACAAGATTTGGCCCAAACTTTCTGCCTTAAATGCTCCAGGGATGCCAGAGACCCCTCATTGGTTCCAGACTAGTGACTGGGTCTATGTAGGGAGGCATCATTCACAACTGCCGAAACCCTGGTGGAAGGAACCCTTCCTGGTGCTGCTAACCCACAGCCCTCAAGATGGATGGTATCACATCCTGGGTACATGCTTTCCATGTGAAACCTGCAGACACCCTGCTCCCTGGAGACTCCCACTGGATAATACAAAAGACTGGACAATCAGCTCAAGCCCAAGATCACTTAACCTTTGTCATGACCACCTGGTGGGACATTTAGATTCTGGTTCCTTCTCCCATCCTATGTCCTCGTCCACCAAACCTGTTACAGTACTCACTGTCTCCCTTCTGTGGGGGTTGGGGGTGGCCGGGGCAGCCACTGGAACCTCTGCTTTGGTCTTACAAGGGAAAAATTATGACAGTCTGAGGGCAGCCATTGATTTAGACATAGAGAGAATAGAAACTTCTATCAGTCACCTTCAAGAATCACTGACTTCATTGTCAGAAGTAGTACTACAGAATAGGAGGGCTATGTGCTGCCTTAGCTGAGTGTTGCTTTTATATAGACCATTCTGGGGTTGTTAAAGAGTAAATGACCAAGGTAAGAGAAGGGCTAGCCAAGTGGAAGAGAAAACAGAGTCAGAGTTGGTTCAAGTCGTGGCTTAACTCTTCCCCTTGGTTAATTACCCTCATATCCCCCTTGTTAGGACCTCTAATTGTTCTCTTGCTATTCTTGACTTTTATCCCCTCCATCTTGAACTATTTAGTTGCTTTTATTAAAGATCACATAGGTGCAGTACAGTTGATGGTCCTGAGACAAAGATACCAAGAACTAGGTACAGAAGACCAGGAGTATGAGCTCTCAGAACACCAGCAATAGCTTCAGGATTGAAGCATGCACAAGAAAAAGGGTGGGGGAGGAGGTCAGCTTAGAGCCTTTGGAAAGTTGCACCAGGCCCCCTCCCCACCCAGAAGAGAGAAGTCCTTAGAACATGTAGGCACACCACCCTTCCAGAAGGGAGAGGCTGAATTACATCCCTTAGGAAGATCACCACATTGGGGGTGGGGGGAGAAGGTGACTGTTGGCCACCTGCAGATAAGGGAAGCACCAGAGCAGTAGACAAATTTCTCAGGGCAGAACAACCTAAGGACCAATCAGTTTAAAAGTCACAGTTTGCCAATCATATTGTGCCTAGTTGCTGTTTCTCTATTATGCTCCTGGAAATTGGGTAAAAGTTCATCGAACAAGGTGTCCAGGGTCACTTCTCCTTTCAGATGCAGGTCGAACTGCTGGACAAAAAAACTCCTCTTGCTTTTGCATGGATCTCCATCTTTGCATGATTCACTTAGGGGGTCCTGGTAGCTAAGACTCACCTGAGTCTTACAGGGCCTACTTTCCAGCAGCAAAGGTGATGGTGGGCCTGGCTGTGATTCATGTGACACTGCAAATGACACAGCTGAAGTGAGCAGACCATAGACAGTGCCTGAGCTATTTTGAGCCATACACTCAGCTGCCAATTGCTGAGCACAACTCAGAAAAGAGCATTTCCAGTCTTTCACACAATGTTTGCACAGTACTTCCCAGGACCCAGTCCGTAGGAGTTGACCAAGGCACGAGGTGAACAAAATGATAAGGACCCTTCTGCATCGTGCTTTACACTTAGTGGGAGAAAGCAACAGAAAACAAGCAAGCAAATGTGCAAAGACCAATAAATGAGCAGAGCTCCAAAAAGAAGGCATGGACAGAGAAATGGGGGTGGGTCAGGAAGTGATGTCAGAGCTGAAGGAGGAGTGGGAAAGTAGAGCAGGAGCTCTCACTTCCTACTCACTGGGCAACAGAGGGTGTGTGTGAAGGTTCTAAGGAGGAAATGGCTACACTCAGCACAGAGGTACAGCTAGTACAGGAAGAACAAGACACCACGTGCTAACTTTTGAACTTGCATCAGCCATCACCACAGGGACCATGGAGAAAATGGGAAGTTCTGTGAACATAAACAACTATAATCTTATTTTTACCCATGCACATAATCAATACATGCACCAATCAGTCACTTATCAAATGTCACCTCATATGACACTCAATGAGGCCATCTCAAAATGCCATCTAGGCTTGGTGCTATTTTGGATTTAGAGTGCCCGTTACTAGTCCTTGTTTAGCATGTTACTCTACCACCACATATATTATTACAGCACCAGCTTGTTTTGTAATTTGAAGACATATTTTGTCCTTCTCTGACACAGTCTTACATACTTTATTTCTTTGTTCAGCTCAAAATCATACTATCCTACTTTAAGCACTGAGATTTTTGTTGTTTTTGCTGTTGCTGTTGTTGTTGCTGTTGCTTTTCTGGAAAGGGGTCCAGAAGCTTCACTGCATCTCTGTGGCAATCCATCAGTCAGTTAAACAAACCAGCAAAGTAGCTGTTCTTAATGTTCTTAGCATAATGGGAGGAGTGAACACCCTCCCCAGATTACTCCAGCTGACATTTCTTTTCTTAAGAGTTCCTTGAATGCAAAGGGTTTGGAAAAGATCGTTTCTTTTAAATATTCTGTATAGATTTTCCATACTCACCCCCAGTTCCCCCCATATGCTCTAACGGCCCTCACTGGCCTCCATTCTGCTCCCAATTCACATATAAATGGCTATATCTCTCTATAAAAATCTAAGATTACATTTGAGAGGAAATATATACAGTATTTATCTTTCTGAGTCTGTTTTGTTGTATGTAATGTGAAGATCCTCAGTTGCAGACCTGTCCCGATAGATGATGTGTTTTTCCCATCTGCGTAGTAGGTCAACACTCCACTGTGTATGCATGACACATCTTCTTGTTTATTCATAGGCTAATGGACATCAGTGAGCCTTCTTGCAAATAACCTTTTTTTTTTTTTACACAACTAAGCACCTGTGAGTTCCAGTGTAACTCATCACAAGAAAGGACGGGTGAACAGAAGCACTGTGGTATAACCACAGGAGTAAGATTAAATGTCTGTGATCAGAAAACTTACTTACTGTGAGTAGAAGACAAAGACCAAAGCTGGGTGTCATCTTGAAATCCACAGCTTATGTTCTGCTTCAGCTGGGGAGTGTAAAAACTTAATGAAATAGAGGAGGTCACTGGTTCTTACCATTCCCCTCCAGCACTGTCCTAAAAGATCCCTCATTATGGTGAGAAAATGGAATATAACACAATAAAAACATCATTATTCAAGGAGATTTAGCGAGGAAAGTTAAAACTTCCAAAGGAATCTATGGACAATTATTAGACTTTCTGGCTGAATTTAGAAGATTAGTAGAGTGTGTTCAATATAAAAAGTCAAATGGATATCCATCCAATGACAGCAATGAACGCAGTAGGTTTAGGGCAGCAGCAGCTGTGCCTGTGCTCACTCTTCCTGCCAAGCTGACTTCAGCACATCTTGAGTGGACAGCTCCATGCCCAGCAGCCTTCCGGGTTGAGGGGTCTCTGCTCTGCAGCGCTCTGTCGAGCCATGGTGTTCCGCCTCCACTGTGCAAGGGAATCCTCAGAAGGATGGAGACATTAAGGTCTCTCAGGTAGCTCTCACCACTGGAGGGTGTGACTTCCGGCAAGTGGCCCTTCTTCAAGCCAGCCTTCTCCAGTTCCTCCCTAGGTTTTGCGGGTGGGTTGGTGTTCCCTTCTCTCCACTGGAAGTCCTGCCTGGCTACAGGAAGTAGTCATTTCACTCTCCATATCCCCAGTTGCTAGGAGTCTCAGCTTGGGTCACCACTATAAACTTCCAGGAGCCTTCCCTGTCCCGGGTCTTGTCTCTGGCTTGTCCCAGAGATGCTCCTCTACCCAGACCAACCCACTACCCTGCTCTCCTGATACCTGTTACCTGAGACCCTGTGCCACGCAGTTCCCTCCCTCTCTCCACCTCCAATGTCTGTTTTATTTCCAGTGGTGGTCACTCTGTATTCAAACTATTACATAGGCTAGCTATATCTCTAACACTGTCCTGGCTGAGTCTCAAGCCAGGACAAACAGCTGCCGGGAGTGTGACTTGGAACAGGAACACTGAAGAACCAGCAGAGCTTAAACACAGACAGGTAGAATATTTCTTCAATCATCTTGAACTATGAAAATTAAGTGTAATTTAGAGCATTCCCCAAAAGCATGGGTGGCAGCAGTAAAGATGCAAAGCATGTCAGTCAAGCAGGTTGTAGGACTCAGGAGAGAAGGAGGGAGTGAGCGGGGAATCTTGTTCAGCCCCAATCAGAATTCTCACAGAGACAATGGAGCCACAAAGCTAGATGTGGTGGGGACAGGCACTGGGAGGCTTTGGTGGGTGGCACTGTGTTTCTTTCATGGTAGGAAGGCAGAGGGACAAACTGGGGGAACCAGAGGTGATCACAGTGGTGAGTCAGATGTAGTTTCTTACACATACCCTCTCAGTCACAGGACAGGCCAAGAACACACTGAAGGGAGTGGGGTGTTCACCTGCTCTGACCCAAAGCTGCCAGATGACTCCAAGGAAAGTTATAGACTTCAAATCTCTCCACTGTAAAAATGGGTGTGGTGCTTCCACAGGCCATGCCAAATGTTGTCACCTTACAAACCATACCTGCTATCTGGCCTTCTTTTAAAAATGTTTAATGTATGTGCGTGTGTGTGTCTGTGTGTAGATATATGCATGTATTCATATCTATATCTGCAGAAGCCAGAAGACAGCATCATATTCCTTGAATCAGGAGGTACAAGCTACTGTGACTGCCCAAAGTGGGTTCTAGGAACATAATGTCTCTAGAAGAGCTCTTACCTCCGAGCCTTCTCTCCTACCACAGGGACCACTTGTTCTGTTCTTTCCACCCCCCACCCCCACCCCCACTTAATGGATTTCTTAACATACCTTTCTAAAAAGCAATCATCATTTTTCTTTTACTGAAATAAATTTTCTATGAAATGCTGTGTGGATACAAGACACATTTTGAAAATGTAGAAATCTATTTAATGACCATTTTATAATTTAACTTTCAGAATTGGCTCTTTTTATGCAACAATACCTTGTAGATGTTCTTGGTCCTACTTTATGGCTTCTATGCACAAATTTTTGTTTGTTTGTTTGTTTTGTTTTTGTTTTTCGAGACAGGGTTTCTCTGTGTAGCCCTGGCTGTCCTGGAACTCACTCTGTAGACCAGGTTGGCCTCGAACTCAGAAATCCTCCTGCCTCTGCCTCCCAAGTGCTGGGATTAAAGGCGTGCGCCACCACTGCCCGGCCTATGCACAAATTTATACACAGGATTATATGCAAAATGCCTAGGCTGATGGAGAGTACTAACAAATGTCACTCCAGGTCATCCCTGGCCGTACTGTCATGGGATATCTATCATCTATAATATATTATAATATAATATGATATAATATTTATAGACAGATGATAGATAGAAGAGAGGGGGGAGAGGGAGAGGGAGAGGGAGAGGGAGAGAGAGAGGGAGAGGGAGAGGGAGAGGGAGAGGGAGAGGAAGAGAGAGAGGGAGAGGGAGAGGGAGAGGGAGAGGGAGAGAGACAGATTGAACCTCCCTGTACTTCCCAGGTCTAACTCCAATCTTGCCTGCTGCAATTTAAGCCCCTGCAAGTAATGCCACAGAAGAGTGCTGTGCTGTGTCCCAACAGGAATATAAGGTGACAAATGAAAGTCAGAGCAAGACCACAGCTTAACATAGAGCTGAGCTGGCGCCAGCCTCAGGCCCTTAATGCCTCCAAAATCCAATAGCAAATTTGTAAATCAAATAAAAAAGCACACGCAGAGAGACCGAGTGGGAGAGGTAAGTGGGGTGAAACCAAAGAAGAGAGGCAGATTGCATTTTGGTGCTGAATTTTAAAGCAAGAGACTCTTGGAGTGAACTAATCACTTTTTGGCAGAACAGTTTCCTTCCAGCAAAAGTTCCTCTCCAGACTATCAAGTGTTGTTGGAAATAGTTTCGGCCTCATGTTACCTTTATCCCGACCTTTGAGATTGTTCTGAGATCTGCTCAGCTCCCCTTCGCACTGCTGGAAAAAATGGGACCCATTAACCCAAACACTGGCAAGCACAGAGCTGCCCTCTTCCCCACCTGTGCCAAGCCCTCTACCTTCCTCCCCACCTGCTCCAACTCACCCACCTTCCTCCCCACCTGGTTCAACTCCTTCACTCCTCATAGAAGTTCGAAGTTTATATGCCAAATGTCATACCCAGCATCTCATATCCCATGTGTTCACATCCAAGCAGAATTTCTTCACCAAACCTTTTTTTCTGAAATTTTTTCAAAACATCAATAAACAGGAAGATGCCTATGATTCCCAAGTCATGAGTGTCCCTCACTCTCACTGCTGTTCTTCAGATCTGGGCAGCCTAAGGTGTCATGGAGAGATGCTGGAAGAGGGAAGACTCCAGAAGCCAGGTGTGGTACAGGAGTGGACTCCATCATGACACATGTAAACCTGACACGTGTGTGTGCATGTGTGTGTGTACACGCTACTACTGCACCTCAGAGTGAATAGGTCTCCATAATGGACAACTGAAGACAAGATATTGTTTTGATTTTAGTCTACTGAATGAAAGATAGAAACTTATCCACCCACAGCATGCCCAAGGCCTAAAGGATGGATGAATTCCTTGGAAGTTGGGGACTCTTTACATGGAAGAACTTGTCTCTTCAAGTTGTACTTCTGACCTGGATGTTGGCATTTGAAGCCTACAAAGCAAAGCAGAGCAGAAGTCTAATTCCTGACAGCTGTGGGTGCCATCCTCCTCTAGGAAGCAAAGGACAGCGTTGGTGCACCTGAGGCATAGCATTCCAGGTGCCATTCACTGAGAGTGCCCTGCTGCCGAGGTTCTGTGCCTTACGCTTCCAGTTGAGTGCACACAGTGAGTCTCTTGCTCCACACAGGATTATTCTCTCCCCGTCTTTGCCGTCAGACCCTTCTTCTGTGGGTGCAGCCATGTTCACAAACACACCGTGTCTCCCAGCAGCATCACACGCCAACCTGTCCCCAAGAGAATCAAAGGATGCTCTGGGCCACAGGTCTTGATTTATGCCATGCTCCCCAGGCGTCTCCAGCATCCACATGAGGGCACAGCAGGAGCCCAATGAGTATTTGTTGATTAATGGGACTTAAGCCATGAAAGACAGCCCTCTTTGGGGAGCTCGATTCGTTAAGTGGGTCAATTAGCTTGTCTGTCCCCCTCATGACTGATGGGATATTGTGAATTCCTCGTGTCTACAATCAGCAGATTTAGACCCTCATCACTGCGAGTGGCTCTTTACTGTTCCAGCTACAGAAACAGCTGTAGGTTAGACTGCCATTCTGCAGGAGCTGGTGAGACAGTGTTCTGATGAATTAAACATTCTGGCCAATGAGAAGATCATATATGCACAAGACTGTCCTTTGCATGGACTTAGACCCAAATGAGATAATTGCATCTCTCAAAAGGAACCCCAAAGGCCCATCATGCTGTACCCCACAGGCAAGGCTCCCTAGATTTGGGGAATACTATGAGAGACAGAGACAGAGAATTTAAGAATGCTTGACTCTCTCCTGACATCCAGGAAATTCTGTATCTCTCTCTCTCTCTCTCTCTCTCTCTCTCTCTCTCTCTCTCTCTCTCTCTCTCTCTCTCTCTCTCTCTCTCTCAGATCTAGTGTCACATATGTGCCATGGTAGAACCAGTACTGGTTACATGGACTCTATATTTTCATTCTTGAAATAGGATAATTTAAACAGGATAATTGGGGAGGGGGTTAAAATGAATGAGAAGATGCTTCTCAAGTAGAACATTTCAGTTTCCCACTCTCAGGGCTCCGACTTGCTTTATAGGCTCCCTCCCCTTTAAAGCCTCCCTTTAAGGCCTCCCTTTTAAAGCCTCTCCTTTAAGTCTTCTCCTTTAAGGCCTTCCATTTAAGCCTTCCCTTTAAAGCCTCCTCTTTAAGCATCCCCCCCCAAGGGCCATACACACACACACACACACACACACACACACACACACACACCCCAGTTTACAGACTCAAGTTGACAACATTTAAATTTTAGTATTTTTATACAGCTTTTATATAACTTTAAATTTATTCATTCAAAACTTCTGTAATGAACAAAAGAAATCAGTTATGGTTTCCATTTATTCTTTTAGGAGATTTAAATTTTTTCACATATATGCTCAGAAGGAAGTCTCCTACTGGTGAGGATATTTTTTTAATGACCAGTCAACATTATAACATACGGCGATTCAGGAGTGCCACAGTTCTTCTAAAGTCTACTCCACAGGCTCAGGGTCCTGTGACCTACCAGATACTTACCTAGCCCACATGAGGGCACCTCAATTACCATTCCTTAAGTGGTCTAAAACACACACTGGGCATCTGTATTTCTAAAAGTTTGAGATATCTTGACCAAAATAAAGATGTGACTGGACTTCTTAACTGAATTTTATTATGATGAGATGTGCAAATTTTGAGCAAGTTGGGAGCAGCAGGCTTACATGTGTATCTAGGGTACACTCTCCTGGATCTTCCCAGCATACTGAGAACCTACCCTCTGCTCAATACCATCTGTGACCTCCCTTAGCAGGCTTCACTATCCCACATGCTCAACTCATTATTCTAAACCTTTGAGAAAGACATATAGACAGTCTTTCTCTTTCTATTAATTCAGCAGTGGGAAGATGCTACAGACAGCCTTGCAAACAGAGGCCCCAACCACTGGCTCCTGACTGTTTATACTAGGCACACAGGCTGGGGAACCAGACAGCATCTCAGGATGGATCTGGAAGGAGGGACACTGAAAGCTTCATATCACAACATCAAAGCTTGAGGAGATGAAAGGGCATCTTTATATCTGCATCATAAATATGTTTTACATACTCTGATATTCCAAGAATCTTTCATTTTAGCAGGTGGAAAAACAATGGCAGAGGCACCTATGTAAAACACAGAGGCCAGCTTGTGGCTGGCGATTAGGTTTACTGTGGCTTTGATATAACTACTGCAATTAAGTGCTCTGATGAGCAAGGACTTGTTGGGCTCTTTACAGGGTACAAGCTGTTTACTAATCCCTGGTTTATACGATAAATCCATCATCGTTGGGCACAGCTGCAAGTAAGTTTTTAGAGGGATAGTTTTTGTTCAGCACAACAAATTCCCAATGTTTTGCCTCTTTCTCTGAAGATTTTTTTTTTTTTTTTTTTTTTTTTTGCCAGTGAGAAGTGACTAGGTAGATTCCAGGCTGTCTGACTATGGGTATTCTCAGCCTGAAGATGCAGGTTTGAAAGTCCACTGTCCACCTGGTGGAGGGAGAACATGAACAGATACATTTAAGAGTATCCATACAGTGAGCAGGCCCATATACTTGAACACTCTGAGACTGACGTCACACAGGGAACAGGCCCTTCATACCAGCGACCCCGGGGCTGGGTCAACACCAGTTCCATGCCTATTTCTCATCCTGTTGGAAAGGACAAATACCAAAGGCTTTATGAAAGTGTGATAGAGGAGTATATTGGGTTTTTTGTATGCTTGTTTTTTTTTCCCCTGGGCTAGGTCTTATGTAGCCTTAAAGGTTGGCCTTAAACTCAGTAGGTAGCTAAAGATATCCTTGATGTCCTGATACTCTTGCTTTTACTTTATAAGAGCTAGAATTATGGATGTGTACCAGCTACCCGGCTTATGTGGTACCCCGTCAGACTCGAGACTTAATAAATTCTGAGCCAGCAATCTAGCACCTTGGCTCTATCTCCGGCTCTTATATTGGTGATCTTCTAGTTGCATCTAGCGCTTTTAAAAACATCTTGCTCAGTTTTATTCAAATTATGTCTGTGGGTGGATGAATGTATGCACACATGGGGAAGCTAAAGGATAACCTTGGGTACCATTCCTCAGGACCATCCACCTTACTGCTACTAGCGTTGTTTGTTGTACTTCTAAATTTTTTCCTTGTTCTTGCTTTCTTTCTGTGTGCTTCTCTGGTGGGGATGCACATGTGGAGGCCAGATAATAACATCAGGTAACTCTCCTCAGACACCATACACCTAGAGTTGTGAAACAGGGTTTCTCAGTGTTGTGAAGCTTACCACAAAGGCTAGGTGGGCTGCCAGTGAACCTTAAGGGTCCATGTGTTCCCATCTTCCTCGGACTGGGATTGCAAGTGTATGCTGTCATGCACAGCTTTTACAGAGGCATCCTGAGCTCAAGTGCAGGCCTTAGACTTGCATGACAAACAGTTTACCAACCATCTTCCCAGACACGATTTACCTTTTAAAGAGCCTTGCTTAGTTTTATTCAATTTCTGAATTACAGAAACACTTTATTTTAAATGTTTAGCTCTCATGACAACACAGCCATTCACTGTACATTATAGCCGGTCTGCCCAGAAAGCCAAGGTCACTCAAAGTTCTAACACATTATTACAAAAAATGGCTTCTCCTGTAAAAAAACAAACAAACAAACAAAACCATTGCGTACTTTAACAACAGTTTTTTAAAGACATTCTTTGAAGTCGATGAATGTAAGTATATTTCAGTAAATCAATGGTCTAATGACACTGAGGAAAGATGTATTTCCCATCAGTATGACTGATGGGAATGAATGAAGACTGAACGATACATGGCTTCACAGGGTCCTCATCACTCCTGAGAAGATGTTGGTGGGTAGCAGCAGCTGAGAGTGGGTAGATTTGAGGCTGAGTATGTCTTGGTTATGAGGGCTTACCATCGTCCCTGATCATTCTCGAAATCAATTAACCTGTGTCGATTGCTAGGAGGTGCATGCGTATTAGAAAGTCTGCTTCTCTCAGAATCATCTCCACGAGGCCAGAACGTTTGGGATTAGATGTGCTGGCCCACAACTAAGCGTGAGAGGCCATTGGGGTTCCTTACATGTGGTTAAGTGTCAGCAGAGAAAGTGTGTGCTCCCAGGTTGGAGGTGTGACTCAAGGCCATAGGTCAAAACACAGGCCTCTCCAGGCGGCTCATTTTTCAGTCAATGGGCCATGCTCCTGAGGGACATGTGGTTTTATGGTACCAGAGCAACAATAATGGGACATGTCTAGTGCCATTCAGATCATAGCCCTGAAGCCTGAATATAGACCAAGCCACTTGGCCCTCACTATAAATCCCTGTAGAAATAGCTTCTCTTTGTACTAGCCCATGGCTCTGCTTGTACACAGGCCAACAAGTATCTCTGTAGTTTCTCAGAAGAACCCAAGGGATAGCTAGGTTCCCTTCCCCTTGCAGAGACCGTCTTGGCAACCCAACATCTGGCACCACATCTCTCTGCAGTGCCACCTTGGATGCGGTACAATTCCCTCTATGTAGTTTGATTAGTATAACTGTTTGTGGATATTTCTTTATGTGTCCTAACAGACCCATCCCCAGGTTATGGAAATGGTCCCCAGTATTTTCTTGTGAAATCTTCATAATTCAGTTTTGACTTTGACGTCTATGATCCAAGTCAAATTGATAAGTGGTTAGGATAAATTATTGAGTTGTTTGGGTTTTCTGATTGTTTTGTGCATACGTATCCAACAACATATTTATATTCACTCTCCTTGTTAAATGTCTTAGGTGCCTTGGTGAATAGTCAATGACCCATGTTAGTGTAGGCTCACTGCTTCAACCGCAGGCTGACCTCTTTACCTCCTAACACATGCAGGCAGCAAACATAAACCCACTTCTTAAAACTACTGTCTGTTTAGTCCTAACAACACCAGTATCAGAAGTAGCTATTTAAACTTTTATGGAATTAGGATCATGACTTCTAGAATACAGAGCTCCCATCAGAGACAGCTGCCAGCCATTCATGAATATGGCATGTGGTTTAATCCCTCTCTTGGCAGTGACATACAGTTTTCAATGTAGATATATTCCACATAGTTGATTACTTCTATTTCTAAGTAGTTCATGATCTTTGAGGTTATTTCACACGAACTGATCCTATTTCTCATTTTTTTCTGTTGATTAATAAATTAAAATCAAAGTTTTTAAAACTTTGAATCCTTATTAAATTGCATATTTTTTTCTAATAAGGCTTTCCTACTATTGCGGTTTTTTTCTTATTCTTTTCAATAATGGAGATCTCCTGTGTGAACAGGACAACTTTACTTCTTGGCTTCTAGCCTGCGGGCTCTTTAGTTTTTCTCTGGTCTTTATGTACTAGTTGGATTCTCCAGTCCCAGGTTGGGTGGAAAAGAGAGAGGAACTTTACCTCATTCCCATGCTGAAGGATGGACACTCATGAAGGGTTGTCTGTTGCCTTTTACCATGACAAAGAAGTACAAGCTCTTCTCCTCCTCTCTGTTCCTGATTCCCTAAGAACGTCTATCTTACGTGGGTTTAAATGTCTGTCAAACAAGCTCTCACTGAGATAGACATGCGGCTTTACTTTACTCAGTCCCTTGAGTGGATCATGCTGATTTCCAAGCATGGAACCAACTTCATAGGATAAAACTTACAGTGCATTATCTTTCTCTGTATGACTGAGTTCAGTGGCTGAGATTTTATTACAAATGTCAGCGTCTATGCCCATCATTTTCTTGTTCTCTGTCAGATCTTCATGACCTCATAATATTCATTGGGAAATTTTCCTTTCCTGTGTTTAGAAAATAATATGATATGATGGTTACAATTTCTTCTTTGGAGATTACCTTTAGGAAAGTTGTTGTGACAGAAAGCTTCATTAGGTATTTGGTGCTTAAATTTTATCTCGTATCATTTCTTTAGCAAGTGGAACTTTTTTTTGAGATTTGTTTCTATGTTTAGCTGTCATTTACTAGTAAATTATCAATAAATCAGCAAGCATTTACATCTTTCTTTTTATTTTGATGCTGATCCAACCTACAAAAATCCCCTCTTAGCAGCACTGCTAGTGTCTATTTTCTGTATTTCCTCAGAGTTATTCTTGGGGAAAGGCTGAGATGGGCTATGACTTCTCAAAGGTCCGGGCTGAGTGTTATTTGTCCTCCCTTGCTTGTGCTGTCTCCTATCTTCTGCATTTCTACTGCGATCTCATCAGCCTTCCTGTGATTTCCTGTGCATCTACTGTGCTCATCTGCCTGAAATTTCTTGAAGTGTAAGATCAGGTCCTTGTTTTAAATCATCTAAAATTAGCATTTCAGAACTAAATGCCTTCATCAAAACATGACTTCAGTCATAAAATTTTATGTCTATTTTCATGTTCACTCAGTTTAACTTACTTGTTTTTTTTTTTCATTAAGACTCCTTCTTTGATATATGTGACTTACAGAGGTTCGTAAACATGGAAACTGATTGGGGCTTTTCCTGGATCCCTCAGTGGTTCTCCCCAGAAGGAACACCGATGGTCTCAGACTCGTAGAGGCTTGTAAGGAGGCACATGCCCATAACTGCCAGCTAAACCATGCAGATTCTGGAATTGAGATTAGTTTTAACTTTACATTCATATATACGTATGTATGTATGTATGTATGTATGTATGTATGTATGTGTGTGTGTGTGTATGTATGTATGTGTATGTATGTATGTGTATGTATGTATGTGTGTGTATGTATGTATGTGTGTGTGTATATGTATGTATGTGTGTATCTATGTATGTGTGTATGTATGTATGTATGTGTGTATGTATGTATGTGTGTGTATGTATGTATGTACGTATGTATATCAATTACAATTTAGATTCTAAGTGCTTACTGATTTGTTGTATTGCTGTTTTATATCAAGTATGGAGGCTAAGATTTTTGAACACAGTGTAGTATATATCTGCCTATCTCCTCCCTCATTGTTGGCTCATGGAGTTGTTACTAAAGCTGACACAGAGATCTAATTCTTACTTCTTATTGATGGGGTGTTCTACCTTTTCCTTTGACAGAAGGCTTCATCGGGAAGTCTACTTTGTCTAGTATTTTGTTTGGCTTGCTGTTGTCGTCGTCCTCATTTCTTGCTCATTTTATACTTGTTTTGCTTTGGTTTCGATGCCACGATTCAATCCAGAGCTTCCCACATGCCAGGAAACACTCTCCCAGCAGCCACACCCCAGCCCGACTGGACTAACCACCACTGCCTGATCAGCTATGTGTAGACATGTGCAGCCAATTCTAATTGCTGTGTTAATCCTTTTATGTTTCATCTAGTCATTAATAAGGGCAGAGTCAAGGTGCTACCATCTTTTTATTTGTTTCTTATTTCTCCGTCTCTCCCATCTTGTCTCTTTTGAGAATCAGCAAAGACTTTGGGTATATTCCTGTTATTCCTGTACTAAATGTTTAGATATATAATTTTAAAATTTGTTTGTTTTTCTAAGGATTAAGATATATACCTATAATATGTTCAAGTGTCTTTTCAATATTGTATAACTTCATATAAACTACAGTTCACTTTTTTTATTCTCTCATACATTAGATTTCAATCAGAGTTTCCCCTCCCTCTAGTCCTCCCAGTTCCCCCCGCAATCTCTCCTCTCCCCGAGATCCACAGATCACTTCTAAAGTATGGTTCTGTCCAGTCTTCCATGTACAGCTGCTTTCATGTATGCTCAATTTACAAATGTTGACCGGCTCCTTTAAGACCTCTCCTCGCAGCCGCTGCTATTGCTCTCAGCTGCTTTTTTCCAGAAAAGGATGCATGTTTTCTTGTTTCTTTTACAACTAATTGTTTGTTACTGCTGTTAATAAGCACAAATCACTGTGAATGAACCACAGGGGGTCTCCTGGACTCTTAAACCGCTGAAAGACTCTTCTTTTAGCAGGCAGTTGACTTGGGACTCGACCCTAATATTCTAGAGTGGGCAGCAAATTCTAGACAAGGTCTTCCACTGCGTCTCCCAGCTCTCACAACCCAAATGTGGTGCAGGGCTCAGACACTGATTTGAGGAGATTTTGCATTTCAAATTTGGCTCCTCTTCTGGTCAGACTCCTTTTGAGATGATCTACCAACTCCAAACTCTCCTCATCTCAGCCCAGGAAACCTGTTGGTTTCTCCTGTGTTAAGTCCTCAATGTAGAATGTTCTGAGACATTTTCACAAAGTTTAGTGCCTGTGTTCAGGAGGATGTCTACTAGTTTCTGCCTGCTGGAAAGCTCTCCGGGGCCCTCACAGCATCCTCCTGTGATTTTTCTGAGTGCCATGGCAGTCCCTGGTGGAAGTTGCTCAGCTAGCCTACTGTTATTGCCATAAACCTGAACATCTGCTTTTGATGTGCTGTCCTCCTGCTTCCAACCAAGGTAGAAACCACATGTGGCTGATAATGATCAGAACTATCATCAGATATTTCTCTCTTTGTTTTTCCTATTAGAAATTCTCACAACAGGTATAGGACTCTTGGCTTCTCCAGCACCATGTCTGCCTGCATGCTGCCATGCTTCCTACATTATTGGTCTGAACCTCTGAAACTGTAAGCCAGCCCCAACTAAATATTTTCCTTTATAAGAGTTGCTGCAGTCATGGTGTCTGTCCATAGCAATAGAACCTTAAATAAGACAGTTGGAGAGATTGGCTCAGCAGTTAAGAGCACTTATTGCTTTTCAAGAGTTCAGTCTCCAGACTCCACAGTCAGAGGCTTACAACCTTTTAGTTTTAACTCCAGGGGAAGCTGACATCCTTTGTTGGCCTCCAAAGGCAAATGCATGTGGCAGACAGGTAAATACAAATAGATCATTTTCAGAAAGATTCTCTTTTTTTAAAATATATGTGAGCACACTGTCACTCTCTTCAGACACACCAGGAGGGAGCATCGGATCCCATTACTAAAGACAGTTGTGAGCCACTGTGTGGTTGCTGGGAATTGAACTCAGGAGCCATCTCTCTAGCCCTTTAGAGAGATTCTTAACTGAATCTCATCCCTTGCTAGGTGTGCTCCAGGATGGCCCAGCCTAGCGTGTATACTTTAGCTTCATGTAACTCCATAGCTTTCGTCATTAGTCCCAAACACTGTCCCCATTTTCTCCTAAGAAATCAAAAGATTCCTCCCAAACATGCCGGACTAGACCCTTTCCATCTGTCTGACTCTCCCTCATTCATGGGTGACTGATAGCCCTGCTTGTTCCAGTCCTTCACTCTTTCTTATCTACAGCAGTACCTGAGAGCAAGAGGTCTCAACAGTAGCAGTTAATGACATACTGGATCAGACCCAGTGTGGGTGCTACTGTAGGACACTCAGCAGTAGCCCTGGTTTTCCATACATGAGGTACCAGTAACCCAACTGTGACTATGGAAAACGTCTTCACATAACACTGGCTGTCTTCTATTCACAACTATCCTGCCCAGAGAGTTTCAGGGGTTGACAACAAGCCCCTCTCTGCATCTTTACATGCAGCCTTTCTCTGCATCCTGACATGCTAGCTTCCTTCACTGGAATCTGCCCAAATGGCTGTTTTCTATAGACTCTTAACTGAGTCCTTACACAGTGCTGGTACCTGATTGGTACCAGAATGGAAGCAGGATTGACTCCTGGCCTCTCAGATCTGTGTCACTACAGTAGGAATCCCAGTAATACTTCAAACGAAGAGCTTTCCTACGGATGAGGGAATGTAAGTGAACAGATAAGAAAAATACTCACATAGCTGAAAGGAGAGGCAGGCCAAGTTTGACCCCTGCAAACAATGTGCTTTCCACTACACTACACTCCGTTGGCACATTGACTCGTGGAGGAATGGAACGTCGGTGTTAAGGACCAAAAGCAAGATCACATGATACATGTACCACTTTCGACCTGTATGACTCTCTGGCTCTTGCCAGAATCCATTCCATGTAGTAAGGAGAAACATCTGCAGTTGTCATCCAGGCCCTCACTGTGGCTCGGCTGCACAATCTGACCAGCATGGAGATGAGCAAAGTCTGGAAAAGGAATAGATAACTGTGTAGTGATGAAGTAGAAGGTCATGAACAGAGAAGCATCCATCCAGAAGAGCATTTGACAACACAGTAGCTTTTACAAACCTCAGCCATCACCTCTAAGAACTATAATATAGTCTTAGAGGAAAGTCACATGATTTAAACAAACTGTGCATCTGTAATTCTCCCCCTCCCCCCAATAAAACTCAAACAATACAGGGAAGCACACTGGGGCATCCGCCATGGTAAGGATGGTTCGTTCCTTCCAAGGGTCTCATCTCGGAAGGTAAATCACTTCCCCCATCTTTTTCATACATAAACTTGAAAATTGGCTGAAAAGGTGAGGGCATTCTGTTAGAGCCGTATAAATACCCAGGCCAGGCAGAGTCAGGACATTTTAAATCTGCCCCCCTGCAAGGTTATACACTTGTCATTAGAAAATACAGATGCCCTCAGATGCCAGGCCCACAGGTTGAGATCCAAAATGTGGGAACAGAGACCTAACAAAAAGAACTGTAGCCTTGCCTGAACTCATGCACCCTATCAGGCCCCTGAAATGACTGGGGTGTGTTCTGAATTTCTTATTATCTCCACTGGGTTTATTCCCAAATTTAGCTCTCGGGCTGGAAACGCACACATAGTGCCTCTTCCCTTTGAACAGGACTTTTAATTTCTCCAGCTCAATTATAATTAGAAAGTATCTAAACTTTACCTTGGTGGTTTGGCTTTTCCACTAATAACTGGATCTTCAGAATTAATCTCTTGTAGAAACTCTCCCTCAGATCCCTACTTCTGGTTTCTGAGCACACTACACTGACAGGTTTCTGGTTTCTTCTGAAAGTCCAGAAATGAGTCTAGGCTTGGGTTGGAGCGTTGCCATCTCCCCACGGGACAGCAGTGGTTGTGACCAATGTTCCTTTGATGCATGAGACTATCACTGACCATGACTGTTACAATAAATACAAAGTGCTAAGCATATATGACCAAACAGTCTATTAGTACAAATCATAAGGTATGTTAACTGTGTTAGTTTCTTACTGCTGGGACAAAATGCCTGATCAAATCAGCTTAAAGGTAGAAAGATTTGGGATGAGCTTATGGTTTCAGAGGTTTCACACCATGGTAACTTGATGGGTGAGGAGGTGGTCCACCACAGCAGAAAAGGTGTGGTAGAGCAAAGATGCTCACCTCACAAAGGACAGAACAGAAAGGTACCAGAGTGGGTAGGGTTCTGATCACACAGAATGGAGCTGGCTACACATGTGAAGCTAGCCATAGAGGGTCAATGCTGCACACACACAGGGTCAGTGCTGAGCATACATGGTCAATGATGGCCAAACAGACACAAGATGGCCACACAGAGTCAAAGTGACCACACAGGGCTGAGCTGGCAACAGAGGGTCAATGCTGGCCACAGAGCTATTGCTGACCAATGCTAAGGAAAAGTTTAGCCTGCCATTGTGTTGTAGGGAAAGGCAGGCAACTGGGACATAAGAAGGTCTTAACTTCATGCTAAGAGAAACTGGGGAAGATGCAAAAGAAATGAAAGCCAAGCATAAATGGGGCTGCTGTTGTGCTGATTGCCTTCCCAGACTGTAGGGCTGTCAAACAAATAACAGATCCCTCCTACAGAAACTGAGTTAGAATTGGCCCAAGGAGGTCCATTTTGGTTCCATTAAAAAACTTAAAAAAGAGAACTTTCTCCAAACACAGAACTGGTTCCCACAAGCCATTATCCTTTCTGGTGACATGGTTAGAGTGGCAGGGAAGTCACAGAACAGGGGTCTTCTTAGAGCTCACTGGAACAGTATGCTCTTTCATGGCAGAGAGAGCATGCAGAAGAAAGCTGGAAGAAGATGAGTACTTGTCCAAGTGTTTCTACAAATGCTGCAGTGCAGAGAGATGACAACAGGAACCAGAGGAAATGAGAAGTCAGGAGTCTATCAGTCGGATGCAGAAACCATCTTTCTTTCAGGGTCACGGTGTATGATGGGTGGGATGGTAGCATGTCGGAAAGACCTACAATTTAGCTGGGTTTTGCCAAACGTTCTTCTAGCACAGGAGATCTCAAAGCACTTTCCACCAAGTAGCAGTTAACATACGGGGAGATTTCTGCTTAGAGAATGTGGCTCAGACACATGGATTGGTATTTGAAGCCTACAACAGAGACAGCTTAGGAGAGAGGGGTGGGTGGGGATAAACCCTTCCAGATTCATGGATTAGCTCAGCTCTGTGAACTAAAATGGCTTTAGCATAGAACTGAGACAGTTTTATAACCTTTTCAAGGGTATGAAAAGCAATTTGAAAGACAACCATCTTTACCTGAAGAATTGTTGATTTTGTAAAGATTATGCTTTTGTTTTGAGTCCATTCATGCTTTCTGTACATGTTTCTTTGTGTGCATACAGATATGCATACAAGTACACACACAAGGGGTGGGGGTAGTTGGGGGTTCCCTATGGGCTGGTGTTTCCGTAAGTGCAGTCTAATTGAAATGTAACTCAGAAAAGCACTCTGGCTCACTACAAAGGTTTCAGACGCAACCACTAAAAAGACTTAAGGCTAAACCTGGAAAGGGGGTGTTGGGGGAATCTTATTATGCAACAGTTTCTTGTCTTTGCCAAACACTGATGCTTGGAAGTTGAGAAGAGACAGCCAGCACACCTGTGTCCATTGGCATAGAGTTAAATCAATACAAAACAGTAGGCAAACAGCCAATTACCTGTCACTTAAAGACTCACTTGAAGGGTTTAAAAACAATTTTTACAAGCAGGAATTTTAAGCTTCCATACTTATAAGGAAGTCTTCCTCAGATATATAGAGACATTAAGATTGTATGTAGCAAATTAGGGAGTGACCTTCCTGAGATTGTCTGGTAGCAGAGCTGAGAGCAGCCTAGGGAACCCTGGAGAGGTCTGAGGGCTGACCCCCTGCCACCCTCCCATTTGCTTCTGTTTGTTTATTTGTTTGTTTTGTTTTAACCTCACTATTCTGGCTCCCCATCATGACAATCATGTGACCACATATCCCATCAGTCTTCCATGCAGACACTCGCTGGGATTCACTCTTGTGCTGGTCATCAGAAAGATATGGACCAGTTTTGAGCCACACATCAGCTGTGCCTTCTGGGGTGGGGAGGTGAGTGGGACAAGAACAAAACCACCTGTTCTTGTGAACTTATGTGCCAGCAAGGATCTCAACAGAATCATAACATTTGCTCTGTAAACACATTATAATCAAAATTTTTCACAGCAGAAAATGAACATGTAGGCGACATCCTATCATTCTCACTGATGAGTTGAGCCTACATATCCTGAGACACATGCCCAGAAGACACTGTGGTTTGGATTTTCAGCATCCCCCAGAGGCCCATGTTGGAGGCCTGATCTACCGCCTGTGATGAGAGGTGGCAGAGGCTTTAGGAGGTGAGCCTAATGGTAGAAGTTAGGTCTTTAGGGGTATGCCTTTGAAGATGATACTCTGATCCCAGTCTGTCTCTCTCTGTCTCTCTGTCTGTCTGTCTCTCCCTCTCTCCCTCTCTCCCTCTCTCCCTCTCTCCCTCTCTCCCTTCCTTCTCACACCCTGTGTGGTGGTTTAAATAGGCTTGGATCTAAGCTTAGCTGAGTGGGATCTTGCCCCAAAGTCACCACTCCCTTAATCTGTTTATCTCCTTGAAAATAGGATTCAGCTCCATTTTACTTCCTGGTGCCTCTTTATTACTTGAACGTTTTATATTTTTCCTTTCTCAGCTTACTCCTTTTCACGAAAATGTTCTTCATAAGAGTGAACTTTATTTAGTAAGAACACAACAGAATTTATACCAGGCTGTTTTGAGACTTCCTTTGTGAAATCAATTAATCTAAAGCTCTTCCCCTTAGCCTCAGGCAGACTCTTTGGACAGTGGCAAAAAAAAACCCAGCCATGTTCTTCACCAAAATATCACAAAAACAGTCTCTAACATTGTTCTCCATTGTAACCTCTTGGGCCAGCAGGCCTACACAGTTCAAATCACCCTCAGCTCCACTGTTGTCCGTGTTCTTACTAAGATGGCTCATTAAGCTCCACCTAAAGGGTGCCACTGCTTTCCAAATCCAAAGTCCCAAAATCCACATTCTTCTAAAGAAAATCATGGTCAGGTCTATCACAGCAATACCCCAGTCCCTGGTACCAACTTCTGTCTTAGTTACGGTTTTACTGCTGTGAGCAGACACCATGACCAAGACAACTCTTATAAGGACAACATTTAATTGGGGCTGGCTTACAGGTTCAGAGGTTCAGTTCATTACCATCAAGGCAGGAGTCCAAGCAGGCATGGTGCAGGAGTTGCTGAGAGTTCTACATCTTGTTCAAAGGCAAACAGAAGTCTGATGTCTTGGCAGATAAGACAAGGGTCTTATAGCCCATGCCTACAGTGACACACTTCCTCCACCAAGGTCACACTTCCTAACAATGCCACTCCCTGGCCAAGCATAATCAAACCACCACACTCCCCATCTTGCTCTCATCCTCTCCTCTTTCTAACTGCCATACAAAGCTTTGCTCACCTAACCAAATGATGGCTCCAGCTAGGTATGAACTGAAACCACCAGCCTAATAGAGAACTCCCTTGACCAACTGGCAGTGATGGGGCATGAATTCAATTAAAAGTTCTCTCAGTGGCCTCAGGGACTACAACAGAAGAATGGTATGTCTTCTTGTCCTTTCATGCACTTTAGGAGCAGTTCTAAGACTCATTTTATTTTCTTTGTGATGTCATAACACAGACAATAAATGCTACTAGGCACTGGAAGTTTTCAGCACTTCATTATTAATTGAATACTTCTCACATTCAGTTTGTTTTTGAGAGACATATCACCCTGTGGGGTTGGTATGGTTAGGAGTGCTTCCCTAGCACACATGCTAAAAGCACACTGACTCTTTGGCTCAAGGCAGCTCACCAGAGGACATCCTGATGGTTTAGCTTCCTGGGGAGGGGGGTCTTACCCCACTTTGAGCTGCAAAGGCTGCCACAGACTGGCCAATCTCATTTACTTCTCATAGTCCCAGAGGCTGATAAGTCCAAGATCAAGGGACCAGTATCTGAAAAGGACCTTTGTGCTACCATCCATGTCACAACAGAAGATGGAAGGGCCAGAGAATATCAGGAAGGAGGGAAGGAGACAATGGGGGGTACACCTGCACCTAATAAACCAACTCTAAGATAGCTATATTAACCACTTCATGAAGGTACCACCTTTGAACATGGTTGCATTAAAGATTTAGTTTCAGGGCTGGAGAGATGGCTCAACAGTTATGAGCACTGGCCTGTCTTTCAGAGGACCTGGGTTCAATTCTCAGCACCCACATGGCAGCCCATAGCTGTCTGTAACTCCAGTTCCAGGGGATATAGCATCTTCATGCAGACATGCATGCAATCAAAAATACCACATAAAGCAAATAAATCATAAAAAAAATTTAGTTTCTGTGATGGCTGATCTTCAATTTGACAGGTTAGAATCACCTCAGAAATGTAACTCTGTGCTATCTTTAAAACATTTTCAAGAGGTTTTACTGAGATGAGATGATGCACCCCAAATGTGGTTAACACCATCCTGTGGGTCAGCATTTCTGATTGAGCAAAAAGGGAAAAACAGAGTAAGCTTAAGACCAACACTTGTTTCTCAAAGCAGGATGGTATTGGCCTGCTTCAGACTCCTGCTGCTACACCATCCCTACCATGATGGGTTGTACCTTCAAACTGTGAGCCAAAATAGACTCTTTGTATTGGTAGGTTTTACTGTTAGCAGAACACAACCGAGATTAGCTGGGAAGAAGAAACCTTAGCTGAAGAATTTCCCATATCAGAATGACCTGTAAGAGCTTCTGTTGATCAATGACTTATGTGGGAGGCCCCTGCCCACTGTAGGCAGCACCACTCCCTAGGCAGGTGAACCTTCACTACATAAAAAGAAAAGCTACATAAACAAGAGCCAGCAAATATGATGTAAGTAGCATTTATCTGTGGTTTCTGCTCCAGTTCCTGTTTGAGTTCCTAGGCTTGAGTCTCTCAAAAGTGGGCTATGACTGGAAGTTATAAAGTGAAATAAACTGTTCTTTCTCTTAAATTGCTTTCGGTCAGAGTGGTTTTGTTTGTTTGTTTGTTTGTTTGTTTGTTTTTAACAGTCCCAGAGGAGAAAACTAAGAACACCTATCCCTATTTTAAAAAAATATTTATTTTTATTATTTTGAATTATGTGTAGGTGTCTGTCTACGTGAGTATGTGCACTGCAGTTACTGATGGTTGTGAGCTGCTTCGACATGAATATTGAGAACTGAACTTGGATCTTCTAGAAAAGCACCATATTTTCTTAATCTCTAGCCATGTCTCCACCCTACACTCTTTCTTCTTTAAATTGCTTTTGCAGATATTTGTTGTAGCAACAGGAAAATTAATACAGTTTCCCACGTCAACTTTGGAGACCACATTCAACCGTAGTATCACACTCCTAGGATCTAAAACAAAAGTCCTTCTTACGTGTAGTCACCCCACCATCAGTCTAAAGTCTTAACTCACTTCAGCATCAGCTCAAAAGCCCCAAGTACAGAGTCTCATCTCAACAAAAACTGATGGCTTCGAGATGCGCTATGCCCTGAAGTAGCTTCTTCATGCTGTGAGACTACAGTATACAAGGCAGACTTGTCCGGAACCCAGTGGTTCCGGAAGTGGCACAGGAAGGACATTTACACTCCCAAAGGAGGAAATAAGCATAGATGAGGATCCTGGGCCCCATTTAAAGCATGACAGAGCAGACGCTATGAGCTCTTCAAACTCTAGGATGACCTTTCACTCATACGCTAGCACATGAATCCAGCCCTCCAGATCCCTCAGTTCCCTGGGCTCAGCCCTGTCAGCTTTCCAGTGGAGCCTTGTCCTGAGCATCTCTAGGCTGGGGTAGTACATGGGGGTGGGGGGCAGGGCTTTCTAATTTTCACTCTCAGTGCCACTCCTATGGGTCCATAAGATCCTTCCACAAGAATCGACAACAGCAGGGTCCCTGTGACCAGCATCTGCTTAGGTCTATGGTGCTCCTAGGAATCTGGGTGGGAGCCACCATGGGGACACAGCTCCCAAACTCTACTCACCATAAGAATCAGAACCAGGTGAGTGTTGCCTCAGATCTGTACTCCTGCCTCTGAGCAGGGGCTCAAGCTATACCCTGTGCCCCTAAATCATGGCTGGGTAGCACTGCCCCATCTGTGAAGCAGAGCCTCTCAACAGCTCAAGCAGAGAATCCTAAGGTCCTATGCATGTTCTCTGGAACCCCGGCCCTCTGGTCCTACTCCAGAACTGTAAGAACTGTTTCAAAATCTTAGGTCCCTCTGGTGTCTTCCCTGCCATCGATTAGCATCTGGTCCTTTCTCTTGTGGACGGATGAAGACATGTTCCATTAAAAGGTGTCCTGCTGTGCGTATCACTGTCAAAGACACTGCACTTGACCTTGAGGACAGACAGAAAAACCTCTAAAATGAGAGTTGTCTGCAGCCAGATCTAAGTTGAGTTTCCATCTGAGAACCAGAACCTTCACCGATTCTCATAAGGAAGACTTTGATTTTACCGCATCTCCACTTTGATCTTGCATTTGAAGACACTCATATTCAGATTGGTGGTGAAGTACAACATCGTTACTTATGCTCTTTTCTCCATTACACAGGCCTGCATGTGCCTCTGTGCTACCTTCTTGTAGACTTCAGGCAAATTCAACCCCCTCTCCTACATGCAGCATCTTCCATGGCAGGCAACAGGGCCAAGTAGCTAAAATGGGGTTGGGGTAGACTTGAGGTAGCCCTGAGAGATCTGTACTTTAGTACAGATCTAGTCCTCTTAGTAGTTAACATTAAGAAAGAGATACAGACTCTGACATGGGCCAGAGACGCTGAGGCAGAGGTTACCCTTACTGAGTAACACCTCCACCCTCATCTGATGCCCTGCCCTCTGCTTGCAGTTCACACTTCAGATTTCATCCAAAGCTGAGTTTCCCAATCTCTAAAGTGGAGCTCCCACAGCCCCAGCTATGAGAGATGGCTGCTTAAGAACAGTTATCATTGTTTAGTTAATGACAAAGGGTAAATGAGCTGAGCTATGCTCAGGAGTTTGTATTGCCAACTTGCCTTGATCTAGGAGCCCCAGTGGTGTCATCTCTGGGAACTGAATGCTGTTTATTTAACATACTGGCCCTTGGGATCCATAATACAAATGGCTGCCTATACTCTAAGGCTGTACATTGCATAGACAGACTTTTGAGGAAGCAATAGTTCCATCAGGGATATTTTATCACTGTGACTGTCTGCTTGCTGCCATCTCTGGCAATAAACAACTATAGAAATAACAGACGTTTCTAATGAAAAACTAAGAGGTTATTACATAACCCTGGACAGGTTTGATGGCCTGTGTTCTCAGTATCTAAAAAGAAGGATGTCAGTAAAGCCAATGAGTCTTCCCATTCTACTTAGAAGTACAAATAGCCAACACAAAATTTATTCAACAGGCTTTTACAGAGTCCCTTCTAAGATTCAGTCTGGGAAGCCTTTGTTGGGGACACTGTCATTGAAAGGAGACAGTGATCCCTTTCAGGCCACTGAACTTTCCCAAACTCTGATCTGTAAAGTAAACGGTGAAGGCCAGGGAAGTGAGCACCGAACACTGAGTCCAAGCTCAGCGTGTGACCAAGAGTGGGACGTCTTGCACTGCACCTAGCCAAGTATGTTCAACCTTTGGTCATTAAGCTGAGATGTTACCTTCCAGAGTTCATGCTTCAGAACTGACAATAGAACTATAGAATAAAATCCGAAACTCAAAACCCTTCATGATGTTTATAATTTTGAGTTGTGTCATATTCATATCTATCTTTGTGCCAAATGTGGACTGACCACAGGCAATGGGTTCAGATGTGCCTGCTGCTGAAGAATACTGACAAAGGTGCAAATTGAGTTAAGTTGTCACATGGGCTAAGCTTGTGTTGCTGGAGCATGAGTTAAGGAAGAACAGAAACAAGGCTCCACAGAACCTTGAGGCACTTCAGGGGTGCTCATGTCCCTGGGTTATCTTTCAATCATTGCTACCAACTAGCGATTGCCAAGAAGTACAGGACTATAGAGAAACAAAACCTAAGTTAGCTCCTCCTCAGTAACCCAAGAAGGAAACTATGGTAAAGCTTAAGATTATGAGTTGGTGGCCATGACCACATGCATGAACGAGCTGGAGATATTGCTGTCTAGACCATATCTCACACATGACCATTAGAAATTGACCCAAATGAAATCAGGGCATTATAGTAATTCCTCGCCCTAGGAAGGTTTGCAGACCTTGCTGACAAACCCAGACTACATCTTAGTCACTGGAAACTGCCCACTATGGGCATCTATAGTGATAGACGCTCAGCCTCCACACAAGCTGCTGGCTGTCCTGCTTCTTACCAGCCAAGCTGCACTCTAGATGGTCTCTAGCTCCACCCCTTAGTCAAGATGGCACTTAGGCTGTGTTCTCAAGAGCTTCAGGTCCAGGGGTGCCTATGGGTCCAGTGGGCTGGAGAGGCAGTAACAGAGCAGGGCCCCAGGCCTCACTCCCATCCCACATAGCTGGGTTAGACACTTTTATTTTACATTTTAGCTGAGGCTTTATGATTAAAATTTAAAACAGGATTCAGTTGTCTCAAAAATGCTGAGAATCATATCACTGGATTATCCAGAGGACATACAGTTTAGTGATCTCTCGGCCTAAAGCCCAGTGCAAACTGATGTGTCCCCTGTGCTGTTATTGGGATGCTAGATGACTTCATTTTACTGAGCCACCTGGATATTATCTGTCCTTACCTTGTCCTACCCGACAGCATGGTGGACATATGGAGTAATCCTGCCCTGTGGCCAGTCCTTCACCTGAACTGCAGACTGGAAGTGCTGTCTACCTGCTGATAGCTCTGCCACTGAATCACCAGCTAGGCCCTCCTGACACCAAACATGTGTCTCCTCCCAGTTGCAGGCATTTGTCACCCTTCTACCACAGAAGTGCATCACAGCCTCAACTGGGTGCTGCTGTTGCCAAGCTGGCACGTTCCTGCCCATGCCACCGTGACACTGTGACCATCATGACACCATGTATTACACTGTGAGCGTCTTTTCACATTCAGAGGCTGTGATGTGTGCATGATCGTGTCCATGTGCACTTTTACATAATGCCCACATCCTCAATCTAGGCGGGACCTGGAGACCATTGCTCTCCATCATCTCAGCCTCTGCTTGTGGCTAAACCATGACTTATGAATGTGCCATTGTCTCCAATTCCAACAAAGCAGTTCAGTCACAAGGCTAAGAGGACAGAAGCTCTGAAGTGGACAGAGGCTCATTCCAAGAAACACACCTGAATCTTACTGCTGTTCTAGAAGCAAGAGCAACTCTACATGGTTCTGACCTTTCATTGTGTGCACTTTTAGACATCACAGGAGGCTGAATAGCTAAAAGTCACTTTCAGCAAAGAGTCCTGTTTAATTAACTTTTAAAATACCGTGCTAGCTTCCTCCAGCCTCTTTAACAAAAGTCTGCCCTGCTAAGACTAAATAATTTTGCAGTTCACATTATTTTGAACTTTCAAGCCCCATGGTATGTCCCATATGTAACAGCATTCATTGATTGCAAAAATGGCATTACCGGGATGATGGAAGAGAATGAAGAAGCCCAACACACGGTGGCAACAGTCTCCACCCAGAGATGCCATCATACTGTGTACACATAGATAGATGTGCACATAGATGTACACATAGAAGTACACATGGATAGATGTACACATAGATAGATGTACACATGGATAGATGTACACATGGATAGAAGTACACATGGATAGATGTACACATGGATAGATGTACACATAGAAGTACACATGGATAGATGTACACATAGATAGATGTACACATGGATAGATGTACACATAGATAGATGTACACATGGATAGATGTACACATGGATAGATGTACACATGGATAGATGTACACATAGAAGTACACATAGATAGATATACACATGGATAGATGTACACATGGATAGATATACACATGGATAGATGTACACATGGATAGATGTACACATAGAAGTACACATGGATAGATGTACACATAGATAGATGTACACATGGATAGATGTACACATGGATAGATGTACACATGGATAGATGTACACATGGATAGATGTACACATGGATAGATGTACACATGGATAGATGTACACATGGATAGATGTACACATAGAAGTACACATAGACGTGCACATGGATATAAGTACTCATGGATATATGTACACATAGATGTACACAAAGATATGTACACATAAATAGAAGTTCATATGAAGTACACATAGATTTACACATACATTTACACATGGATAGAAGTTCACATAAATAGAAGTATACACGGATGGAAGTACACATAGATAGAAGTACCCACGGATAGAAGTACACATAGATAGAAGTACCCACGGATAGAAGTACACATAGATAGAAGTACCCACGGATAGAAGTACACATAGATAGAAGTACCCACGGATAGAAGTACACATAGATAGAAGTACCCACGGATAGAAGTACACATAGATAGAAGTACCCATGGATAGATGTACATATAGATAGAAGTACACATGGACACAAGAACATATAGATAGATGGTTTGATTGCCTTAGTCAGACCTTCAAGACCCCAGTGACAGAGAAGACTTTCTAAGCATTAATCATAGTTCATGTGTGAGTCAAATATATTAATTAACTGCTTTGTCCTCAAAAATGCATTCTGTCCACGTTATTTGAATGCCTTCTTCGTTCGCTGTAAGAGGCCAGTGTGGTAGCTCACCGTGGGCTCTCCTAGGTCTCCCGCTTGCCAACTCACCTACAGAACTCAGAGCAGTCAAGCTCTTTAACCACTACAGTCACTCCCCACTGTCCGTCTACTATGCATCCAGTTGGCTGTATCTCTGGAGGACCCTGGCTACCATACTCTCCTCACTGGACACCCCAGCCTATGTGCCACCTCCTACACTCCCCTCAAACCACGGCTCAAAGCTCCACCATCATCATCTCAAGATTTTATGCTGCTCTTGAAGACAGTGATTCTCCAGCCTGAGAACCACCCTGAACAGACAGTTGTCTTGTCTCTACAAAGAGGCGTTCAAGGTAAAAATGAAAAACCATGACTGGTCATAGCTAATGAGTCTTATGTAAGCTGATGTTTTTATTATAAAATAATTACTTCCTATTATTTTGGTTTAAAACTTTTGTCTTTCATGACATTGTCATAAGTAAAAAAATAAATATTATTTTAATTAGTCTCTTAACTTGTAAATTTTAAAGTTAGATATTTGAGTCCAGTTTACATTTTTCTTCTACCACTGCTCCGAAAACCACTGGATTTAAGTGACATTGATGGCAGTGATGATTTCTTATAGATGTACAAAGACCAGAATATTAAGTTGCATATGTTAACCATGTACAGTTCTCACACCTGCTGTCATACATGCCAATCACACCTAGGTAAAAAATTTGTTTACATATATAAATATACATATAAAATGTTTACAGTGTGTTACCGTTTTGAACTCCAGCTTTTTTGCTCAGCTTGCATTTGCCTAGCCATGGCACCTACACTGGAAGCTTCCAACCCAGTGAACCTAAAGAAAAATTAAAATCAACCTTCTTGTAGGGCCACAGCACCATAGTACATGTAGTGGTTTGAATATGCTTGGCCCAAGGGGTGGCATTATTACATGTCAACTTGGCTAGAGTTCAAAGTGGTAACACACTATAAACATTTTATATGTATATTTGTGTATTTAAGCAAATTTTTTGCCTAGGTATGATTGGCATGTATGACAGCAGGTGTGAGAGCTGTACATGGTTAACATATGCAACTTAATGCACTGGTCTTTATATATCTATATATACTTTGGCCTTGTTAGAGGACGTATGTCATTTTGGGTGTGGGCTTTAAGACTCTTGTCCTAGCTACCTGGAAGCCAGTTTTCTCCTCTTTGCCTTTGGAACAAGATGTTAGAACTCTCAGTTCCTCCTATGCCACCCCAGCCTGGACACTGCCATGCTCTGGCCTTGACAATAATTACTGAACTTCTAAATCTGTAATCCAGCCCCAATTAAATATTGTCCTTATAAGAGTTGTCTTGGTCATGGTGTCTGTTCGCAGCAGTAAAACCCTAACCAAGACCGTACAGAAATCTGAGTGCTGTTCCTCAGTTGTCACACCTAGCTAGGACAGGAAGAACGCTTACTGATAGAAGATCCAAAGGCCGGGCATATTAGCCAGGGATGGTGAGGGAGAAGGGACAGAGAATGGGAGATCTCAAAAAATCAGAAAAATCCCAAAGAACCCTTTATGTAATTAGAATAGGAAAAGTTAAACTGGCAGACTTCAGACTGATGCATTCATTTGAGGATATGCCTGAGTTACCTATGGGATATCCTAATGTCTGTCAGAAGACAAGAGATTGAGTCTTAAAGAGGGAGACCAAGTTAGAAACAGAGAGAACTCACGCACAAGTGTAGGAAGGTGGAGGCACACACTGCCTGGAGGCCTGTGCACAGGCAAGGCCAAAGTGCAGAGCAGAGGCAAAGGAACTCCAGAGCCAGAGAGACAGGATCACCTCCAGGATGCAGATGCAACAGGGAGAGGGGGAGACAAGAGAAGCTGGGTGCCTCAGGAGAAGCTTCCAGATGAAATAAGCACTAAAAATATCAGACACCATGTGCCTGGATCGAGGACTTTGGTACCAAAGCCTGGTGACCACAGACTGAGGCAGGCATAAAGGTCTGGAAAGTTTGGTAACTGTGCACTAAGAGAAATGATGTGACATACATAGCAGATGTGCAGCTTGGGCATCATGCGGGTCCCCCAACAACTGGAGCGGGATGGGCTGTTCCTGACTCTGTTGCCTGCCTGTGGGTCCTGTTCCCCTTACTGGGCTGCTTTGTCTGGCCTCAGTGGGAGAGGACGTGCCTAGTCCTGCAATGACTTGATGGGCCAGGGTGGGTTCATACCCAGGGGGTAGGGGGCCCCCTTCTCAGAGGAGAAGGAGGGTGGGATGAGGGGCAGTGTGAGGAGAGACTAGGAGGAGAGAGGTCTGCGATCAGGATGTAAAGTGAATGAACGAATGAATGAATGAATGAATGAATGAATGAATAGATGGATGGATGGATAGATAGATAGATAGATAGATAGATAGATAGATCGATAGATAGATGATAGATAGGAAAAAAAGAAATGTGATGTGAACAGGGTGAGGGGTATAGAGTTTCTAGTGACTTTTGAGTGTGAATTATTTCTTTATTTCTTCTTTTGTGATTAAGAAAACGCTACACAATATATCTTGATCATGTTTTTTTTTTCTCTCCCCCAGCTCCTCCCAGGCCCTTTCTACCTCCTCCTCACACAACTTCATATTCTTTCTCAAAAGACAAAAACAAAAATCAAATCAAAACAAGCAACAAAAAAGACAAAAAAAAATCACAACAAAAAGCTCAGTTAAAAAAAAATGAAGTTTATTCTGTGTTAGGCATGAGACGTGCCCTGGATACTCCACTGGAAACAACTGACTTTTCTCTTTACCAGTGGGTATCAACTTCAAATAGCTTCTTGATTAGGGTTGGGGCTTTGTGTCCACTTCCCTTTCTCAGTGCTGGGACCCCTTGTATGCATGCCGCCACTGCCTCTGTGGGTTCATGTGTGCATCAGACCCGTTGTGTCTGGAAAACACTGTTTCCTTGGAGTCACCCATCACTCTGGCTCCTCCAACCTCTCTGTTTCCTCTTCTACATACTCCTGAGCCTTAAGGAAAAATGCTCTGATGAAGACATCTCATTTATGACAGAGTGCTCCAAAGTTTCTCACTCTCTGAAAATCACCCAGTTGTGAGTCTCTGTGTTAATTTCAATCTACTGCAAGAATAAGCCTCTCTGGTGAGGCTTAACCAAGACACTGATCTGAGTCCCAGTCTAGTATCTGAACTCATTCTTTTAAAAAAATAATATGTGTAAGTATTCGTCCTGCATGTATATCTCCAACCTCTCTGTTTCCTCTTCTACATAGACTCCTGAGCCTTAAGGAAAATGCATGCATGCATACCACTTGCATGTCTGGTGCCGGATGAGGCCAGGAGGGCATCAGATCTCCTGTGAGCTGTCATGTGGGTGCTGGGAACCAAACCCAGGAACTCTGCAAGAGCAGCAAGTTGTCTTAACCACTGACCCATCTCTCCAGCCCAGGCAGCCTTGGTGGAAACCAGGGGGTAAGTGAGTGACTCTGGTAAGTCACAAGAGAGGGCCAAGGACATACAGAGTGCACAGTCATGGGAGCTGAAGTCATCTGACAAAAACATGGAGACAAGGTGGGTATATGAGAAATTTAGACACATGTGGAGGGTAGGATTTCATCATCTCGGGGTGGGGGGGAGAAAGCATGATAAACAGTCTGAGAAACATGAGGCCCCTGAGTACAGTATCAACCTAGCGAGCTTCTGATACAATTTCCCCTGTCCTTTAGATCATGTCTTATGAGTAAACCCTTAACAATCTGTCTGTCCCCAAATCTTCAGTCATGATGATGATGTGCAAGCTTGTTCCCAGGGAGCTCAGACACAATATATACAGCTTCACACCATCTTTCCCTTCCCAAATAAATCATAACCCTCCAACCCAAGAACTCAGCTCTCCTCTCATTCGTGCAGGGATGTGAAGCCGCCACGTAGGGCAGCAATATGTTCACAGGTGCTCTAGGCCGAGACCCACTGTGTCAGAAATCTGGACATGAAAATAGATGGCACATTAATTAAATCCTCAATGGTGCTCTGAGCCATTGCTGAGCACAGAGCCAGACTGGCAGAACCTGGAGCCTGGCCAGAGCCATATGGGATAGCTAACCTTCCAGACTCCACTTGCTCCTTACGTCTGAGGAAATCTGAAGGTCTGAGATCCTGTCTGAGAATGTGGACCTAGAATCTTCACACTCCTGGACTGTGGACTGATCCCAGAACATCATGCCCCAGACATGTCCTTCTCTTCAAGACGACGCTCAGCTGTCTAAGCTGGTTACTAGGCAACTAAACCATAACCCATGAAGTTGCTGTATTAGTTACCTCTCTGTTGCTGTGATATAACACCATAACAAAAAGCAAATTATGGAAGTGTTTATCTAAGCTATAGTTGCAAAGGGGTAAGAGTTAATCGTGGCGTTATTCATAAATATATAAATACTTAACTCCAAGAATGAAGAAGAAAGATAGATAGATTAGATAGATAGATAGATAGATAGATAGATAGATAGATAGATAGATAGAGGATAGATAACTGAAAGTGGGGTAGGCTATAAAACTCCCTAGTAACATACATCTTCCAGGAAAATCACATTTTCTAAGCCTCCCCAAAGACTGCAACCAACTAGAAATCAGGTATTCAAATGCCCAAGTCTATGGTAGGTCTTTCTCATTCAAACCACACTGTTGCATTTAGACAGAAGTTTGGAGCGCTTGTCCTGCAGTGACACCTGTCTTTTGATAGAGTAACTCTGGAAAGTTCACCTGTGTTGTGCCAGGCTGATGGGTGGGCTGTAATGAGATGGCGAGAGTCTCCCATGATGTCTCCTCACCACCCCCACATAGTCTGCCACACTTAGCTAGGGAAAATGAGACCAAACCTATGGTCTGTATATGCCATGACAGTAGATCTGCCGGAAGTGCTAGTCACAGAATCCTCATAGTTATTAAATTGGAAAATAAACATAAACTCACTCATTTATAGATCAAGATAACCCTCTAAACCTGAGGGGAGACAATCACTTCTTCAGGGCACCTACTATCCTAGAAGGAAAAGGACAGAGGGTCTGTGTCCTTGAAAATAATACAGGCTATATCTTGTCACTTAAAGAGGAAGGAAAGGTCTCATTATGGGAATGCTGGCCACTTCCATGAAGTTGGTGCATTTTAACTGGGCCATAAAAGTCAGGTACCACTGACTAACAGTGTGAAGTTCAAGGGTCAGATGGAAAGGGGTTGAACAGGATGAGGGCACTGATCCACGCAAGGACCATAAATGTAAGGAACTGGAGTAAGGTGAGGCGGACACAGGTAAATAAAAATGTGTACAGAGGCCGGACCCACTGTGCCTGGATGCCTTTCTGTTTTAATAGCACTCAATTAACCGGTTAAGCAGCCGTTCACAGCTCAACATAAACTTAACCTTCAAGACATGAAGAAAGTAACATTTCAGAGAAAAACCCAGCTAAAAATGAACTATTATAGACGAGCCTAGTGGTGCATACCTGGAGGTGGAGGAAGGAGGATCAAGAGGCCAGCCTCAATTATAAAGAGAGTTCAAGGCCAGCCGGGGCTATGAGGTATTATCTCAGACAAAAATCAAATTGAACAAGTAGGTGCTCTCCTCTGAGAAAGAAAGGTGTTAAAGGTTAATACAGAGCCTGGAACACGCTGCTCCGAGTGTTCACCTGCACACCACTGCACCAGCATAGCGAGCACTTTCAAAACCCAGTCATCCTGAGCTGCGGAGATGCTCAGTGGTCAGGAGCACTTGTCGCTCTCACAGAGGACCTGAGTTCAATTTCTAGCACCCACGTGGCGGTTCACAACCATCCATCACTTCAGTTCCAGAGGATCCAGTATCCTCTTCCAACTTCTGTGGGCACCAAATGTTCATGTTGTACACGTACATATATACAGAAAAAAACATACACACAATAGAACGAATGCATCTAATTAAAACTATGTAATTAAAAAAGTCATCTTTGTCACCTTCTTTCAAAGATGACTAAAAGTTGGGTCAAAACTGCTGTGATTTTTGTGTCTCTCTAAAGTCCACATGCTGAAAACTGGATCCCCAAAGCAGCAGTTCAGACAGGTAGGCTGTGCAACAAGGCCGTCATGGACGGCTCGTGCTCTGTTGCTGGAGGGGTTATTATGAAGTAGCTTTGACCTGCTTCTCTCATCTTCTCATGCCTTCTTTACAGGACAGCCTAGGGAGAAGTCCCTGGCCAGACACAGACTCTCACTGAGTCAGAGACACACACCACAGTCAGCATCAGTCACTCCAGGCTCTGGAGATGTGCTACTATGGTAGACAGGCTACAGTTCCTTTAGTTAATCATTATGTCAGGGACAGCTGAAAATCATCCTTCCATGAGTGTACCACACAGCCACCATTCTATACTGGGTGGTGACCCCCCCAAACATCAAGTCCTCAGAGCAGCCTAGAACATGGATGTCAGTACCCCTCCTCACAGACAAGGAAGCCAGGGATCAAGGCAGATGCCCTGTTTATTCCAGGACACACAACTACTAAGTAATGAAGACTACTACTGCCTTATGAACCAAAAATATGTTTTTGAAATTAAGGGAAATTCTGAAACTTAATTCTGTTAGCTCTGCCCTTTCTTCATCAGAATTTGTTGGGTTTTCCTAGGTTAGCAAAAACTCTTTATGGTTTAGGTACAATGTGCATACTGCCCAGACCTGGTTGTTGTCTTCAAGAAAAATTTAAGTTGGCATCCCATAAGATGCTGTCTGCCCAGTTCATCTTGTTCTTCTGTGGGAAGGTTTTGCTGGCAAGACCCAGAAAGAGGATGAAGTCATGTCCTTGTTCCCACAATCCCCACAATCAGCCTTCATCACCTTGGTTCTCACCGGTGGAAATCGTGGAGATAAGACCAGAAAGTTCCTCCGTTAAGATTATTGTAAACTCCAGCACATCTGGTTGTGAGAATTCCTTACCCCTTACTCTTCTTTCTCTACATGAGCTCAGGCCTCTAATTCACCCTGCTATGGAAAGGCATGAGCATGCTGGGAAGGGACCCATTGAGAGCTCATCTCTGGCCTAGCTGTGTAGCCACTTTCTCAAAAAGGACACATTCCTTCTTCTAGGAACCAGAGCAGCTCAGGAAACAGACAAGGCTCAGGAAATACAGAAACTTACAAGACTCACAAGACCCTCCACCCCAAGGATATATAAGAAGTAGCAGTTGTTGGGGCGGAGACCAGGGCAGACCTGCATGTTATGAGGAAACTCTACAAATGCTATTTTCCTGACTGGTCACCCAGGCTGAGGTGGGCTTTGAGTCACACATGCCCCAGTAAGCTTGATAGTTCACTAGCTAAACAGATGAGATTATTTCTGTGGTCTACTGTCATTTCCCTGTTTGGGGTTAATAGACTTTTGCTCATGAAATCCCTAGGAAAAAGCAAACCGCACAAGGTTAAGAATGCACCTCACCTTGTTCCCCTTTGCCTGGCCCCTAGGGCTGCAGTGTGGTCCTAGAGGCTTCTCCTCCAACATGGGCCTTGAGGCCCCAATGCTGAAGGCCTCCCAGCCTTATTTCCCCTACACTGTGCCAAAGCTAAAAATCATGTTTTCTGCCTCAGAGCTAAAAATAGTTGGTGAGGCTTAAAGTGGTTCTGCCCCAGTTTATTTAAGGCAATCTCAAACATCCCTTTGTCCTAATTATGAGATGTCTCTGAAGGCAGAGCTCAGGGAGACTCTGACAGCAGCTCGACATTTTATTTTTGATCTTAATTCAACTCTCAGATATTTACAAGTCCCCACTGAGCGCCCTCCACTGGCCAAGTGCCTTTGATTTCACTGTATGGTGGAAATTCAAGGGGAATGGATCGGGGAAGGACAAAACTCCTGCCGAAAAATTAAAGATAGTTGATATGTTGATAGATTAGGAGTTGTTCAACGCTGGTCACCATTGCCCTGGCCCTGAACTAGGCACGTGTGGGGCCCCTTCCTGCTTTGTCTGAATGGGGCTCCTGGGCCTGAGTACTGTTCTTCACAGGCCTGCTGTAACACTTGACTTTCTTACCACAAAGTCAGGATCATGGAAATCTATTTTTAAAGTTATGAATAAATAAACACTTATAAAAAGGCTTAGAAAGACAATTTGTTTCAAGGTGCTGCACTGAGCTACAGATTGAGCCAGACGTAAGCCTTGGGCCTCTGAGTAAGATGCCTGCACTAGGCTAGTCTTCGTGGTTGTAACAAAATGCCTGAAGATGGCTACTGTATAAAGAAAAGGGGTTTATCAACTCAAGTTCTGACCCAAAGTGGATGGGCTACGTCTGGTGGTGACCTTGTTGGCAAAGCCCCAGCTATGGTGAATGTCATATGTCTTCCTCCTTTTAGAAAGCTGCCAGGATTTAATAGGAAGCTCTCCATATGACCTTACTTAATTGCTCCTAAGGGCCTCACCACTACACCTGACAGTGAAATTAAGTTCCCTTAATACCTCACGATGGAAATTAAATTCAACAGAGAACCTTTAGAGGAACACTTAGGCCATGCCAAGAGGACTAAAATCATCCTACCAAAAAACAGTGTGGAACAGAGGAATGCCCACCTCGAGCACCAGCCTGAGGTAGACTCCCCAGAGTCCCATACTACTTCTGCCTGCAACCCTGGAGACTCTGGATCCAGTTATGTAGTAGACCTTTATTTGCTAGTGTGTGTGTGTGTGTGTGTGTGTATGTGTGTGTGTGTGTGTGTGTGTGTAGTTTATGAAGATTTGTGTGTGCACATGTGTATGCAGGTATGTGTGTACATACAGAGGTCAGAGGTCAATCTCAGGAGCTGTCTACAGATGCTATCCACCTTGTATTTTTGACACAGAATCTCTTCCTCAACCTGAACCTTGCAGAGTAGGCTATGCCAGCTGGCCAGAGACCCCTGAGATGCTCTTGTCTGATCTCTTCAGCACTGGGATTGTCAGTGTGTGCTCACATGCCTGCTCCAGATTGAAACCACCATGTCTTCTTGCTTTCTTGGCAAGAACTTTATCAAATGAACTATCTCTCTAGATCCAGAACCATCTCTTTCTGAGAGACTGAAATAGTAAAACATTAAAAAACAAACCAAAACCAAAAATTTTCCCCTTCCAGGCCCACTCCAAAGTAACATGAGAAAGTCAAACTTTGAGAAGTAGCTGCTTTAGTCATGGGCGAGCAGCAGATGAGTGTGAATTCATCAGCTTCACTGAGGAGAAACCCCCATCCTGGGGGCTGCGGTAGGCTTTTGGGCCATTATGTTTTGTAATGATTCATTTTTTCTGTGTCTAGGATGTTTTTTAAGGTCCTCAGAGTGTTCTGTTGGGAGGATCCTGAAGCAGTGGCATGCCAGCCAGCAAGAATTCATCACTTATATAAATCACAAAAACAAGCACATTACTTAGATGAGAAGCATTTTACTTACAGTTATTTTCCTTCATCTTATTAGATTTAAAATGAGCCTGTTTTTCTAAGGCCAAGTGCACTGTGGTCAGCGGCAGGTTCCATGTCTGTGTCAAGGGGCTGAGTTTCCCAGGTGACAAGAAAGAGAGAGAGAGGGAGAGAGAGAGAGAGAGAGAGAGAGAGACAGAGAGAGAGAGACAGAGAGAGAGACAGAGAGAGAGACAGAGAGAGAGACAGAGAGAGACAGAGAGACAGAGATAGAGACAGAGAGACAGACACACAGACAGACAGACAGACAGACAGACAGAGTGTGCAAGCCCTGTCCCGCTGCAGCAATGTGCTCTGTCATGGGAGGCAGCACATTTCCCCCTCTATCTCAGGGAGATTCACTGATGCTAACTCAGCAAACGCAACGCATCTGAGATATATAAATTCAGATGCTGCACTGAAAGTCCTAAAATAGAACACTTTAAAATATGCATGATGACTTCTAACAGTTAGTTGAAATTTCTGAAATAACTTTAAAAATAAGATACTACAATTTCCAAAACAAAGCACCTTAATCTATAAGCTGGAACTACAGCTGAGAGCCAGAAGAGTGGTCTAGAAGAAAACACAGATAAGGAAATAAAGTTCTGAGACATGCCTTGTTCAAGTGTGCCTTGGCGGAGCCTGTAGCAAGGCCTGTGACCTCTTTAATGAATGGCAGGGCAAGTTTGTGAGATGCCTCCAGACACCTCGGAAGATCACAGTTCTGCCCTGTGCCTACTGGGCTCAGTACTGGGCTTGAAAATAGTGCAAAAAAAAATGTGCAACTTTTTTGTCAACTGGCTTGTAAATGTCTGTTCATAACTTATAAGAAGAACAGTGTTCAACAGGAGATATTGGTCATTTTGAGGGGGAAAAAGATTTTCTTAAAAGAGTTCCAGAAAGTTCTTTAGTGTCATATACAGTCAGAGGCTTTTCTGGAGTTCAGTAGAGCAATGACTTCCTAAAGAGAGCCCTGCTAGAGGGGTGAAAAAGAGCACCCGGGTTTCAGCAGTACATGGCTGTGTACAGCTCCTGAACATCTGGTGTAAGCTTCTGCTGTGCTGTGCTCTGTGTGTGTGTGTGTGTGTGTGTGTGTGTGTGTGTGTGTGTGTGTGT
>NW_021604687.1:9311111-9318967 GCF_004785775.1 Grammomys surdaster
TGTGTGTGTGTGTGTGTGTGTGTGTGTGTGTGTGTGTGTGTGTGTGTGTAGGCCAGAGGTCAGTGAGGGGATTCTTCCTCCAATTGCTCTGTACTTTCTCATTGAGCCTGAGAGTGCTGTCTGTCTGGTGGCCACAGGAATCCTTCTGTCCTCACCTCCCCAGCACTGGTTACAAGTACATTGCCTATGCTGCTGTGTCTGGCCTTTGGTTTACTGGTGTTGCTTTTGATGCCTTTAATATGGGGTCTGGGAGACTAAACTTGGTCCTTATGCTTGCCTGGCAAGCACTTACAAGCTGAACCATCTTTCCAGCCCCATAAGTTACTTACGGGGAGACTTTTTATGGCTTTGTTGGGGGATAGCAGGCATATGGCCAGTAGCACTTTTATAAAAGTGAAGATTCTCATGTAAACACTTACACTGAGTGTCCTGATGGGAACAGTAGCCTGTGTGAGGATTTCTGTCCCCAAGGGATGACCCCAGTGGTGGTGATGGCTCCTGCTTCCCTGGACCTTTGCAGCCAGCACCAGCCTTTCCCCATCTGACCAACCAGAGCCACTCTAGGCCTACCCCCAATGAACATACAGGCATGTGACCCACTCCCTCCCTGACTGGCCATTCACCCATGAGGTCCCAGGCTGTTTTGAGAGGAGAAACGATCATGCAAGGTCCTCAGTATACAAGTCTCCATGTAGGATGGGTAAAGTAATGGTGGACGAGAAGACTTAGGTAGCACAACACAGAAACCCCAAGTGCCCTCCAGCCATGCTGAGGCAAAGCCACCCCTTCTTATACAAATTCTTCTTGGGAAAGAAAAGGCAGGGGGAGAGAGAGGGATCAAGAGCAAGTAAATACAAAGCCAACACTTTGCTGATTGAAATGTCTGTCTAAGAACTCTAGGGTCACTTGACTGTGATGTTAGCTGAGAGAGTTAATCATGAAAGAAGGTACTCCCCCGCAGTCTCTCTCTGTGAAGTGCCCACAGTTGCCTCTACTCAAGGAAGGAAGAGGGAGAAAGAGGACAGGGAAAAGGAAGGAAGGAAGGAAAGAAGGAGGGAGGGAGGAGGGAGGGAGGGAGGGAGGGAGGGAGGGAGGGAGGGAGGGAGGGAAGGAGGGAGGGAGAGACAGAGGGATATGAAGTAGGAAGAGGAATGAAACAGGAAGGAAAGAGGGATGAAGAAGAGGAAGTAGGAAGATGAAAGGCAGGAGCAGAAGGAGGAAAGAGGAAGGGGC
The DNA here is from genome assembly GCF_004785775.1 of Grammomys surdaster. Taxonomy (NCBI): domain Eukaryota; kingdom Metazoa; phylum Chordata; class Mammalia; order Rodentia; family Muridae; genus Grammomys; species Grammomys surdaster. Next base: position 9,312,345 of record NW_021604687.1, read on the forward strand.
TGCCTGCTCACCAGAAGGAAGGTAGGAAGTATCTTCAACTGGTGCCTCTTCCTTCCTACCCAATTGCTTCACTTTAGACTCCCTGTGAGACTCCAGCACCCACCCATTCCACGAAGAGGTTAGTGATGCCACTTACAAGTTCTTCCTTCCAACAGCTGGTCTAGTGGCTGGCTCTACCAATGAGTCCCGAGAACAGACTAGTGGGGCAGAGCTCACCTCAAAGACACTACGATCTCAGTGCCCCTCCATGGACACACCTCAGCATCATGCCCAGATCTAGTCCACCCGCCATCCATTCCTGGGCTTGTCTTGGTGTGTACCCCTCACTGTCCCCAATGCCACTGATATTCTAACAGCTCCAGTTGGGATGGAACAGCAGGAAGAGCTGTCACCCAGCCATTTTTGCAATGATATTGAAGCATGAGACCATCACCACACCTCCTTAAAATAGCTCTCCAAAATCCCCCAAATCAATACCCAGTCCCTTCTTGGCTCCTTGACAAGTTTCTCGGACTGCATCCCATAGCTGCCTAGCACTGCGACCCAGCCATCCTGCCTTCTTCCCATCCATTGTGCTCACACCCAGACATGCACACTACCCACAATGTCCTTCACATCTTCCCTTTATCCTCCTCCCAGCAAGGTTATACAGTAAGGCCCCTTCGAGGTCTGGAGGTGCCCTGCTCACCCTCCATAGGACACTGCTGCAGAACCTGGGGTGTAATGTAGGATGGCTTGCCTCTTGTTTCTCTTACAGACAAGGACAAGCTCCTGACTTTTGTGCCCTCTAGTCCTAGTGTGACTCCACCATCTGCTGAGTAAGTGATCAGAAAGATAAGAAACACGCCATATACACTGCTACACACACAAAACCCGGGAGGCATGCTCCTTCCGAAGTCTAAGCACTTCCCATCCCATGCTAGGGAGACAGGTGTAGGGTTTTTCACAGGCAATATTGGCCAGAACACACTCCAAACAGCAGGACCACTGCACAGAGCAGGCAGGCAGCTACACAGGAGTGAGCTGTTGTGCCCCTGATGGTTTTAACAGAAGCTGTGACCTACCAACCTCGCCAGGGACTAACAGAGAAGAGGCTGGAGACCCAAATACCAATTCCCTCCTCAGCTTTGTGGTCACTTGCCAGGGCTCAAATCCTATCAAAAGCAAGGGGCCAAAGACGGAAACTAAAAGACCAGCTCCAACACACTAGCATGGGGACTGGATGACAGCAGGAGAGACCCACCTCCAAGAGAGAGGGGATCTGGTTTGGAGGGCAGAGGTAAATAGCTTGTTCTCTGTAGGGGATTAGGCACTAGATTCAGAGAAGCAGCTAGAGCCCATGTGTCTCACAAAGGGATCCTGGGTGCTGGGTCTCATAGCAGCTCCTAGAGCCTTACACCCTGCTGCTGACAGAGTTCAGTTCCAGTGAGTATGACTGACCTCTCCTTACTTGTTACCTCTTAGGATATAAGAAATGGAACTAGAGGCATCAAGAACATACCATGGCCCTTCGGAAACATTTGGCTTCCAGACCACGTGGCATTCACCATCGAGCAGCAAGGAGCTATTTACCAGAACCAACACCACTCCAGCCTCAGCCGCTTTCCTGCTCCACCTCCTCCAGTGCATTAAGACATTTTAGAGTTTGCTTGCAAGTTCCAACCTTAAAGTCCTGATTATTTATTTATGCCCTTTTTTGTCTAAGAAGTTAAATCTCCAAAGCATCTCAATTTAGATCAAAAGCAATTTACCAAACTTCACCTGGCACACCTGCGCCTTATGACTTGTTAATTACCTGCTTAGCATTTCTAGAGCTGTGAGACAGAGATTCGGCCCCATTGGCTGCAGGGAGAAACCTCTGATGCAAGCCTCCTGTGCCAGAGTGTTCCAGAACGCCCGAGGTGTTCACAGGCAAAGCTGGCTGCTCCTTACCCGCTAAGCCACATGCATTTCTCCAAATTGCTCTTATTTTCCAGAGTGAGCAACCCGACACCGAGCAAACAAGCGCGTAAACGTCGATGAAGCTGCTGACATGTTTCCTGGCTACCTGGGGAAATTATATAATGGTGAAATTATATAATATCTTATCGACAGTGTTCCACCATGCACGGGAGCAGCAAGCCCGACACCCACTTACTCCCTAGCAACTTGAGTATTAGGAATAATAATAATTACTTGCTTTTACGATTGCTTCAAATGAAAGAGATCATTAACACACACACACTTGAAAAGATGACCTCATTTCTAAGATGCTCTGCATGTCTGTTTTTCCTCCTGCTACTAAGTTAGCAAAGGCTAATTCCGACTACCCAGCAAGTGGGAAAACATGGAGTTGGTTACAACGGCATTGTGCACTGGACGTTTCTGCCCTTTTCATTTTCTGGTTTCCTTAAGAAAAGGCATGACCTTCCCAGAGCTCCACTACTGACAGCAGGTTATAGTTAAGGCTACCTTGGGTTGTTGGACTGCTGGGGTCACGTGATGCCAAGGTTTGGATGATAATTTGCTAACTACATTTGAAGTTCAATTTAAGGGAAGTGAAATATATTCTGTACTTTGAAAATACCTAGAAAATTAAGATTACAGGATTTGCTGGCTCGTGGACATGAATAACCAAGTCGTATGTAGCTCCACTCAGGTTCCAGGCACAAGTTTGAGCCTCCAGCTGGAAGTGTAACCCTCTTCTCCATTAGGTAGCAGTTCTGGCTTTCTGTTTGTTTGTTTGTTTGTTTGTTTGTTGGATTTTGGTTTTTTGTTTATTTTGTTTTCCTGATTGAAATTGGATCTCATATAGCCCAAGCTGGCCCATGTGATACTGGGCCATGAACACTGAGTGAGCACTCTGCCTACAGAGCTGCGCACCCAGCTCTCGGCTTTATTTTTGTCTCTTCAGAAAACTTGCCAAACTTTGACTTCAGGGCATTTGAAATTCTGTCTCAGCCCATTCATCCTGTTACAGGTCCCTTTCAGGTTCTAATCTATCACTGGCTACCAATGGCATCCCTGGTCTACCATTTTGCACTCACACACATACAGCAGCGGGCTACAGTGGGATTCTCTGGTAAGAGCTTCTCTCTTTGTTTGCCTCTCCCTGTCCCTTGCCCTACGTCCCAGCATCTGAACTTCTCACCATTGTTTCTGATTTTGCTTAGTGTCCTAAGATACAATCCAAGATTTTTATTATCCCACCCATCTCAGCCAGTCTCACCCCATGATCTTGCTATTTTTGGCTAGAATTAAAAGCAATTCCAGTATTGCTTTCACATTAAATGATTCATCTTTAATGAAATAGTGAAACAACCTCACAAACACATATGAATGGTGGCTGAAGGACAACCAACTTGTAGGTGTCTGTCTTCTAATCCCGACAGAATGAGCGATAGCTCTTAACTCACAAATGCACCTTGTGATGGTGCAACACAGTGATATGTTACCCAAACTCCCAGGAAGTAGGCACAGAAATACTCACCTACTAATCTAAACTCTATCTGATTAATAATAACAGATGAATTCCAAACCACACAAAACAGAAGCATGCAACAAATGAGAGGCTTGAAAGGGTGGTAAAGAGTGATCGCAAGCCTCAGACTTCTTGGACTCTGACTCCCTTACTCACATGAAAGGCACAAACTTCAGAAAGGAAATTCCTATCCACAGAACAGCACCACAAAGTCCCCACCCCCACCCAACAAGTCACAGGCATCAAAAGAAAGAATCAGCCTAGAGCTCTGGGAATCCAGGACTCAGTCTTAACTAAAGCTGGGTAACAACTCTTTGCAGCACACACATGCATGCACACATATGCACACACACATGCACACATACACATGCACATCTACCAAGTGTGAGGTACTCTCTGAATGACGACATTATGATTTTTCACTGCTGTGACAAGGCTTCTGTCACATGAAAGAAGCCACTTCAGGGAAAAGAGAGTTATTCTGGTTCACAGTTCAGTGGGACCAGTCCATCACAACATGGAAGGCATGGTGGTGGCACATGTATGAAGCAGCTACTCACACAGCAGGGGCTGTCAGCAAGCAGAGGGCTTACACTGAAAGTGGACTGGGCTAGAGCTTTCAAGTCTTGTACCCACTGACCTATGCTTTCCAGCCAGGTCTTACTTCCAAAGGTCCTACAACCTCCCCCAACTACCAGCTGGGGACCAACATGAGCCTGTTCAAATTATTCTAGTGTGAGCCAACTGCTATCCATCACATGCAGCTAGTACAATGAAGACTTCTCATTAATGTCTCAGGGGCTTACACAGCTGGACACCAGGCTAGAACCCAATGGTCTGCTGCTGATAAGAAACCAACCAAATCAGGCAATGCTCCCAAAGACACATGCCACATCTCTCTCTGAGAGAACCAGAGAGGTAACCCTAAGCATGGGGCTGAATGACTGAGTAAGTCATTCAAGAGAGTCAGGGTCCCAAGAGGGACCCTGCACCTCAGACTCCTGCTCTCTGCCTATTGGAGAGTTACTCTGTATTCATTACCTATGGCTACTAGAGCAAATGGGTCCAAACTCAGAGACTTGAGGCAATAAAATTGCATGTTTTCCTAGTCTTCAGGATGGAGAGCTGAGGGTAAGGTGGCCTAAGGGAGAGTCAACTCCATTCTTGCCTCCTGCTCCTGGTAAGTTCTAACAAGCTTTGGTGTTCCCTTGGCTATAGAAGCGCTGTCCTAGCTCCTGCTCTCAGCCCTATCATCTCACAGAACTCTTTTCATCGCTTGATATTACAGGCTTACTGTTCATCCAGGATCCTGCCTTGAGAGTCTATGTGATCTCATCTACAGAGAACCTTCTCCTAGTACTGTCCCAGCTCAAGGAAGGCGCATTGAGGTGGGAACTCTACTCATCCAAATACACATGCCCTGAAAAGGAAACTTTAAAACAGGGGATCCCTCTATCTCTACCTCCTTCATGTCTGTCAGTGAGCCTCACACAACTGTGAGCTTTTTGGACAGCATCAACAATGGTGCTCCTCTGGCCTGTTCAAGTTTCTTGAGAGAAGGAATGGGTTTAATTGTTATAAAAGGACAATTTGGGAGCCTAAAGTGTAAGTGGACATCAAATTTCTTTTACAGCAAGTAAACCCTTCTTGAAACAGCCTCTGGTTAGACCATTCCATTTTCCTTGACACTGGAATGCTATAAGTTTATATGGGAGATAAGAGAGAATTAAGCCAGAGAATCATTATCTTTCAGTCTTTCATTCTACTAACTGAGTGGCCAGCATTGAGAATGGAGAACAAAAGCAGAGCCCTGTTCTCTAATACCTCACAGCTCAGCTGGTGACCAGAGAAATGCCCAAGTCCCATCCATCTCAGAGACCAGGCAGTGACTAACCTTCAAGTTTGAAGGTGTGAGTAGGGGGCAGCGCTCCAGAGTAAGGACTCAGGTCTCAGAAGTAGCAGTCTGTGGTAAGCAAGCGTGGAGGGATACTTAAAGCAAAGGCTAGAAAGATATAAAGTCCTGAGGACTTGCAGGTACATGCTACAGCAGGAAATAGATTTGAGGCTGAGGATGGCAATGGAGGCTGCTTTGGAACCTCCTCAGAGGCCACCCTGAGCTCTTGTCTGTACTGTCAACGTCTGTAATGTCAGTGTCTATTTCCTGTAGATGGGACATCTGGGTACAGCCTGTGCACTGAGAACTGCACACATAGCTCCAGCCGTCCAACCCTGGCACAGAGCCAGGCTAGCCCGGCCTTCACAATCCTGCCCGCCCTCAGCCCTTCACATGAAACGCAGACTTTGGCAGTCAGATATTTTGGGACTGGAAAGTAACACCAGCCCTACATTAGAACTAATCAGAGTGAAGCTTGACAGACTGTCATGTAGCTTACTTGGAAACTCCTGCTCGAATTTACAACATATAAATTAGTCATAGATACTGTAGTGCAGAAAGCCGTGATAAGAGGACAAATGAGAACACGGTAACAGGTTGGCCTATTAGGGTATTATAGGAATCAGTGTAGGAAGAGAGCGTGAGAACAGATTTGTGAACGAGAAAGCAGCTCACTGTACACACTCATGCAGTTGGAAAAACATGTCCACCCTGTGAAGGGAGGTTCAGTGAGAGCAAATGGGACCCAAAAACCGAAGCAAGTGCTCTGGACATAGGCAAATGGCCTCTTTGCAGGCCTCAAAGTACAGCAACTACAGAATAGGGCACTTAGAGGTGGCATCCCTAAAATACAGAGCCGCTGTCATGATCTTACATGCAGACTCTTAGGAAAGCATCTTGTATTCTGCATCATGTCAAATACCATTACTGTAGGGACCGAGAACAAGAGACACTGAGCCCTTGGACACTGGGAAGACTTCTGTGAAACTTACTTTCCTGTACTGAAACCTCTCCTCCAGACTAGTATTTAGCCTCTAATAAGCTGAAAGAAGAACAGCCATCAATCCTGCAAGAAAAAAAAATGAAATTTACAGAGTGCAGAAATCCAACTTCTGTCTGCAGGTGGAAATGGGGAGGAAATAGGTTTGGGGGCCTTAGGCTGAAGCACACATATGCTGTAGGAAATGGATAGGGGACCTTAGGCTGAAGCACACACATGCTTCAGGAAATGGATGGGGACCTTAGGCTGAAGCACACACATGCTGCAGG
>NW_021604687.1:9318977-9431477 GCF_004785775.1 Grammomys surdaster
TGAAGCACACACATGCTGCAGGAAATGGATGGGGGCCTTAGGCTGAACCACACACATGCTGAAGGACATGCAGCATCTAGATCCCTAGCTCAAAGCCTCCAGCTTTGAGGGCCAAGCACTCGACGATACAAAGAAGGTAGATGGTTTGGAAGACGTTCAGAGATGAGTGCAGGAGCAACAACATTAAAGGGCTGGTTTCCAGGATTGATTTAGGAAGGAAGATTAGGGATGCTAAGTGTGTACAGGCTTCCTAATCACTGACTAAGTGAAGACACGCCAAACAGCAGTGGATGTTTAAAGGTATGAGTGGTGAGGATAGAGAGGATTACATAAGCAAAGGTCTCAGTGTATGCAACATCATGTAAACTTCCTTAAAAGCTACGGGGTGAAGATGTGGCTCCTCCTGTGGCTGAGCTGGAGAGAGAGGAACTCGAGCTGCGGTTCCCGTAAGGAGGAGACTCTCCCAGACAGAGATGGCAGGAAAACTAAAGCTGTTCTCTTACTATGAAAAAATAGATTGTGTTCAGAGCAACAGAGCAGGATTTGGATAGACAGTGGGCTGGTCTATGTGGGATCAGCAGAGATGTCACATGCCCTCACCAGACCCACCTCTTTCTAGTGCACTAGTGTAGCAGGGAACCAAGTAGAGCCTTGGGGCCAGCCCTGTCCACCAGTGTTGAATGAGGCCTCAGTGGCTCACTTCCCAGCTCACCTTCCTTCGTCAGTGTGCTGGTCACTGGTATTTTAGTTCTCCCAGAGTCTGACCCCGGCTCATCAGTTCTTATGACCACTAATCACGGGACAGGCTGTTTTATGGCTTCTGTGCTAGCTACTTTCTTTGGACAATTCTCTTGGTGGTTCAGTTTTGCAATATGGTGGCAGTGGTCGTGTAGACAGTACTGACGGCGGTGATGATGATGAAATGGAATTGGTATGATGGTGGTCATGATGGCACTGCTGGTAGGGAAGAGGAGATGGTGGAGGTAGAGGTGGTGATGATGGCTGAATTGGGAAGATACGATGTGGGAGTGTGATGGTGGTGGTGGCAATAGTGAGAAGGTGTGGCAGTTGGGGTAGAGGTCGTGGTGTAGGTAGAGGTGATGACAGTGGTGCTAACGATGGCAGAGGTAGCTATGGTGACGGTGGTGAGGTGGTGATGATGGAGGTGGTAGCCATGGTGATGGAGGTAAAGGTGGTAATAGTAGAGAAGACAGTGGTTACGGCAAGATGGCGGTCATGACAATGGATATAGGTGAGGCGGTAACGGTTACGGGGTGTGGCAGATGTAGGCGGCAGGAGCAGGACTGACAGTGATAGTGGGAGCGGCCGTGGTGACGGTGATGACAATGGAGGTAGCAGTGGTAGATGGGATAGGGTTCAGAGTGGTGGGAGTGGCAGTGGCCGTGGTGTGGAATATGTGTGATGTGATAGAGGGAACACCAGCGGCAGTGATGGTGGAGGTGACGGGGAAGGCAATGCTACTGCTGGTTAGAGGTTGTGTCGGTACAGGTGTCAGTAGTTATGGGAGAGGTACAGGTCATGGTGGAGATGGAGATGGTGAAGGAGATGGAGATGCAGATGGAGATGGTGGTAGTGGAAGAAGCAGCAGGAGAGGAGACAACAGGGACAGCTCCTTTTTTTTCATAAACTGAAAGATAGACAGTGAGAGACCTACAGATAAGTGTTGTCATCACTCTGAGTAAACCAGCCCTTTCTCCTCTAGATTCTTCATCCTAAACTCCACTCTGATCCCTCTTCCACACAGACAATCATTTTGATGTAACATATATTATTCTCTGACTACATCTCTACTAATCACGTTACCCGTTTTTAAATTACAAAAATGTTAAATAGGAGTCTCTAATCCATTATTTCCGAGAAATGTTTAGCCAAAACCTCCAAACCGGAATCTTCATGTCAAGCAATCCACCACACCAGGAGGAAGTGTGTTCTGTACAGCTCCTAACCTGCACTCGTCTTCAGCAGACAGCGGCATGGGGTTATGATGGCAGTCACGTACTTAGATTGTGGTGTAGCTTTGTTTTAGATGTTGTATCAAGATTGAGAATCCTAAACATAAAATTAGTTTTAAAAACTGGGTGGAAAATATCGTATTAGTAACAGTTGTGTGCCTATATTCTGCTAGGAGGAGAAAGTTAAAGGAAGGGACTCAGTAAGCAATGCCTGGAAAGAGGGATTAATTTATTCAGACGGTAATAAACTGGGTCCTATTTCACCTCTTACTGCTGTGGTGATGCTGTCTTTCAGGGCTGGATGACGCTCAGTGTCATCATTTACTTCTATAATATGTTCTACAGGATCCACTGGCCATCTATGACTTAGCCATCCCCCCTTTAATGGATCCTAAGGCTGCCTCCTCTGACCATATTTAACAGAACAAACAGAACCATGAGCCCACACTAGACATTCTCCGGGGCACACCCCGAAGTGGGGTTACTATGTCATGAAACATGTGAACACAAATGACATGTTGTCTGTGATTATTCACCTTTACTGTACAAGTACAGGTTGCCAACAGAATGCTTCCCACCCTAGCTGGTGAGCAGTGTGACACATGCTTTTGTGCTCCGTGTCTGCTCACCCAACTGCAGTACTTTGATAGGCAGTCTCCCATCCATTCACTGTACTCACATTGTAACTACTTAGCCACGTTCCCTTCGGCATGGAAGACTTCTGTCATTCAACTCTTGTTCCTCTCTTGTCTTGGAAGCAGATGCTGCCATTTGTAATTTGCTGCACTAAAATTCAGTTCACCACTGGAAGAAGTAAGCCCATGGTCAAGGTGGTGTCTCCATCCACATCTTGCTTAGAATGGATCTACTGAACACCTGTAACAGTGCCTGTCTGGACATCATGTGAGAGTGTATCCTCTGGGCTTCATGGTTCAAAGGGAAGGAAAGAACTTTACATGCAATGAGCAACTCTTAACTTTCTAAACCTGTGGAGGGGACTTTCCAATGGACCAAGTCCTTGTCCCCTCCAAATTCCTATATGGAAACCCCACCACAAGAGAACAGTATTAAGATGTATAGCTTTTTGGATACTGTGAGATCATAAGGATAGAGACTCATGAATGGGATTACTGGCCTTATGAAAGGAATCAAGAGAGCTCATTAGCTCTGTTTCCTCCATGTGGGGACACAGAGAGCAGGTGACAACCTACAACCCAGAAGATCACCCTCATCAAAGCCTGACCACACAACACCCTGACCACACAGCACCTTGACCTCACAGCCCAGGCTCAACATTGTGAGAGAAGAAAGAAGGGAAGATGGGCAGAAGGAGGGAGAGAGGGTGAAGGAGGAGGGAAAGAGGAAGAAAGGAAAGAAGGAAGGAAGGAGAAATGGGGAGGAAGGAAAGGAAAGATGGGGAATGGAGGAAGGAAAGAGAAAGGAAGGGAAGGAGGGAGGGAGGGACAGAGGGAGAGAGGGAGAGAGAGAAGGAGGGAGGGAGGGAGGGAGGGAGGGAGGGAGGGACAGAGAGAGGGAGGGAGGGAGAGAGGGAGAGGGAGAGGGAGAGAGGGAGGAAGAAAGGGAGGATTTTTCCCTTCTGCTTTCAGATGGAAAACCAAAGTAGAACACTGGGTTTTCTCTCAGCCTTGGTCTGTGATTTGCACTGTTGGCTCCCTGGTTCTCAAGCTGTTAGGTTCAGACTGGAATTGTACCACTGGCTTTTCTACATCTGCAGCTTGTCCATGACAGATGGTGGGACTTGTTGATCTCCACAGCCCTTTGAGCCAATTTCCCATGATCTCTGGACAACTCTGGCCAATTCAGTGATAGGACTATGCAGGAAAGGAAGCAAACCAGCAACATGGCAATGCTAATGCTTCAAAGTTGTCCCAAACAGTAGCTAGGCTGGACCTTGTGGCCTCATATGAACTAGAAGGCATGTCCAGGGCCAGGTTATTCCTTGTATCTGTGAGTAGAGCCCAGTAAAGGAAGAAGGTGAAAACCCCAGCAACTGGGACATGTGCATCATCCATGACAAGGAATCTAGGCAGAAAAGCTCTGGAAACCTCGTTCATTAAGTCTAGGTCACCAACAACGATCCCTCTGCTCTAGTCTAGGCTGCCATCAGTAAGACCTCCTAACCATTTGTGGTTTTTCTCCTAAGAAATCCCTAACATATCATTTGCCTGCTTTTCTATTTGAGTTCTTATATTTCCCTAGTTCATTTGCACATGTGTTTTTTAACATATTCTAGCTCAGGAGTTACAGATAACTCCCTAACTACTGCCCTTTATGCCAACTTGAAGGCTTTCTGATGTTCCTTCCCTGAAGAGACATCCTGGGCTGGAAGGAAACCCCTCCAAATATTCTCTACCTTACAGCTGTGGTATTCCCAAAAAGTCTTCAACCTCGAGATCACAAATATATCCTACAACATTTTCACTGCTACCTTTATAAGATCTTAACTCTATTTATTTCATGTGTGTATGTTTTGCCCACATGTATGCATGGATGTGCCCATGTGCATGCACTGCTCCCAGATGTAAATAAAAGAGAGGGTGTCAGCATCCCTGAAACTGGAGTTATGGACAATTGCAAGCTGTCATGTGGAGGGTAGGAATCAAACCTAGAGCCTCTAAAAGGATAGCAAATGCTCTCAAGTGCTAAGCCATTCCTTCAGCCCTAAGATAGCTTGGCTCAACAACTGGGATGAAAAGTAGAGCCAATATTATCTTCTACCTAAGCCATGTGTCCTTCTCCCAGATGTGGAGCTGTTCTTGTCAGATACCAAGTGACATACTGGGCCTGTTTTGTGACACACTCTCTTCCTGTCCCACTGGCCATCTCTCTTCACTCTCTCACCAGTACTGTGTGCTTTAACTTGGTCTGGTTCCACGATCATTTACTGCTTCTGAGTGCTTTATAAAATGTACTTTAGAAATGTCCCCCTTTTAATATGTCTTTTTTTCAAAAGCAATTGTCCAGGTAATATAGGGACCTTTGTACTGCTACATAAATAAGCTTCTTGGGTTCCAAGAAGAAAAAAAATCTCATTAGAAGTTACATTCGGATTACATTAATCCCAGTATTCAGGAGGCAGAAACAGACAGACCTCTGAGTTCAATGCTAGCCTCATCTACATACTAAGTTTAGCCAGGCGGTACTGACAGTAATAGTATAGATAAAATAAAATAATATATTGAAGTCATTGATTAATTTGGAGCATACCAACATCTTACAGTGTTTAATTGTCCTATACATGAACCTAGACTATGTTTTCATTCATTAAAATCTACTTTATATTCCATAGGAGAGATTTAATTTTTTTTCCTTTCTTCTTTCTTTTCTTCCTTTCTTCTTTCCATTCCCTTTTTTTAAAAAAAAATTCATGTGCGTGTACATGTATATCTTTAAGTATGCCATGTATTTGTGGTGGATGCACAGAGGCCGGGAGAGAGCATCAGATACAGAGCTGTAGTTATAGGCAGTCAGTCATGAGCTGCCATATGGGTGCTGGGAACCAAACAGGTCCTCTGGAAGAGCAGCAAGCACTAGTCACTGCTGAGTCTCTACATTTTTTCATCAAGGCCTTCTGTATCCTCAGCTAACACACATGTGTTACTTCTGAATAGTGCTTTATGTTATGTAACCTTCTTGTCTTCTATTAATGAGGAAACTGTTACTGAGAAACATGGGTTAACGTTTTTTTTTTTTATGTATGAGTTTTCTATGTGCCTATATGGTACATTCCAGAAGAAAACATCAGATCCCATTACAGATGGTTGTGAGCCATCATGTAGTTGCTGGGAATTGAAGGACCTCTGGAAGAGTAGCCAGTACTCTCAACCACTGAGCCATCTCTCCAGCCCCACCAGTTTAATCCAGTATTCTACTAGACTCTTGTTCAATAAATTTGTTAGTTCTGCTAGGCTTTCTGTGTATATAATCACAGTCTATGAATGGAAGCTTTATGTCTTTCCTTTACACCCTTGCATCAAATATACTTCAATCTATTTTTCTTGTCTTATTCCTTTGATAGGATGTGTGTTGGCTACATGGGATGTCAATCACTCTTGTCTCAATTCTAATCATAAACAGCCTAACATCTCTACATAATCTGTTGCCCACTTTTCCTTTTTATCTGCACAGACCTTGGGAAGCTAAGGAAATGTCTTTCTAGCCCTGATTTCTGAGGTGTTTCCCCATAAGTGGATAGACATTCTCTGTGACCCCTGAGGCCTTCTCTAGTCTGTGACTGGATGTACTACATAGGGAGGTTTCTGATGATAAATTCCTCCTGGGCCATGATGCTTTTTTTCTTCATTATTGAATGTGTATGCATGTTTGTATGTGTAGAGGCCAGAGGTTTATACCAGGTGTCTTCCTCAGTTGCCTTTCACCTTGTATATTGAAGCAGGTCTCTCATTTGGACCCATAGTTCACTAATTTGACTAGTTTGGCTAGCAGCTTTCCCCCAGGGATTCCGTTTCCTCGTATCCTGAGCTCTGGGGTTGCAGGAAGGTTGCCATGCCCACCTGGCACTTATGTGGGTTCAGGGAGCACTAAGTTTGGGCCCTGCACTCACACAGTGAGTGCTTTACTCACTGAACCATTGCCCCAATTTCACTTCTGATAACGTTGGGTTGGTGAGTTATCGGTCTCTCAAATGGCTTTTGTATACAATAGTGAACCCATCCTTGCACCTTTCACTTCTGTTATGCTCCTAAAAAGATACTTGAACTTGGCCCTTCTGCTTGACAGTTTCTGCCTTGGTTTCACAGGCACAGGTCCTGCTGGACATTCGGGTCTCATTTCCATGTCTCATCCTCTGGAGGCCCACTCTGGTCACCCAATGCTGTGTCCTGTCCCTATTTTTATATTGGTATTTTTCGACATGAGTGTAAGGAGCACAGCGTCCAACCCTGTGTAAGCTGATCATTTATCTTCTTTTTCTTCCTGTTGCACTCATCTGAGAGATCACAGCTTCACTTGGGGTCTTCATCCATGCTGTGCTGGGCTTTGAATGGAGTCTCTGGGTGCTTCATACATAATCTATCTTTATGACTATGGCACTGGATCATTCTGGTTTCTGGACATGAACCATTCTAGTGCATGAGTACACAGTGACTGAGCACCTCAGCCTCTTGCCAGAGTTGGAAAAGAAATGCCGAAGTTAAGTGACCACAGGGGGTTCTCCTTTAGGGTGGGAGGATTCTGAATGGGTCAGTAAACCCTGAAGCAGATATCTCTATCTTCTGTGCATAGAAGCATATTTCAACTTCTCAGAGGAGCTGAAAGCAGTCATGCATTTGAACATTTCTGGCATAGCCCTTTGTTGAGAGACTCCTTGCTAGGAAGTCTTCAACTGAAGTCCTTCCCTGGAAGGGACACAGTGCCCTGACTCACTGGGGACAAGGGACAAGTTTCCAGTATTCTAAGGACTTAAGAATCTGTGCAGTTAAGATAATCACTAGCATTCATTTCTGACTTGCTCAGTAACAATAAAATCACCTCACACCATTTGGAAAGTGTCTCTCTTTCCCATATTTTGTGTTTCCCACAGATACAAGGCTGTGTTAAAATGCTTGTAGCCTTTAAGCCACATGAGTGCAAGTGATTTCTCCTTCCCTCACCCAGCACGCTGTGTCTGTCCTTATGGCTTGGGCTATGTTATTTGTGTACCGAACAACAGATGGTACCATCTTTTAAAGGCGAGAATGAACTCCAACTCAGGCCACTGTGGATGTTTTTTAAGTTCTACAACTTCTTGTGATTCTAGGAAGTATTTCATTAATTCACTCGGAGTGAAAATCCCACAGTATCCTTACTTGCCCTGCTCTTGTCCTTGGTTGAACTTGTCGCATGTGTGCAGAACGGGTCCTCTTCTGTCCTCATACACAAAAAAGGAAGCAAAATGACTCCGGTCTCTGTGGGGTGATGCCCTCCCTGCACCTGTTTTCTTTTCTGTCTGATCCTGACTGCAGCAGCTACTGTAATGCCCCATGCTTTTGAGTATCCCATGGTGTCTAAGATGAAAGCTCTAATAACCATTATGCCCTTCTGTAAGTTTCTATATCCTGTATTTTGATTCTAAAGATGGGATCACTTAAACTTCTATGTATATAATTAAATGAACACTTAATAAAGAGCTTTGGAGATCTGGACTTCCCCAAATATTGTGGTTCCTCCCCATTTCTAAATCAACAAAACCACAATCATTTCATAAAACACCCAAGAAGAAGTTCAATAACTCTGGTTTTAGTGTTTGTTTTTATTTGTTTTGTCTTGCTTTTTTGTTTTTTGTTTTTGTTTGTTTGATCATTTTGTTCTGCTTAGCTTACATAAAAAATGCAGACTGGGGAGACAGCTCAGTGAGTAAATAGCTTGCCCTGCAAGCACACAAGTGTGACTCTCAACATGCACATAAAAAGCTGGATGTGGTGATATGTCACCTGCAGTTTCAGTACTGGGGTGTGGGTATAGGGAGATCCTGGAGCTTCCTAGTCATCCAGCCTTGCCTACTTGCTGAGCCCCAGGTTCAGAGTTAAACACTGCCTCAGAAACTAAGGTAGACTGCTCCTGAGGAATCCCACCCAAAGTCAACTTCTGTCACACACACATACACACACACACACACACAAACAAGCACAGATGCATGCACACACACACACACACACACACACACACACACATATATATATATATATATATATATATATATATATATATATACAGTTACATATATATACACACACATAAACATGTACAGATGTATGCACACACATACACACATGTAAACACACAAGCATGCACATAATACACACACACACACACACACACACAAACTCTACTTCCATGATAGCTTTTCATGTCCTGCTTCTGAGCTCCTCTTTTGTTGGTGTTTCAGCAGCTCTGTGGTGGCAGGAGCAGATGGAAGTGCTCACTTACGGTGAAGACTCCCCATGAGCAGGTGAGGGGACACTGACAAAAGTTTCCTCGAATCTTAATGGCCTGACTGACCACTCAGCTCCACTAGGGAGGTGGCCACAGTACAAAGCTCATTTTGGAAATTCTGACAAGATTCCTCAGCAATCCAAAGTTGCTATGGCTTTGAAAACAGAAGTTCAGGATAATCAGCATAAATCTCACAAAGAAAGGGATGGGTTTCTGGTTACAGTCTCCCTACAAAGTCTACCAGCCTGCAACAGGCACATGAGCACTTCAGTTCATGGCCGTATAAAGAAGGTGTAAGGCAGAAAATCCCACTCAGTACACTTGCCCCAGTAAGAGGCTGCTTCACATGGTGCCATGTAGACCCATACCTGTGGTCACGTGGCTGGCTCCAGCAGGACTGAGAAAAGCCTGGGTTTGGGATCTCTGTAGACTCTGCTTCTCTCCCAGACTCATATGGTCAAATTTACATAAGTCAAATGTAAATATGCCATGACTTCACTGTAATCCTTTCCCAAACACCATTATATGCATTATCTTCTGAGTCCCACAGATCCCATGGGTGGATCAAGCTATTATTCCCTCTTTACAGATGAGGAAACTGAGGCTCAGCAAGGTTAAGAAATTTTCCCAAAGGCAAAGAGCAAGCTAATGACACAGATGAGAATAAGTAAAAACTCTCAGGATTGCAGGTCTGTGTTCCATTCAGCCAGTAGTGCATTGCCTGATAGCAGTGACACTTGCTCCTGTTACTAACAGGGTAGCAGGCAGAAGGCTGATGAGATGCTTATGGGCTCAGTGGCTTAAAACAAATCCAACTTTTTAATGGCCCACAATTATCAAATAAACATGAAGGGAGAAAGGCCTGTGCTTTGATCGTCGACACTTTTGGTCACATTAAAGCACTGTGCAATTGAGCAAACCACATTTGGTGTTGGAAGCTTCCTTAAAGATTCAGCCCAATATCTTAAAAATCCATTTAGAGAAACCAAGCAGCCCAACGACATTTAAGTCAAGGACACCTAAATTACTAAAAGTAGTAATAACTTACAACACTTGGTAAGCTTTTCCCAGAGAAGTACGAACCCAGGAGCTTGAGAGGTGGCTCAGCAAAGCTGGGTGTGGGAGCACGGAATCCTGGTGCCCATATGCTGAGATGGGAGACAGAAATAGAAGAAGGACAGCTAGCCTGCTGAACAACAAAGAAAAGAGGCTATCTCAAACAAGGTGCAAGGTGAACTTGTCCTCTGAACTCCAAATATATGCAGTGTCACACATATGCCTACATACACACATAACTATACATACTACATACATTCATAAATACATACATGCATACATACATTCATACATTTTTAAAAACAAAGAAAGAAACAATGTAGGTAGGTAGATAGCATGAGGTCTTAGAAACCATGGCATCATCTTCATGGTACAGAGAGTGCAGCTGTGACTCTTGTGCTATTTCTATGTCACCTGTATGTGCATCAAAATGAACATATGCTGTTCTCATGGCCCTAAGAGTGGGTGGTGACAATGCCATGATGTGAGGGCTCACAGTGGGAAGACCGTGAAGCCAAGCCTGGAGGATACCATCCACTTGGGAGAAGAGAGTCCAAAGCCCTTGAACTGGGGTGAGCAGAGGAAATTTCAGAATGCAAAGATGGGATTTATCTCCCCAGTTCCACTAAGTCACCCATACACTGGCCCTCAGGAAGACCTGTACAGTGTTCAGTGAAGGAGTGAGACAATCAGGCTCTGTAGGTGACAATGGCAGGTGTTCCTGCCTGTTATATATGCATGGAATGTGTTCCTTCAGCAGGTGGCAGAAGGGGAACTCCCCCAGTAACCCTAGCTGATGCCTATAGACTCACCTGGGGGAAGCACAGGCTCCAGCTTTGATGACACTAAATTCTAATGGAGAAAGCATGGTCACACATAGGATGCCAAAAGATGCCACTGCCTACAAGACAAGATCACATCAAGAGCATTTCCTTCTCACCCAATCTTCAATACATCTGAAGTCCCTTCTCTATTTCCAGCCAAGCTATCAGAATTCATGCCTGGTTTAAGTTTCCAGGGCATGACTTCAAGGCCCTTATGGGTTAAGGCCATCGGCCACAATGTAGTTTGTTTAATGGCTGAATGCTGTCCAGCCTGCTTTTAACAGATACAGATTGCCATGCTTCGAAGTCATGACACAGTTGACAGTGAGGGCTTAGAGAGTAGAGCCACAAAAGACACAGACAGTTAAACAAGAGGCCAAGATAACCTGTAAGAGGAGTAGGAGCTGCTGCTCTGGGTGTGGGTGCATGGCGGTATGAGACGGAGAGATGGCCGAGACTGAAGGAAGAGCACAGACGAGCTGCAGAACAGAACTAAGTGTGCGGCAGGTGGATTTCATGGGGGAACGGCCAATCTATCTCAAACAGAAGCTCTGTCTTCTCCATTCACACCTTTGCCCTGAGGAGGCGAAGCTACCAGTTATCATCTATTTTACAGAGAAAGTGCAGCCTTCCTGTAAGTGGGCTCCTGTGCAGTACAAGTCAGGTTTTCTCTGAGCCAGCAATGCAAATGCAAAGCTATGGATTCTGCCCTAAAAGAGATGTCATTTCAAGAGGAGGGCTTAAGAACAGTGGGGTGGGGCCACTGGAGATATCTTGGATCTGTGTGAGAAGCATAAACACAATCATGTGGGAAACAGTGACTTCAGCCAGACCTCCAAAGACTAGGGAGGAGGAAAAGACACTTTAGGGTAGGGACAGTGGAGGCCCACTCCCCTTGGGAGAGCAGTCAATCACAGAACAGACTGTAGCATCAACAGAAGAGAAGTGAGATCTCAGAAAAGGCCACATCGATGTCCCCACACAGAGAATAAAAGCAAATGGGCTGCATGTTCAGTGACGAGCGTCACAGGACCCCATCGTCAGTCAAGGCTAAGAGGAGACATAACTGCAAGACAAGCATGGAGAAGGGTCCGTGCACGCGGAAGGCCTGTGCTGCAGAGATCGTAATCTGAGGGCCCGGAACTTTCTAGATTTTTAATTACTGGAGAAGAAACTGTGGCTGAAGTCATTAGGATTGAAATTACAATATTAAGAAACAGAAGAATCAGAAAGCTATTAATATAATGATCTGTCTGTCTCACCATCTCAGGTTCCTGTCTTACAACTAGGGTGACTTAACTCCCTACCACACCCATCCCCAGCCTGACATACTGCTCTTCACAGTTTCTGTAGAAAAATCTCCAAATGCTGAAATCTGCCAGCACTCGGCATTGAAATGGCCTTGCACTGTGACCTCGAAAGTCACCCTGCTTTCTTTCTGGGCACTGAATGCATCCCTGAGCCTCTCTTGAATTCCAGCACTGTCCCCACATGCCCCACAGGCAAAGCATCTATTCAATGAGACCCAATGACTCCTCATCCTGAAGTCAGGTCCAAAGGAGGATACACATTTAGCTAGCTCTTTCCTGATGAGGACTAAGCTAAACAGTGACACAGGACTTTGGGTGCTTAGAACAGTCGCTGTCATACTGTCATTACTACCCCTCACTGCAACACAAATCCACCATGGGACCAGAGGGAGAGTCTCCAAAATACATTCACTGAGGAAAATCTGAGCTGAGCCTTCAAGAATGGGATAATGTTTGAAGATTTAGAATGGATTAAGAATTTTTCAGTAAGAACAATTAACCCACCCAATGCCACTGAATCAGAACAAACCCAGATATTTCCAAAGACTCTGGCCCCTTTTCCATCACATTCTATGAACAGGAAGTCAGTCACAGCAGCTGCGGACTCACCCTGCTTACCGCCTGCAGAGCCTCATGGTTTTTGGTTGGCACTCCACATCCAAGAGACAAGGACAGGCCTAACTCAAGAACTCTATGTGGGAGTTCCACGTTGCCTTTCAAACATTCTGCACTCAACAAGAACAGAGTTTAGGTAACTGTTCATTTGTGTTTCACTGGCAAGCAGCAACTGTGTTCTCTACACTTGGCAAGTGAACTGCTCAGGTGTGTGTGCACAGGCTCTATGTACTTGGGTCTGGCTTTGCAAGTCACACTGAAAGAGTGGCAAGTACTGGTATTCTGAGTAAAGAACATCGAACAGCCAAAATGACTTTCTTCCTAAGTCTCCATGAAAACAAGCCTTGGGAACTCATTTACGGAGAGTGTGATGAGTTGGCATGCATAGGATTTCCAGGCTACCACGAAAAAGGGAGCATGGTGAGGTAGAAGGTCCTCAAGGGTTCGAGAAAGGTAGGGCTACTTCTCCCTCAATGACCTGTGAAGAGGAAAAGCTCCAATTCCAGGCAAGCCTTAAGGGTGATACTGGCTTTCCCCAGTCTATTTTTTCCTATTGTTGTCATTGCAACCTAAACTCTTTTTTTTTTAATTTATTATTATTATTATTTTTGCGTATTCACCTTCCATCCCACTCACTGACCACCTCCCTGTCACCTCCTCCCACATCCTTCCCCCATCCTCATCCTCTTCTCCTCTAAGCAGGTGAGCCCCTCCCACCTGGGTATCTCCCCTACCCTGGCACTTCAAGTCTCTGGGAGGCTAGGCACTTCCTCTCCCACTGAGGCCAGCCAAGGCAGCCCAGCTAGAAGAACATATCCCACCTATAGGCAACAGCTTTGGGGACAGCCCCCATTCCAGTTGTTTGGGACCTACATGAAGACCAATCTACATATCTGCTACATATGTGCGGATAGGCCTAAGTTTGGCCCATGTATGTTCTTTGGTTGGTGGTTCAGACTCTGAGAGTCCAAAGGGTCCAGGTTAGTTTACTCTGTTGGTCTTCCTGTGGAGTTCCCCTTCAGGGCCTGCAATCCTTCTTCCTATTCTATAAGAGTCCCCAAGCTGTGGGTGTCTGTATCTGTCTGAGTCAGCTGCTGGGTAGAGCCTCTCAGAGGACAATATGCTCCTGCAACCTAAACTCCTGTTTTGTTTTCGTGGGTTTGCTTTTGCTCTATATCTCCAGCCCCAAAATAATCCCCAAAGGTTCTTGAGCACATTGGACAGGTGCTACAACACAGAGCAATATTTCCAGCCTTTATCAGCCTAGCTTTTAAAATTTATTTACTAATTACTTTACACATGTAGGTGTTTTGCTAGAATGTAAACATGAGCACCCTGTGTCCCTAGTGCCCCTGAAGGCCAGAAGAAAGCATCAGATCTCCTAGAACTAGAGTTATAGACAGTTGTGCACTACCACATGGGTGCTAGAACCTGAGCCTGAAACCTCTGCAAGAACAACTAGTGATCTTTCCCTCTGAGCTCTCTCTCCCCAGCTCCCAGCAGCCTAGTATTGGAAAGATAATGTAAAGGTGGGGATGGACATGTGCTTCTCTTGGGCAAGGGAGTAATATTCCAGCAGCTATCTGGCAGGTGTTGATGCAGTTCTAACAAGATAATTCAGGCACTGAAGCACTGAAGTTCAAAGCCAATGACAGAAAGAAAACTGTGATAGAGAGTTTAAAGTCAACCAGCAGCAAGAAGAAACTAATGCTGATTCTTGAAGCTGCTAATTTGGCTCCTTGAAAGGTTCTGCCTGCATCTCTGGCTAGGTGGAGCTGCCCTGTGGGTGGAGTCCCAGCTTTGAAGTTCATGGAGACAACCTCGGGAGAGTGATCTTGGTGCAGGTGGAGCCAGCCATCGAGGGGTGAGGGCATCAAAGGCAAACTTGGCTGCCTGGCCCTTTGCTAAGGGTGGGGCCTGCTCAGGTTTCAGCTGCCATAATCCATTGTGCACACCACTGTTTGCTTAGGGTTAACTCCAGGTAGAATTCTGGTTTTGTTTCTCACTTAGACAAAAAAAAAAAAAAAAAAAAAAAGGAGGTTACTAAATAAAACTTTAAGAACTCTATTCACCTTCAGAAGATGACTTCTGCCTTGCAATCTGATCCCTGCAAGGTTACTCTTCAGGTATAGAATTCCCAGGAGACCAAAAGTCTTGAAAGAGATTCTTGCAAATGCCTACCTTTCCTTGGTAACAACCACTTAAGGCCTGCCCAGCTCAAGCTTGAGACCCAGAGTCTGGACCAGCTTCCTTTTATTCTTTGAGGATATATGCAGGATGCCTGTTATCAACCAGCCAGGGTGTTAGAAAACACTAAGGCTTACAAAAGCATCTTTCTAAACTCCTCCTCTTGGAGCTTACCATGCAATCTGCCCCCACCACTCTGCTGTTACTTTTTTCTTTCTAGTGAATGGGCTCTAAGATCAAATAAGAAAAGGCTAAAAGCCAGAACTAAGACTTGGAGAATAAATGCCGTAGTGTAGAGCCAGTCTCATGGCAGGTAGGCACAGCACTCACTCAGGGCCCTTTTGGAGCATTCTGACCCAGAGAGAGCTCGTGTGGCTCACATTGTGAACTGTAAGGCATGAGCTCTAGAGAGTAACACACAGCGTCATCCTGAAGACTGACCACTGACAGTGCCACACGGGTGTGTTCAAACACCTATGAGCACACAGTGCGGGGTCTCGTCATTTACACCAAGTGCCACATCTAGAATGGTTTACGATTTAGTACAATTTGACTGTGACTATTCTTGGTGGAAAATAGGCTGGTGGGACAAGGTGTCAGCTTATCAAATACATGCTGACAAACACAAAGGTGTGGTCAGTAGATCAGTGATCAGGAGATGGTTTTGGGGCTGTCTGAAACAAACCCATATGGGAAGCAAACTCTAAGATGAAGATTACATCTGGGACACGTGCAGAAGACCTTAGGATCAAAGCCCAGGGAGGGACAAGTAACCAGGCCTCAGTCACCGTGAGCTCGGAGCCACACCAGCTCTTTAGAAGTCTCCCTAGTGGGCACAGTACCAGGGCTTTGTACACCTGCTCCATCAGTTTGTGGATATTATTTCTACAAGGAAGAGATATGCTCTAGGCATGCCTATCCCTTTGAAGGACAAGGCTAACAAGAGTCATCTGCTAATGCAATTTCTAGTAATAGCGGAGTAAATCCTTCATTCCTAAAATCTGAAGTACCACCTCACAGGGACACTGCAAGGCATGGTGGGTAGAGGTGAAGAAATAAGACCTTGATTCCTGGAGAAGCCTGGGGTACCATGCCACAAGGCCATGGCAAGGCCCAGGACAGCAGGCACATTCAGTGCAATATGAAGAGATCCTGGCCTGTGCACTTGCATCCAGAAGCCTTCACATTTGCTCCAGACCAACAGAATGTACAGATACTTCTCAGACATTGCTTAGTAATACTTGAGCCAACTAAAACCAAATTCCTCCAACTTACCAATGCCCTTAGTCTATAACCATTTTACCCCAGGGAAAACTAGCAAGCAGGCAGGGAGTAGAGGTAGAGTTCTCCTTCATTTAGCATACAGTCCTTAAGAAACAGCTCTGGAGCCCTGGTGCCAGTCCATAGATTGCCACATGAGTACATACTCATATGGGAACACACAGGAGCTCAAATCTTTATACTTGAGCACCCATCAGTGACCACTATTTGCACCAAGATAGATCATAGTGACCAAAATAATAGGTTGCATTTCCCCAGTAGCTTTTTGTTTCTCTTAATACAAACCATGCATGAGAGACACTGCAGCATATAAGATATACAAAATGCAAACCTGTAACCTCTCCACAGATGCTCCCTCTCGTCTACCTACTACTGAGCTAGAAAGTGGAGCAGAGGACCAAATACACAGAAACTTCGTCTTGCCACAGATGTCCTTATCATCTGACCTGGGAAGCAAGACATTCCTATAAAATCACGAAATTCTATGTCCAAGTAACTTAATGCTGGCCCAAAATGCTGTGAGCTTTCCTAGAAAAGAAGTGTACACACAGGTTGCAGTGGTTAAGAATAGGTCCTACAAAGGGCTGTCCTAGACTGTCCTTGAAAAAGGGAAGACTCAGATAGAGGTGGTTGTAGCTAAGGCAGGTCAGACTTACTGGTTGCTATATTGTCATCTAAAACGGGGAAAAGAGGGGCTAGAGAGACAGCTCAGTCATTAGGAACACTTAGAGCTTATCTTAGGGGTTATCTTGCTGTGATAAAATAAAATACTTTTGATAAATACTTGTAATAAAATAAATACTTGGGGAAAAAAGGGTTGATTTTATCTTTCAGTTAATATTCAGGGCAGGAACTCCAGACAGGAACCTGGAGGCAGAAGCTGATGCAGAGGCCACGGAAGAGTGTTGTTTACTGGCTTGCTCCACATGGTTTGCTCAACCTGCTTTCCTGTAGCACCCAGGACCAACAACCTAGAGATTGCTTCAGTTACAGTAAGCTGGGCCCTTCCATGTCAGCCATCTATCAAGAAGATATACCAAAGGCTTGTTCACAGGCTAATCTGGTGGGGACAGACTCGTGTTCTGTCTTCTAAAATAATCCTGAAGCTTGTGCTATGTTGACATAAAACTAGCCAGTACACTGCTCCTTTCCAGTACCCAAATTGGTTAGCCTACATATCCAGATACAGGAGATCTGATGCCCCCTTCTGGCATCCTTGGCCTTAGGAACCACTCAGGTACACACACACACACACACACACACACACACACACACACACACACACTCTACAATTAACTCTTTAAAAATAAAACAGGCAAAAGCTGAACTGACTATTGAGCAGAGGCAGAGGCAGAGGCTACTTCTTGGGGCTGGGAAATGACTCCAGCCATAAGAGACACTATGCCGGTCGTGGTGTTCTGTCACCGTCATATGAGAAAGGCTCACACGGATGTCTTCACAGGACCATTACTCACTTGTCCTAAGCTGAAGCATGTGGATCGTCATGTGTTGTGGCTCCTGGCTGGCCTGGACATCATTGTGACTGAAAAATGGAAATTGCTAAGAACATCATGAGTGAGAGATACTGGTCCTGAGAATCAGCTTTCCTGCAGCAGGGAAACAAAGCACAGCCTCGAGAGACAGAGGAAAACAGTAAAGCAGTGACGTCAGCAGTGGCAGGGTGGAAGAGCTGCTCTGCAACCCTACTACTGAGCATCAAGTCTTCCTTCCTGCACTGCATCTTCCCAGGCACTTCCCAAGGACTTAACTGCATCTGAAGGCCAGGACTTGGTCCAATGTTCCTAAGGTATAAAGCTGCCATCTGGTCTTATATCCAAGTGAAGATCATTTGTCACATGCTTACCTGTATTCACATCCAGAAACTCCTGGAAGCTTGCCTTCATGCGTCCTCTTGCTGACTCCCCAACCTGGACATCTAGGGAGCAATTCAGACTACAAAAATCCAAACCAAGGTCTCTAGCTTTCTGTCCCCACCAGCAACTCCTAGACATGTCTCCACAAAGGAAATGCCTTCTAGTGCCTTACACTGGACACGTTGAACTCCTTATGTCCCTTCTCCTTCTGTCTCCAGTATCTAGAAGCAAAATATATAGCCTCACTTTTAAAACACACATCGACCACATCACTGTTGAGCATTGTCCCTTGTCATAGGAACTGGACCTTTGTCCTCTGCCTGTGATGCTAGTCTCAAAGAGAAAACCAGAGACTCCAACTAATGTTGTAGAAATACTCATGACAGGTCAGAAGTAGAAGCCATGCAGGAGGCTACAGCCACATGAATGAGTAAACCAAGGAGGATCTCTTTATACAATATGTTTCCATCCCTGGAAACAGGGACATTTGATTCACATGCTATAACATAAAAGAACCTTGAAGATATTACACCCACTGAAATAGGCCAATCACAAAGGACAAATACTGCATGAGTCCACCACTGTAAGGTGCCTAGAGTGGCTCATAGAGAGTAGAAAGTGGCACTGGTGGCATGGGGACAGAGACTGAGTTTGAGAATGCGAGACTGGCAATATAGTGGCTGCCCAACCTAACAAATACCTTAATGTCACTGGAGATGGTAACATGGCAGAGTCTATGCTGTGTGTGTTTTGTCAAAATCAAAACAATCATAAACCTGACCATCCTCCTCCCCAGTGTGGCACAGAAAGGTTCCCATCTTCTTACAGAAGGCATGTCTGGAGATCCTACTCACTCTGTGAGTCCATCCATCCCCCTGGTCCCAGGCCCCTCCCCTCAGCCTCCTTTGGCAGCACATATCCTTGCAACCATGGAGATCTTCAGCCATTGCCTGGTGAAATCCAGGCTGTGCTCAGGGGTCCATCTTACCTACTTACCTGCTGCAAGGTATTTGTCATGACACTTACCTCACTCTCTGACGGACCAGATGGGTGATATGCTCATTGTCTTATCTACTCATCTTGAGAGAAAGCCAATTCTATAAAAAGCTAAGTTTGGCTTTTCTACATTTGCTATAGGAGAAAACACCAGAACGTTGTCTGGTATGGAAGGTATCGGATCCTTCCTCCGATAACCACTCAGTGAGTGAACGGAAGGATGAATACATCAAGCTTATTACACCCGAGAGAAGAGGAAGTCGGTCTCTAAATATTTTTTTGTTGTTCCTTTATGTCTATCTTAAAAAGAGATCGACATGACAGGTGTGCACAGAGAATGAGATCCTGATATGCTAGGAGCGACAGGTTTACCAGGCTCTCTATAAATTACCATGTCATGGACATTAGTTCGAAAGTTCACAAGCAAAACTATGGATGAATAATAAAGAGATTTAACAGACACAGACTAAAGCCTAGCTGAGAAAGTTGCTAAGAGCATCATCATCACATTTTACTCACAGGATACTTTTTAATAAGGTACCACAACCACTGCTACTAAATTTTACAGGCTTCAGAAACCTGAACTGAAGAACTGAATGTTTTAAGATCAAAAACAGGTTTGAGAACTCCTCTTGAGAAATGCCGATAATATTCAAACAAATAACTGGATGTTTTGGAAGAGAATAACATTCTTTGCTCCCAGCATTTTCTCTAAACCTCAGCTGTCAACACCAGCTAAGATCCTACCTATCAGATGCCACCACTACCTGCCTTCCCCTCACCCACCAGCCACTTAAAATACTTTGCTTCCTTTTAATCAGAATAAGCTCCGATTATCTCCCTTCAAACCAAGATTGATGTTTTCATAACGCTAACAGCCTGAAACGGAGCATAGCGAAGGATCCGGGCTGGCCCCTTTCCTCCCAGCCTTGGAAAAGCAGCTCCAATCTTAGAGACAATGAAACACGTGTGAGACACAGGTACAGCTATCACATGACAAGAAAAAAACTGTGTGTAGCTTCAAGGAACAGAGTGCACACACAAACACACAGAGAGACACACATAGGGACACACATATACATACAGAGAGAGAGAGAAAGAGACAGAGACAGAGAGACAGACAGAGAGACAGACAGAGAGAGACAGAGAGACAGAGAGACAGAGAGGCAGAGACAGAGACAGACAGACTGAGAGACAGACACAGAGATAGAGAGACAGAGGCAGAGCCTTTTGGCCAGAAGAGAAACATTTCTGGGCATCAGTGAGGGCTCAGAGGGGTGATAAGTTGGATTCTGTATTCTTTCTAGGTGGATAGAAATGAAGAAAAAAAAAAGAGCTCATGTGCTCGGAGAAATATATGCAAATACCTGGGAGGCCAAATAAATTCAGAACTAGAAAGTGAAACACTTACCCAAGGTTCTAAGATCAATCAGGATTCATTAAGGTACTAAGTGGTCCCTCCACCTAAGCTATAAAAAAAATAGAAGAATTTTTTCCTGTTTTCTGCTAAAAAATCATTTCTCTCAAGTTATTTTCAAAAAGGCTACAGCTCCTGTTACCTGAAAAATCTGATTACAGTGGAACAGAGGGATATCCCTTCTCAGTTGGCGCCACAGGCCAAAGAAAACAGAAAGGTTGGTCCCTAGGACCAGACAGACCCATCCTGACACTGTCTTTCTCCTTTGTGCAGCACAGCAGTTACCCCAGTTTTTCTAGTGGGGTGCAGGAGGAACATGGGAGATGGTTGTTCCTTTGAAGAAATGGACCCTAAATGCAGTCTACCCAAGTGATTCATGAACAGGAGAATCTCCAAATGAAGCATCTGCTCATTCCCAGACTGCCCTCATCAATGCTGATAGCTCAGCTCACACAACCATGCCTGCTGGACCATACCTCTATCTAACAGCTCCTTGTGTAGTTGGAGTGGTGGAACGAAGGTACCACCTACAACAAACTCTATAGGTAATTACCATCTAACCTATGGATTAAAAATGAGAAAGTAGGCCACCTTTGCCAGAGAAATGTATTATTGTGACAAAGCCTAGGGGAAACAACACCAGGGATTGTCTTGTTCAGTATTATTAAAGCAAAAATTCCACAGGTTTGGCTAGGAAGAGAGCCCTGTGAGCAAACTGCCTACCAAGAAAGTATAAGAAGTTGGATTCAGATCCCTGACACCTACATAGAATCCAGACACAACCAGCCACTGGCACTTGTAACTCCAATACCAGGGAGTGGAAACAGGAAGGTCCTGAGGGCTCAGTGGCCAGCCAGTCTAGTTGAAATGCCAAGCTCCAGGTTCAGTGAGAAACCCTGCCTCAAAAAATATGGTGGAGAAGCCATATTGGCACCAACTTCTGGGCTCCACATGTACCCACAAGAGCAAGTTTTCACAGTATTTACAGATGCACAGGTGTGCATATCACGCACGCACGCATGCACACATGCATGCACTTGCGCACACACACACAGAGGGGGCATACTGGTATGCAAAGTCCATGTTCCTGCAACTGACTTGTTATTACCAGGCTTTTGCTAGAGTCTGCCACTGGAATGAGTGGTTTTCAAGATTTTTGTCACATCATTAATAACTTCATTCAAAGATCACACATCCTTATTTCAAACAAAGCATTCAACCACGTAGTCAACATTGTACTGACCTGACTTACAAACAACCCTGACAGTCAGACAGATGAGTGAATAATTGCTTATTGCATGTCTTTACTTTAAACTACTTCAAGGATATAGTTAATTATGTTTCCACAGCTGCATGAAGAAGGCACATGAAAAGACGCATCTATGTTTTTTAATCATTTTATGGAAACAAATGTATAAAAATGTGTGCACAGAGATAGATTTTAATATACTAGAATAATTGCTGAACAAAATGATTGGTTCATGTTTTCCCACAATTCCCTTAAATGAGAGATCTGTGCAGCTTTCTCCAAGCCACAAGCTTACATCTAAATATTGAATTTTTTGTTAGTTCATTTAAGTTTATACTACAAAAGATAATTGACCCATGGCCAAACCTGTTCCAACACCACATGATGCACCTCAAAGTTGTATGCATCAGCAGGTGAGCTATCAGCAGATGTGTACTGTGGGCCACACATAGACCTGGCACTGATCAGGTCTCTACCGCTAACTGCAGCAAAATGATCTTGTCTTTTTATAATGTTAGTGACATTGTGAACCAAGTCACTGCCCTTCCTCAGTCCTATATGCCAATGATAAACACCAGTTAGAAAAGAATAAGAATCTCAAGCCAACTGACCTTGTTCAGCAGAGCAAGTTAGACCAACAGTGACTCAGACAGCATATGGGACAAAGGGCACATAAACAGCCACAACTCAAATGCAAAATTATACAGAACTCAATGAAAAACCCAAAGCTAGGTGACCTCCTCTCTCATCAAGCCAGGTGACCTGGATAGCCTTTGGGACCCTCCTTCCCTCCCCACACTGTAACCTCAGAGATTTGTAAATCTCTGAGGAGGAAACATCACTGCCCACATGCACTGTGGCTGACAGGTGTGCAGGTCACTTCCGTGTAACTACATTTTTGGTGACTGTAAAACTTTATCAGCAGATGTATACATGTGCCCAGTTAGACTCTTGTTTGTGAATGTGGGCGATCACTCAGGTCACCGCCTGTGTCAGCCTCACTTTGCTAGGGGTGTGGGGAAAGAAAAAAAAAGGGGAAATCTTGGAAATCAGAGCTCTATTTATCTCAACAACAGTCAAAGTCAGACTTCTTTCAGAGTCCAGAAATTATTTCAGTGCTCTTTTATAAATTACTGGAAGTACAGAAAGCTCGTCTTTATAAAAATTATTATACCTTTAGTTTGCTTCCTGTAGAAAGGTCAGAGGGCCTAGATCCAATTAATGGTAAAATCTTCTTTAGTCCACAGCATAATTTAGTAGTGACTATGTTTTATTGTTCTCCCAATCTCTTTGAGACAAAAACCACTGCTGTTATGTTACCTGAGCCCATTTAGACTTTGACTCGGTGTATGAACTGAGCCTTATATCTGAAACAACAAAACTTAGAAATTCTACAAATTCCCTCACAATGGATTGGTCATGACAAATAAGCTGCCAAACCCACATTCCTGCTCTATAAGACAGAGGCAAGTGGCCAGCCCTGCCCCCCCAGTAAACAGCTAATTAGACGGATGCTTTGTGTGAGGGGAGAAAAGGACAGTACCCTCTGACACTGGTTCCTCTCCCAGTCGGCACTGCTTTTTGTCACTTAAGAGTTGAAGTGGTTTTCCTGCCTGGAATGGTTGGAATTCTTGACGTAGAGAAGAGCTGAAGTCATGAGTTGTAGACGACAGGAAAGAAAAGCTCCCCAGTCCAGTCAGCGACAGTCATCAACTCTATGGTCCTGTTTGGCCTGCACAACAACAGGCTGCATTTCCTGTCAAGATCAGGTATTCTTGCTGACTCCCATTCTCCAGGATGGGGGGTGGCGAGATAGAGCAACAGAACTGCAGGCCCCAGACCTTCCCTGAGCAGGAAGCCCAGGGATGAAGGCTGCAGCCATGCACACAGTAGGGTGTGTGGACTAGCAGCTGGTAAGGAGCATCCACTTAGGCAGTGACTCACTTCCCCATGAGGAGTGTGCACATGGTGGCTCCATGTGAATGCCACTGTACAGGAGCAGTTGGGATAAGAAGGTTCTCAAAGTCTTTGAGTGAGCACTTGATCATAGGAGCCTCATTATCACTAGTTTGACTCAACCAGAAAGCCAGCCATAGTCCACAACTCAGTGTGTGACTAAGAGGCTGAGGGGGAGGTTAGAAAGTAAGTAAATTGTCCTCTCACCCACAGGTGGCAGAAATTCTGTTCCTTCACACCAGTCTTATCTGGCTTCCTGTGCCACTGGGCACTGTTCTGTTCGGTCTCTTAAATTTCTGCTGAGCATCTTAGCAGCTCTTGCTGCCTTCTTGAGCCTGGTCTCAGCTTGGTAAAAGAGGTGGGCTCTTACCTAGCTGCATGCTGTTCTCTGCTTGTTTTAGTTTGTAGTTGCCCAATAGGCAAGAATCACAACCCCTGCCTAGACCAAAGTCACACATTATTCATCCTCCGGCATAGAATCATGTATTTGAAACAAGAAGCTGTTCCGTAACTTATTCCTCCTCAGCTGATTCTCAACACCTACATTTGGTGACTTTAAACCTCATTAATGAGTTTCCTCCCACATGCCAAAGACTACCTGCAATTTTTTATAGGCTGTACAGAGGTCAGGAAGCATCCAAGGGTATAGAACCAGCAGGCAGCACAGAACCGGCCAGAAGCACAGCTTGGCAGATCTCTCGAGGGCAAAGTCTGTGTGATGGAGTAGAAGGCCCAGCCCAAGACAACCCTAGAACACACTTAACCAACACTTGCTAGCTAATTGATGGAGTGAATAAATGTCGGATGATACAATAAAGAACATACTTCCCTTCCAGGCTGAAAGATGTAGGTCTCCATTCCACTGTAATGAGATTGCAAGGGAGAGTTATTAATTCTTTACAGCATGGTCAGGGTGAAGACATGGCTTCCAAGGAGCATAATTAATATGCAAGTGAGTTTATATCATTCTCCCATCAGGAAGCCTGTCACTAGTACATGGTGTTCATCGTTCTTGATTATTCACTGAAAATTAAGAGATTGTTAATAACCCTGGTGGAAGGATCACCACAGAGTTTGGGTATACGAAGCCTGGAACACTTTCTCATGGCCATGCTGCAAAAACCTGAAATGGGGAAAATTAAAGAAAAGGGAATGCAGAGCGTGGGAAGAAAGATGTGCTGCACATGCTCCCAACCCAAGGACTCCTACACTGGTCCACAGCCCTGACTTCATTCTCAACAAACCATATCCTACAAACTTTATTCCCAGTGTCCACCTGGCCTTGTATCTCCCCCTTCCTTCTCAGCTATCCATCCTTTCAAACTGGAGTGCATCGAGTCCAGCAGGACTGCATGTACGTGCGCATCACACCCTGTCCCTTTGCTTCACGCTGCACAGAGTTCAAATCAAAGTCCCAAAGAACTTCGCTGTTAATTGTAAGCTCATGATGAACATTCTTTATTGTAATACTCTCATGCACTCAAGGAAAGCCAAATTTGACAGGATAATGAATATTTGGCCCATCCAATGGCTATCTGCCCAGACACAAAGAACACTGGTAGTCCTAAGTAAATGAAAAGCAAGTGAGGTGTTCTGTTCTGAATTGGGTTTTTAGATTATTTCTCTCTCTCTCTCTCTCTCTCTCTCTCTCTCTCTCTCTCTCTCTCTCTCTCTCTGTGTGTGTGTGTGTGTGTGTGTGTGTGTGTGTGTGTGTGATAGCACATGTTTGGAAAACAGAGTACAATTTCTAGGAGATAGTTCCCTCCTTCCACCCCACCAAGGATCAAACTCCAGTCATCAGGCTCAGTATAAGCATTTTTAGCTCCTAAGCCATCTACCAGACCCTGGTTATATTCTTTTAAGATGTTCTTTTAGGTCCACTCTGTAGACCAGGCTGGCCTCAAACTCACAGTGATTCTCCTGCCCACCTCCAGTGCCAGGAATACACACATGCACCACCCTGGGCACCGGTAGATGTAAATCTTAAGTCTTTCTTCACTGGTTTGTCTCCAAAAGCTGAGGCTCTGCCAGCAGCTCAATCATTTATATAAACATCATTCTGCATTTATTCATCCAGTAAAATAGCCACTAATATTCTAACACAAGTAGCTCTTAGGAAATCACTTTTCAACAGGTTACAAGGAAGAAGAATTTTTTTTTTTAAGTTATAAGGGGATCAAAGTCTCCTGAGCTTCGCAGCATACAGCCTCAGGGAGAGTTGCTTCCCTACCACTTTCCCTGAACATAGAGCCACTGATGAGAACAGCACAGCTTCTGAACCTCTTGTTCACAAACTGAACAGTAAAACAAATTCTAGTAAGCCCAGAACGCCAACAGTCATAATCCCTAAATTCATTATTAAAACAATGTGCTAACACACAGTAAAGAACCTACGTTGGCGCCCTCTGGTGCCCACAAAGAGCTGATTTATGCAACTTGAAGTACTAATTATTCTTTGTTATCTGAGGAACAGAACATGAAACACCACACACACACACACACACACACACACACACACACACACACACACCCCACTACTTGCCTTTCAACACATTAAATCACAAACAACAAACCCAACCAGAAGCTAATCGTGGAAACTGTTCCTTCTCACCAGCAAGGATCTTATTTTGAGTGTGACCGTGTAAGATTCTATGCTGTCAACCCTGAGCTCCCAAGCCCAGTAACTCCCACTGATTCTTCCCTTATGCTCCCCAAGTGGAAGTGCTGCTAACTCCTTGTCACTAAGACGCCAGATACAAGTACTTGACCAAGGCCACAGAGTATTCCCCATAGAGTCATATATCGAAAGTTCATCTGAAGAGTTGAAAGTTAATTCTTCACAGTTAATCCTCACCCCTCAAATTAGCTTTCTTTTTTTTTGAAGGAAAGTTAATCCTTCAAAGTAATTAAGGAAATAAAACTGAAAACACTCCAGAGCAGAATAATATACATTTGTTTCCCAAGATGGGAGCAACCTGTAGTGTGTATCTGTCTACACACAGCATGGGAAGGAAGTCTGTCCTTGCGGGTATCCCTGGTCTAAGAGACAATAACCACCATGCCTGACTACACAGAAACCATGAAGAGAGGCCAGCCGCTGCATGTTCGGAGCTGTGAGTGGTATAGAGGGCTACGGGGCCAGTCTTATCCTTGGCTCTAACTTCTTGGTTTCAGTCTAACATGCAAGCAACTCTCACTTCAGCTATAATCTACATGTCACCTGCTATGTGAAGAAATCTCAGCCATGACCCATCATGCCTCCTGTCTTTGTTTTAAGACCGTATCTTTCTATGTAGCCCAAGCTGGCCTTGAATTCATGCTCGGCTTCAGCCTCCAGAGTGGTGGGATTACAAGTGTACACCACCATGTGCATTTTTATTTCTGAGTTGTGTCATTTTCCCCTTTAGACCATGAGCTTGTTAAGTTCCCATGTCCTCTCCTGACATCCAGTTCTAGTCTCTGGATACTCTGGTGAAGCAGACTCCGCCCACTCTCTCAGGATGTAATGTGGCTTTCCTGCTTCTCTTGCATTACTTATGAAGTGCATCCTTCAGGATTGCCTGTTCTCCCCACACTACCATCTTCTCATCCACAGAAACTCAGCTAACAGCCATCTTGCCTCCCTGGCTCCCTTAGCTGGGCTGCCCCTTAAACACCCCATAGCTCCACCCTTCATGCTCTCTCATCTCACTCTTGGTCCACTGGATTGATGCACTCTTGTCTGTGTCCTGCAAGCTCTCCCTCCATATTTACATGTTGGAACTGTAATCCCCAAAGTCATGAGTGCAGATCATGTGATGTTCAACAGATTAATGGATAGTAAGCTATTAGGAGAGAGGCCCTGTAACAAACCCCTCCCTCCTCTTTCTGTGATGAGGCCTGAGACCCTCACCAGATGTGCTGAGTAGACACTGCACATACTATCAGACTTTCAACCTCCAAGCCAAACAAAACAAAACACCCCAAAAACCTGTGGCCTCAGACTCCTTGTTATTGCAGCAGAAAACAGACAGGGACAACCACCTGCCTCCTCCGCATACCGGATAATGTCCCTGAACATGGGTCATGCATAGGCAGCTAAACATGTGAAGCTTGGCATGTAGTTTTATCTGTGTCCACTTCCATCTCAGTTTCCCTGTCCTACTGTGCATCCTCATTAGATGATGTCATGTAAGCAGGGAATGTTTGACAGGCCATTCCTTTAAACATTTTTACTGAAAAGTCTGCTGCCTCCAACTAGCTGTAAGAACGGAGTCTAATGTTTTGATGGTGGTGTCTTGTTTCTCTATGACTTTTAAAGCTCCACCCAGCTGTGGACCCACAGAGTGTGTGCATGTGCGTGTGCATGTGTGTGTGTAAGAGAGAGAGGGGGGAAGGGGAGGGAGAGAAAGAGGGAGAGAGAGAGAGAGAGAGAGAGAGAGAGAGAGAGAGAGAGAGAGAGAGAGAAATCTCCCTTAAAATCAGACTATCTTATGAGAGCATAGGTCCTCTCAGTGTACTCTCTCAGCCCAGAAGCTCTGCTGTGGCCTGCAGCAGTCCACAGGGCAGAACAGGCACTCCCTGCTGCTTCTGAAGCTTTATAACAATGTCTTTGGGTCCCATCTCATACCATTCAGAGAAAGCTTTCATGTGAACAGTCAGGACTGCCATAACAACTGTGAGATAGGAGTGAGGGCAAAGGAAATGGTCAGAAACTCCCCAACTTTACTGTCTTTCTGTACACAATACACTTACAGACTCTTGGGATATGGGGTGAGGTGGGTTGGACAGAACCTGAGCTAACTTCTTTATAATTCAAAGAAAACTAAGGCCCATAGAGCTCCTTTGTTTCCCCAAGCATCTATAGGTTGGGTTCTGAACCCAAAAAGTGATGATGACCTCCTCAGGTACTCAGAGCAACTTCCCCAGCCTTAGTTCACAAGCTGTCCAGCCTAGTACCTGACAAACCACTTCCACACACCCCTCCTCCAATCTGGAATATATCTCAAAACCAACTCAGCCTGCACAGTGCCCTGGGCTCAGGTAGCATACCCTCAGGGAACTGTGTCACATCTTCATGATGTGATCTCCACACCAATCCTTGATGATATGATCACCTGTTCACCTACTGTGTGACTCAAGAGGTCTTCCTCCATAGAAACTCTGTGAAGATGCAACATTTGTCATCTCGTTTCTGACTTCACTGATGGCAACCACTCTCTAGTGGACAGGTTTGCTTTGTTTATATTTTATTAAAGATAGGTTCTCTCAAACAATACATCCCAACCACAGTTTCACCTCCCTCTACTCCTCCCAGCTTTCCCTGACACTTCCCCTCTCCCTTAATTCTACTTCCCTTTTATTTCCCATTAGAAAACAGTAGATCTCCAAGGGACGTCATCTGAACAGAGTAAAACAAGATTCAATAAGACAAGACAGAAGCTCTCATATCAAGGCTGGGCAAGGCAGCACAATGAGAGGAAAAGATCCTAGGAGCAGACACCTGTTCCTTCTGTTAGGGAGTCCCACTAAAACACCAAACTAAGACCCATAACAGCAGACCCTCAGAGGCCCCGTGCTTGCTGCTTCAGTCTTTGTGAGCCCATGAGTCCTGCTTAGTTGATTCTGTGGGCCGTGTTCTCCTTGTGTCCTATATACTACTTAATGACTTTCGTATGTTGAATCATCCCTGCATCTCTGGGATGAAGCCTACTTGGTCCTACTGGATGATCTTTTTGATGTGTTCTTAGAGTCAGGCTGTGAGTGTGTTATTGAGTATTTTTGCATGACTGTTCTTAAGGCAAATTGGTATGCAATTGTCTTTCTTTGTTGAGTACTCATATGAGTATCGGGGTAACTGTGATCTCATAAAATGAATTTGGTAATGTTCCTTCTATTTCCCAAAACGATTTGAGAAGTATTAGTGTTAATTCTTCTTTGAAAGTCTGGTACAATTCGGCACTAAAACTATCTGGCCCTGTGCTTCTTTTTGGTTGGGAGACATTTAATGAATGCTTCTATTTCACTAGTGGTTACAGATCTATTTAAATTGTTTATCTGATCTTGATTTAACTTTGATTAAGTGGTATGTATTGAAAAAAGTCATCCATTTCTTTTAGATTTTCCAATTTTGTGGAGTACAGGTTTTTAAAATATGTCCTTATGATTCTCTGGATTTCCTGGTGTCTGTTGTTTTGTCCTCTTTTCATTTCTGATTTTATTAATTAGTATAGTCTCTTTTAGTTAGTTTGGGTAAGGGTTTGTCTATCTTGTTGATTTTCATTTCTGATTTTATTAATTAGTATAGTCTCTTTTAGTTAGTTTGGGTAAGGGTTTGTCTATCTTGTTGATTTTCTCAAAAAGAAAACAGACTTTATTTCATTGATTCTTTGGATTTATCTCTGTGTTTATAATTTATTGATTTCAGTTCTGAGTTTGATGATTTTCTGCCAGCTACTCCTCTTGGGTGTGTTTACTTCTTTTTGTCTAGAACTTTCAGGTGTACTGTTAAGTTGCTAGTATGAGATCTCTCCATTTTTATGTAGGTACTTAGAGCTATGAACATTTTTTTTAGCACGTCTTTCATTGTATCTCATAAATATGGGTATGTTTGGTATTCATTTTCATTAAACTCTAAAAAGTCTTATTGATTTCTGTTTTGACTCATTCAGTAGAGAGTTGTTTTCTGTTGTTCTCTTCCAGCTTTAATCCATGGTGATCTGATAGGAGGCAAGGAGTTATTTCAACTTTCTTGTACCTATTGAGACGTGTTTTGTGTCTGAGTTACAGTCAGTTCCATGAGGTGATGAGAAGAAGCATCATTCTTTTGTGTTTGAGGTTAATGTTCTGCAAATACCTGCTGAGTTCATTTGGCTTATGGCATCAGTTAGCTCCAGCATTACTCTATTTAGTTTTTGTCCAGATGACCTATCCAGTGCTAAGAATCAGGTACTGAAGTCTCCCAGTATCAGTGTGTGAGGGTCAACATGGGATTTAAGCTGCAGTAGTGCTTCGTTTACAAAAGTAGGTATCCTTAGATTTGGGGCACAGATGTTAAGAATTGAAATGTCATCTTGGTAGGTATTTCCTCTGATGAGTATTTAGTGTCCTTCTTCATCTCTTTTAATTAATTTTGTTCTGAAGAATTTTTTGTCAGATATTAAAGTGGCTATATCAGCTTACTTCTTAGGTCCATTTGCTTAAAACATTTTTGTCCAATTCTTTATCCTGGGGTAATTTCTATCCTTAAGGTTGAGATGTTTTCCTTGTATGCAACAGAAGGATGGGTTGGTTTTCACATCTATTAGTCTGTGTCTTTGTATTAGGTAATTGAGACCACTGATAACTGATAAATATCAATGACCAATGATTTTTAGTTTCTGTTTGGTTGTTGTTGTTGGTATGATGGTGGTGGTGGTGGTGGTGGTGTTTGTGTGTGCATGTGTGTGTCTGTGTTTTTCTTGTTTTGGTTTTTCTGATAAGAAATTATTTATTTCCTGTGTTTTCATGGGTATAGTTAACTTCTTTAAGTTGGAGTTTCCCTAGTAGGGCTGGATTTATAGATAGATATTGTTTAAATTTGACTTAATCATGGAATATCTTCTTTTCTCTATCTATGGTGATTTCAAACTTTCCTGAGTATAATAAGGCTGGCATCTGTGGTCTCTTAGTGTCTGTAAGTCAGATTGGCATAGACCTTAAAATGAACTATATTAAGATGATAAAAGTCCTTAAAGAGGAAATAAACAAATCACTTAAAGAAATCCAGGAAGAAATGAATAAATTCCTTAAAGAGGCCAAGAAAAAGTCAAAGGAAGTGAATAAAATTGTTTCAGACCTGAAAATGAAAATGGAAGCAATAAAAAAAAACAGAAACTGATGGAATTCTGGAAATGGAAGATTTAGGAATGTGAACAGGAACTACAGAGGCAAACTTCACCAACAAAATATAAGAGATGGAAGAGAATCTCCAGCAGTGAAAATACCATAGAAGAAATGGATACACATGTCAAAGAAAAGGTTAGATAAAAAAATTTCTGACTCAAAACATCCAGGAAATATGGGACAGTATGAAAAGAACAAACCTAACAATCATGAAATAGAAAAAGGAGAAGAATCTCAGCTCAAAGGCCCAGAAAATATTTTCAACAAAATCATAGAAATAAATTTTCCTAACCTAAAGAAAAAGATGGATTGGACCAGAAAAGAAATTCACCCTACCATATAATAATCAAAGCTATATATATATATATTCAAATAAAGAAGATTAAAAGCTGCAAGGGAAAAAGACCAAGAACATACAAAGACAGACCTAGTAGAATTACACCTGACTTTTCTGTATTTCCATTGAATCTTATTGCAGCCATGGCCTGTGGTTGAGCAGAGGGTCACCTACCTGAGTTGGGGGCTGGGTAGTATGGGGCATAGGAAGACAGAGTGGGGATGGTCTGTGGCAGCCACAAGAGACGTGGGAGAACTGCGGCTGGTATTCTGTTGCGGTGCTCAGAGTAATCTGACATTTGCCTCTAGTTTCTTCTCCAGCAGCCACTATCCATTTGACTACATCCAAAGCTGAGGTGTAATCAAACAACTCGCATTGAGGTCTCATGCTAAAGTCTAAGGCCCAAAGTGTGATGTATGTGTGCACGTGCATCTTATCGGTTCGTGTGTATAGAGGCAAAATATGTGAAGATACAAGTAGAAAGATATAGAAATTGATGTGTACAAAGGTGCATTTATGGTTCTCAAGTGTGGTAATTATTTTTAAAATGGCAAATGTTGGTGAGGACGCTAAGAGTATTCTGACATTGCTGATAGGGACAGCAAATGAAACAGGCAGTATGGAAAACACTTTGTGGCTTCTTCAAAACTTAAAGCATGACTCAGCAATTTTACAACAAGGTCTATATACAAAGGCCTTGAAACGTGTATTTGTTTAATGAGAACATACACAAACCTTTACAACAAAATTATTGATAACAGAAAAAGGTGGAAACAGCTTAAAGGCCTAAAGAGTGCATAGGTACCCACATAGCCACACAGTAGAATATTTCTTAATCATGCAAAGCAATGGTTTATTTATATGTGTTATATGCATGTAAATAAATCTTGAAAACATCCTACAGAATAAAAAACAAATCCATATATCAAAGACCACATTTTGTATAATTCCATGTAAAGGAAATGTTCAGAATGGGTAAGTCCATAGGAATATAGAGACAGTTAAGGGTTATCAGAAGCTGGAGGAGAGGGAAGGGGAGCAGTAGTTTAATGGGGAGAGGTTTCCTTTGGGCTAATGAAAAGGTTTGGGAACCTGAGCTGGTAGTGCACATGTACCACATACCAGGAGACAGTTCACTTTTAAAGGTTTAATCACTAATAGTCACTAAATGCTTAATTAGTCATGTAAATTTCACCTCATTATAAAAGATAAGTTATATTTAGTTTGGGATTTATTAGGGATAAACATAATTGGACCTTTTCTTGCCTCTTTTGTTGTGGAATTAAGAAGTGTAGTCCAACTAAGAGTACTCCCTTCAGGCCGTTCCCATATCACAAGTGTTAGCATTCCTTCTTAGCTCCACCCAGCAGTTACCTGGCAACATCCAGGTAGGCTTGGCTTACTAGAAAAGGGGCTATTTGCCCCCTCCTCCCTCTCTTATTCTCTTCTCTCCCTGACCCCTTCCTCCCTTTCTCCCCCTTCCCCCCTCCCCCCTTGCCCCCTTCCCCTCTCACCCTCTCCACGTGTTCCTGGTTGGATACTTCCTCCCTTGCCTCCTCCCCCCTCCTCCCTTCCCAACTCCCCTTCTCATGCCCTAAATAAACTATTCCATGTTATATGGCTGGTACCTCAGGGAGAAGAGATGCCTCAGCATGGGCCTGCTGAGGCACCCCTCCCACCTCACCATACGTCTCTCCATAAACTATATCCTGGCTTTCTCCTTCTTTTTTATAAAACACAACATTGGTGCTGTGAGACTTGGAGTAGAAACTCTCAGGGTCACATCTCCTGCCACCACATGGAACTCCAGCCATATCAGACTGCTCACTAGACCTATCCATCTAAGCACCTGTGAATTGGTAAGCTCTGTTCCCCTACAGGTCAGTGTAAATGCCTCCTGGTCCCAGAGCTCACAGCCACCCTAGAGTCCTTGAGGGTAGAGGTATTCATGGTCTTTATGACTGGCCTCCTTGCCAACTCCTCGTTCTAGGACATTTTCCATTGGGTGAGACCTTTCCCTCTTCTGAGTCAGTTCCTTTTCTCATTGTTGCCCCAGGCCTGGGTGAACTGTTCTCCTGTGCCACTCAGGACACTGGCCCAGAGCTCAGCCCCCAAGTTCACCTCATGATGACCTGGTGATCTGGCCTGGCTCTTCTTAGGACACTGGAATTGGCAAGTGGCTAGCTTATACACTCACCCAGAAGGACATGTCTTGCCACTACGCCTCCTGGTCTAATTCACAGGCTAAATTTGGCCCCATTATCCACAACGCAATAACTCTAAATGACTACTTACTGGTGCTTTAAAAGGAAAACTTTTACAACTCTCTCACCAGCAATCTGTAGGCTTCCTCCGCCCCAACCCCCTCATTCTTTTATTGCTTGCTCTCCACTCCTGATGGCCCTCTTGACTCTACCTCCACCACTGTGCTTTCAGGGCACTCCCACTGTCACCTCCCACTGCTATGCCACACCCCTCACACTGTGCCACTTAGATTCAACTTTATGTTTGTCTCTGTCTTGCTTCTGCTGTTCCATTCTAAGATACTTAGCCACTTCTGCCATCTTGTGCTAAGACATAACATACCCGTGACTTCCCTCTGGGTAGAGCTGCCATTCCAGTGTCATGACCATCAGCGATCTTTGTATG
Source organism: Grammomys surdaster (assembly GCF_004785775.1). Lineage (NCBI taxonomy): Eukaryota > Metazoa > Chordata > Mammalia > Rodentia > Muridae > Grammomys > Grammomys surdaster. The sequence continues at coordinate 9,353,519 of NW_021604687.1, forward strand.
GACAGTCCCCACTTTGATTTAAGGTCTCCAAAGACACTTTCTAATTAAGACAAGATTTTCATTCTATCCTGCCTTGGTAAATAATGTTTTTTAAACAGTAAAAAAGGTTAAAGACCACTGCCTTAGATTTACGTTTAGCCTTGTTTTCGCTACTGTCGTTAAGCCACAGTGTGCTCTCTTTACCTGCCACACATCCAGGAAAGGTAATTTAACAAATACAGATTGTCTAACTCGGATGTGCTTAATAGATACTGGCTCTCAATCTTGTCAGAAATCTGCTAAATGTAACATTAAATGTTTAAGGTGATTCCTACCCTCTCCCCCAAAAAAAAGTCTCCAAGAAGATATGGACAGAGTGACAGGACTGCCTGGATTGTGGTATGAGAACCACTGAGAAACACTGCTCCATTTGTCTTGCCTGCTGCCAGGGCTTGGCCTACATTGTGGACAATCAGAGGATACCAAGAGAGTTAAATGTCTCATATTGCCTAAGACAAGGTGAGTCATGTCTCCCACGTTCCTACTCTATGGAAAAAAGCATCTTCTGAACCTTATGGCCAGACCGACACTGCCCAAGTTGTGATAGAAACCACAGGGACCTGGGAACTATTTAGGTAGTGGACTACTGACCAACTCTGTCGTTTTAATTACTGACATCTAGGTATTAATTTATTCTTCCCGGATTTCTGACTACATTGAGAGCTAAGCTAAACTGCACCTTGATAGCTAGAAAACAAACCTATAGCTCCTTACCCTAAGGTAATCCACAACCTTACTAGCTCATTGGTCAATTCAGTACCTAGCTAAGACGACCAGGTCTCCTATAAAAGACAGATAGGAATGCACAAGTTCAGACATAACCTTTCGCAGATGTAACCTTCTGTCACTTTATTTTCTAAACTCGGTTTCTAGTGACTAAATGTTTCATATTTCCTCCCCTTGTTATACCACTGTCCTATCAATAGAGTTCTTACAAATTAGCCTAACCCTAATAAAACATTCTACCATACAGTTCAACTTTTATAATAACAAGCTCAAATTTTAAATTTCTTTCGATTGTCTTTTAAGTATAGACTTCAGGTGTTTCTCAGGCTAAATTATATGATCAATGATCATATTCACAAGGTCATCTAGGTTTTGAGTTTCCTTTGATTGCCTTTTAAATGTAAACTTAAAAATGTTTCTCTTTATACTAAAATGTATGCGTATTCAGTCTCCTAGACAGATGACAAGGCCTGTCTTGCTCCTCCTGCTCCACTAAAGGGTTTTGTCTTCCCTGAGCTCATCTTAAAACTGTTCGTGTAATTAACAAACCCATCTCTGTTGTAAACATAAACTACAGGAAACCTACTCAGATCTACCTCCCATGGACCAATCAGACTCCATCCAGATTAACTGCCAATCAATAGCCTAAATTCCCACTTACTACCTGTTCCAGAAGGTGGGATCCCTTTCCTATTCCCTGAAATTGGGACTCCTGTCACCCCAATCACCAAGACTTAAGTGCTTCAAATGTACATCTAAGAAATTTTTTTTCTCCTAAATGTACTTAACTTTATTCTCTACCTCTAATGTATGTGGTGTGTGTGTGCGTGTGTGTGTATGTGTGTGTGTGTGTATGTGTGTGTGTGTGTGTCATCATCTTGCCAAGTCCAGGAATTTACTCAAAATCTACATCCAGGACAGTTCCAGAGAAGCAACTCACAGATGCTCCAATCTATTCTCACAGATAGAGACACCTCTACTGGACCTGCTCCTTCTACCTACAGATGGCTCCATGGACGCTGAACAAGAAAACAGCCAACTCTCCTAAGATGGACCAACATCTCCATGCCCATTTTCTTAGGTTTTCCAGAGACACGCCACCCCAAAGCCAGCAGGAAGTAGCTAAAGATCATGATGACCCTATTCCTGCTTCACCATCACCTCTTTCTGTTTTTCCTTTTTAAAATTAAACCAAAATGGAGGAACACAAGCATTCCTTCTAGGCTCTGCCCAGCAGTTACCTGGCAATACCAGGTAGGCCTGGCTTACTATAAAAAAAGGATGTTTCCCCCCTCCTTGTGCTCTTACTATCTTATTCTCTTTGACTTTCTTCTTTCCCTGACCCCTTCCTCCTTCTCTCCCCATCCCCTTCCCCCTCTTTCCACATGTTTCTGACTAGCCTTTCCTCTCCTCTTCTCCTCCTCCTCCTCCTCTTCTTCTTCATCCTCTCCCCCCCCCTTTTCTCTCTTCCCAACTCCCCTTCTCATGCCCTAAATAAACTCCATTCTTTACTATATCCATGGTATGGTTGGTACCTCATGGGAAGGGATGCCTCAGCATGGGCCTGCAGAGACACCCCTTTTCACTTCACCATACCTCGCTCTATCAAACATATTCTGGCTCTTTCTCTTTTTTATAAAACACAACAACAAGGAGGGAGGACATCTCCTGCAAAGGATATGATGGAATTGTCAGTCCCACAAACTAGTACAGAGTAAGGTGTGGTCTTGGTCCTTGAGATTCTTCCCCGCAGAAGCATTGTTGCTTCTGGGCCATGATGCAAACAGCTCTGTCCACCTACTAAGAACTTCTCAGCAGTCTTACAGTGTGAGACATACAGGTAAGAACCCTCTCCTGTGGGAACCTGGGCATAGTGGCAGAAGAGTTGAACATTACACTTCTAAGACCAGAGCCTGCCACATGTTGAACTCTGGATGGAAAAGCTTCTTTTCCCCATGGGTGATGACCAGAGTTCTTTCTTTGATGCAGATGACTAGCTACGATGCAGACGATCCTTAAGTGTACATGGTACTTCCTGGTGCTCTGAGAGCTCACTGTGAAGACTGTAATTGTCTTATCTTAATGTTTGGGCTTTTCCCATGATCTAAAGATGATAGTTCCCCAATATCAGAGCAACAAAAGATGTTGAATTGACACTGCCCCCACCCCTGCAAGGAGCCTCTCCAACAGAACATAATCTGGTGGCTGGGTAAACAGAATGTTTGATTACCATGTCACAGATGACCAAAGGCTTTGCTGATGTAATTCAAACTTACCACCTCTACTGCTCAGTCAATAGTTACAAAAGAGGAAAACCCAATGCATATAAGTTCAACGAATGATCAGCGTGTTTCAGTGTCTGTCAATATGGAGTTGGGGGTAAGTGCATTTGGGTGACCATACGTATTTGGAAAAGTGTATGAGGTATATGTTTGGACATGAGTCATATATAAATATATGTTTGGTTATTTATGTGTTCTGAAGTGAGTATGTGTTTGGGTAAGAATATGTGTGGATGGGGTGTGTTTGTGTGGTGGTTTGAACATGCTTGGCCCAGAGAATGTACTATTAGGAGGTGTGGCAATGTTGGAGTGGGTATGGCCTTGTTAGAAGATGTTCATTACTGTGGGGTGGGCTTTGAGGTCCTATGCTCAAGCTCCACACAGTGTGGAAGAGACTGTCTTCTTCTCTCTGCTGCCTTCAGATCAAGAAGTAGAAGTCTCAGCTCTTCCAGCACCAAGTCTGCCTGCATGCTGCCATGCTTCCCACCATGGTGATAACAGACTGAACATCTGAAACCATAAGCCAACCTCGACTAAATGTTTCCCTTTATCAGAGTTACCTTTGTCATGGTATCTCTTCATAGCAATGAAACCCTAATCATGGCAATACGTGTATGTTTGGGGGAGGGATGCTTGGGGTGTGTGTCAGTGATGATGAATAAGTGTAAGTGTGCATGGAGGAGGAGTATGGGGGTATTAGGTTTCAACGTGTTGAGCGTGTGTCTAGATGAGGGTATGTGAGTACATAGTTAGATGTTTGAGTGTGTTGAGTGTATGTCTTGGATTCCAGAATAACCTTTTCATTATTAAAGAAACCAGAGCAATAGTAAGAACATTTTCTGGAAAGGAAAGAAAAAGATTTTTTTTAAACTATCAACAGAGTTTGCACCATCTTTCTGTCCTAGAGAATGAGAGAAAACAGGCCCTGCTCTGACCCAGGAGGCCAGTTCAGACTTGGTGCTCAGTTTAGACAAGTCCACCCTCACCTGTGAATATTTATGCCAAAGGTCCTAAACAAAATAGCAGCAAATTCCATAGCAGCTAGTAAGAAAATGCAATTCCCTGGGGTCAGGTTTGGGGTCTTTCAGAGGTACAAGGGTGTTCTCACATTTGAAAGTTGAAGAACTTCATTCCCTAAGTCCACAGATTTAAAAGACTGTGATATACTTACTTTGGTATACCACAAAGCCAAGTACCATTCAAGTTTTGACGAGCAGGAACCTTCTCCAAACTGGCAAAGCATATCAGCATCTTTCATAGGAAATCCTGGTAGCTTCATCCTAGGCCCAGAACAGCCCAGGGGACTCCTGTGTGACCTCACTTCTTGTCCTAAGAGCTGAAACAGCATAATCAGGCCATGTTAAAATCCAATGACTTGGGAGGGAGGAAGCAAACTTCAATGAGTAGTACAGATGACATCATTGAACTCACAGAAGACATACTAAACATACAGACATTTGACCTTACTAGACAGCAACTCTCTGTGAACTGAGGCTTAAGATCTTTCATACTCAATGCAGGATCAGAATCAGGCTTCTCTCAAGGACTCGAATTTACAAAGCCATTAGCCATGGGCCATGGGTGACTGAACACCTCCTAAGAAGGCAGCTGCTGTGTGGTGCTGTTGAATATACACAGCCATGTCTGCAAGCACACTGGATCTCTGCAGAAGTGCTAACTCCCTCATTACTCAAAAAGCTCAAAGAGATAGGAGCAGCTGACCCATCAAGGAGGAAATCAGCATGGGCCGAGAGGCAGACTCCGGAGCAGATGGATGGACATCGTCTGAAGGACAGCCGGTGGTAGATGGTAAAAGGTTTTCTGTGAGTCAGACAGGAGTCAAACTCACTCTGTGGCTGAGGACTGGTCTTAAATTCCTGATCCTTTTGCCTCCACTTCCTGAGAGCAAGAGTTGCTTTTCTTGCATAAATAACCACTGAATTTGTTCCATGCTAGAGATCCCCAGGTTATTAATGACCTGTAAGTCACTGTCCCATTTTGTTTGGTTCTCATCCTCAGATTTATAATTTCTAATTCACCAAAATGCTCCAAAATAAAGATTTAAAGTAGAGAAGTGATTCTCGACCTTCCTAATGCTGTGACTCTTTAATGCAGTTCCTCGTGTTGTGGTGACCCCCAACCATAAAATTATTTCTTTGCTATACAACTGTAATTTTGCTACTGTTATAAGTCTTAGTGTAACATAATCACAACCTGATATGTGACCTCAGAGGGGTCAGGACCCACAGACTGAGAACTGCTGAACTAGAGCACCAGAACAGTAGTGATGACTCAGGAATACCCTTCTGGGTAGGGACACACGGGTTCAAAATCACAATTCAATCCATGAAATTCACTGCTATGAACTTACTACCCATTTTGCCATTTCTCTCTGGGCCAAGTAAAGCATTTCAAAAAGAAGTTTCATTACGTAAAAAATCATACCACAACCACTCTGCACCAAGAAGGCAGACAAGAGATCTGGATCTATAGGGCATCCAGAACCTCATTTTAGTTCAATTCCAAATCCTTCTTCTTTGGTACTTCATATCCATTCTCAGGCGGCACAACTGGCTGATTGGTGGATAAGTCCCTCATTTGAAGATCCTCAATTCCTGAATCCATAGCCCATTCAGGTGCCACCTAGGGTCCTTCTCAGAGCTGCAGCTCCCAACAGCTCCACAATCCTCGCTTGCCTGCCCACTTCCACAATAGGCATCAATACCGAGCAACTGATTTCAAAAGTCCATTGGATTGACAACAAAGATGTTCACTATGTAATATTAAGCCCAGACAGTACAAGTTTTTAGGTTGTAATAAATCTTGTCTAAGAAGTAAGGCATTCCTAGCCAACAAAGTAGAACAGTCTCCACGTTTCACAGAGATACATGCATAGGCATAGGGATGCTAGACACAGCTGTAAATGAGTCGTCAGGAGTCGACTGGGAGATTTCTCTGTAGCTAAGAAAAGCTATGTCATTGTGCAGCTATTTCATCCTAGTAAAATTCTCTCCAGTGGTAAAGCACAGAGTATTCAGGAAGCTAGACAAGGTTCAAGAAACTCAGAGGTTACATGACTCACAAGGTGTCTCCCCAAAGTTATAAAACACAGTGAACAGTGGCCAGCAAGAAGAGCCTTCTGTGGAAGTGCATTCAAGTTGTGTATGGGGCTTCAAGAACACAAGTTTTTAGAGACATCACCCATGCTGGGGAGAGCTTTCCCATGATACAGGAGCTTTAGGTCACCTATCTCCTGTAAGTAACCTCTCACCCACGCTCTGTAAGTAACCTCAGCAAACTCAGTGATTTTCCAAGACTTGGGGAGAACCATTTCCTTGGTCTGTCTTGGGTACCCTATCTGGAGCGAACAGCTTGTTGTTTCTGTCTCCCCAGGAAAAGTCACATGACAGATGATGAGAAAAGATTCCCAAACATGGAGTACGGATTCACATTTTCAAGGTGTAACAAAAATATTTAACCCTTCATGTACTAGACCAATGATTCAGATTGGTAGGTGACACTTCTGTAGTTATACATTTTCAGTCTAATGACAACTAAGTGCTATCATTTCTTTCACCAAATCTCAGAATGCAGCCAATTTTTCTATAACACAGATTAATAAAGCAGACACACAGACCAGGGTTCCCAGGCCCAGCTTCTGATTAGAACCACCAACAGGGCTATTTAAATGCCAGAAACCTATCCCCAAGACAGTCTACTTTAATTTAACTAAAGCACAGTCTGGGATTTGCAATTTAAAAAAAATCCCAAATGATTCTATTTTGGAGCCTGAACTGAGAACCAATAAAGAAAGAAGGAAGAAATGGAGGGAAAAATGAGTGTGGCAGTACACACCTTTATCCCAGCACCTGGTACTCTGAGGCCGGCAGACCCACCAGGGATATATAGTGAGATCCTGTCACAAACAACAATAACAACCAAAGCAAATTCCAATGTTATAGAAAAAGACTTATCAATATAGAAAAGTTCTAATAGCACATTAACAAAAAATTTTACACAACAGTATTTTCACTTTATAAATATGTGTGTGAATATATGTTCATATGTGCATATATACACATAGATATTTATATTATGGTAACAATTAGGTGAAAAATCTGGAAGTTTCTTACTGAACCAGCATATTAAAAAGCCTACCACTTATTGCGGTGGTGGAGTAATGTTTTCTTGTATTTGGTTAACTATATTTTCTATGTAAATAGCAAGTACTACTTAAGTGTTATCATTTTGAAATGGTTTTAAAACTATTTTAGGGTCTTGTTCTAAATATCATGAAAAATTTCTCTCTATTTGAGAAGGAAATGTAAGTTATTAAGAAGGAAATAAATACAGTGTGCGATGGTGTAAAATTCCAGAGGCCAAGAAAGTTCTGTGGGAGATGGAAACTAGGGGTAGTTGAGGTCATTATGATCTCAGATGCAAAGGGTGGTCCAAAATGGACATATAGAAGAGGAGAAAAGCCCCTGGCAAGCCTGTTCCTGGAGACAACACTTGCCCATCATCTACTTGAGACGGAGGACAATGCCTATCCATCGCCTCTTCCTCACACAGATCTCAGCTCACTCATGAAACCTCACGGTCTCGAATACAGGGAGACACCAATACAACTACACTCCACAGGTAACTCTACACTCAAACTAGCAAGACGGGTGTCTCCCACCGTCAGTCTAGGAAACAGGTTCGCCCTCCAACCCTCTACACCAGACAAAAAACACTCACACTCTACAATTGAGCTAACTTAGCACTGGTCCTCTACAGCACTCAGTTGTGAATACTCACCCTCAACACTCAACTATAAAGACAACTACCCTCCATACTCACACAATGGAGACACTCATGCACATGTTCACAATAGGAAGAAACCTGCTCTCTACACACATACAGATGTGGTAGACACTATGACACATTTTCAATAGGTGCTTTTATAGTGGGCCATTATAATAGCTGCTCATTATAATGACAGATTTATAATGAGAATTTACAGAAAAATGCAGAGAAGAAAGTTTTGAAAAATATACAGGAAAAGAGCATGAACACACGGAAAATTTCAAACAAGGCAAGACAAACTATGTGACTACAATCTACAGAGAGTCATGCCATCAGTGAGGAACTATGTCTGCCATTCCTTCAGTCTCTGATCTGGGTAAGTACCAATCTCTAACACTATTACTGATGCCATGTTGTGCTTGCAGACAGGAGGCTAGCATGGCTGCCCTTGGAGAGGCTCTAACCAACATCTGATTAAGACAGATGTAGATACTTATAGCCAACCATTGACTGGAGGTCAGGAATCCCTATGGAAGAGTTAAAAAAAAAAAAGGATAGAAGGAATTGAAGGGAATGGCAGACCCACAGGAAGACCAAAGTGTCAACTAAACCAGGACCCTTGGGAAGTACCAGAGACTAAGCCACCAATCAAAGAGCATACACTGGCTAGTCTGAGGCCTCCTGGCATGTATGTATTAGAGGGTTGCCTTATCTGGCCTCAGTGGGAGAGGTTGTGCCTGATCCTCTAGAGACTTGATGCCCCAGGGTGGAGGAATGGGGGGGAGACTCTCTCAGAGGTGAAGGAGAAGAGGGATTGGGAGAAGAACTCTGCAAGGGGAGACCAGAAGAGGGCAGTATTCGGGATGTAAATAAAGAAAATTAATTAATTAATTTAAAAAAAAGAAGAGCTGTGCCCCTGTGTTGAGGTAATAAGGAAAGTTCCTTACTAGGTATAAGGAGGCAAGTGCATCCAAAATATTTTCCTTTATAAAGAATGTATCTGAAAAGATAAAAGCCTGGGGGTGTGCAGCTGGAAAAGGGCCAACCAAGGGCAACATTTTCCTAGAGCCAGCCGAAGAAAAACTTAGAACCTATCCCAAGTACATACCAAGCAGGCATTAGAACATGTCCAATTTCACAAAGTACTGGTTTTTCATGTATGTAGAAATCAATAGTTACAAGGTCATTACAGTTTACACAAAGATCCAAGAGAAAAGCCAAAGGCAGTGTAGCAGGGCTAGACTCTTTAACAAAGAAGCCCTAAAAAAGCCAACGTGTGAAGCTGAGTGGATGTAACCCATGCTGCAGTAGAGACCCCAGAATGTTGGAGATGCCAGGAATGCAGAACACCTGCACAAGAAAGCTGCAGGCATAGAGTGGAGTGGAGCCAAGAGGGGCTCTGTGAACTGCAAATGGCAGAGTCCTAGAGGCTGGCTGCCCAAGCAACCTCATCTCTATCATGCAACCACATGACCTGCACTACAGAAAGTGCAACAGGGTTTAATGTTTATTCTAACAGGCATTGTTCTTGCTTCCCTCTGATTTTTTCCTTGCTGTCAACCTGCTCCTGATACTCATGATGGCATTATGATAAGACATCTACAAAGGCATTTAACAACTTAAATCAATATTAAGATCATTCAAAATTTCCAATTACCGTTATCTGTCTATTGTGTCAAAAGTTGGTGGTAGATACATAAATTCTATGAAATATCTTGAAATTTTCTTGACAGATCTCTTTTTCTATTAGTTACAGAAATCTATGTTTTACAGTAAAAACTAAAAGTTAGAAAAAAGTGGAGATCTAGGACAGAAAGCAACTCGAGTGTGTTTTAAGGGTAACAAATCCAGGTGGCTGTCATAGTTTGGGACTCTAGGTATTTTGGTGTCACTTGATAAAGGACATTTGACATGTGCCAAGGAATCAGAGTGACTCTCCAAAAGCTACACATGTCTCTAAGGAGGAAGGAGTCCTCCCCTACTCATCCTGACTTCTACTTGACAACATCACGTCCCCAGTTTCTTCCGAGGAGGTTGAAGGTATTTGATAAGGAATGTGCAGAGCTCCGTAGCATCTCCAACCCTTAGCAACCAACATAGAGCTCTTGACCACGGCGCTGTCAGTGAACTTTCTCCGTCCTAAGAACAAATTCAAGTTGGCTAGCTGGAAAAATTTTACTTTGGCTACAGCTAATAAAAACCACACTTTGTCTTATTCCTCTCTAATTCTGCACAAAACTCAACTATAGATGGATCAAGGATATCAACAGAAGACCCAATACCCTCAGTCTGAAAAAGGAGAACATAGAGACTACACATGAATTCACTGGCACAGAAACAACTTTCTGAACAGGACCCTGGTAGCACAGGCCTTAAAACCAACAATTTAGAAACTAGACTTTGTAAAAATGGAAAATCCTCTTACGGCAAAGAAAAGTATCATTTGAGAGAAGAGGTATCTTAGAGAATACAGTGAAAATCTTTATCATTTTATTCATCTGACAAAGTATTGATGTCTAGAATAAATGAAGAACTCAAAAGCTAAACATCAAGAAAAAAAACAATTTGCATTCTCAAAAGAAGTACAAATATTCAAAAAATATTTGCTTTCAAGTATGCAATATCTTTATTCATCAGGGAAATGCAAATTAAAACTACTTTGAAATTTCACCTTAACCTACTCAGAATGGCTAGGATTTTTTTTTTTTTAATGATAAACGACTTTTTTAAATGACTTATTTTTTAATTTCTCATTCACTCCTGGAAAGATTGAAAACTGGTGCAGCTGCTAAAGAAATCAGTGTGGATGTTCCTCAGGAAGCTGGAAGTAGATCTGCCACATGATTCAGCTACGCCAGTCTTGGGCACACACCTAAAGAACTCTGTATCCTGCTACGGAGACCCTTGTTCATCTATGTTCACTGTCGCTCTATTCATAGTAGCCAGGAAACGGAAACTGCCTAAATACTCATCAACCAATGAACGGATAAAAAATACAACTCATTTGTAGAATACTATTCAACTGAAAAAATTAAATTATGACCTTTTCAGGTAAAAAGGTGAAACAATCAGCCTGAATGAAGTGATCCAGACTCAGAAAGATAACGACTACACGTCTTCTCTCATATGTTGATAATAGTTTTTGAATCTTTAGACATGTGTGTAAACTGGAGTAGCCATAGAAGGCAGGAGATGTAGTAAGGGCCATGAGGGGAGGATTTCAAAGAGAGGAGGATAGAATCTCAGTAGTATGCATAGGAGAAGGGGGTTAATGAAACAGGAAGAACTTAGTGAGATAGAGGGGTAACAGCAAGGCAGAATGTATCTACATTAAAAACCACTGAAAGCATCTGGAAAAATGACTCCACAATTAATAGAACTTGTTGCTCTTCTAGAAGACTTGAGTTTGGGCCCCAGCATCCACATTAGACAGCTCACAATCATCTGTAACTTCAGCTTTGGAGGGTCTGATGATCTGGCCTCTGTGAGCATCTAAACTCATACGCACATACCCACATGAAAACACACACAGCTATATATAATTAGAATAATGAAAATAAATCATTATAAAAGCAAAATGCTTGAAAAGTCTATATAAAAATCTACTACATAGAAGTTTCCTAAAACACACACACACACACACACACACACACACACAGAGAAAGAGAGAGAGAGAGAGAGAGAGAGAGAGAGAGAGAGAGATTACCTTATAACAAAGGGATCATCAATTCCCAAGATACCATAGACCATCAAATGAAAAGTTTATTGCCAAGTACAGGTTACCTCATTTTAAGTTGTTGGTCAATAGTGTCTCAATGGTGCCCCTAAACTTATAGGCTGTGGCCACTGCTATTGGTTACAGTTCAGAACTTCATAGTTAATATCCTATTGCTTAAGCCACCACATGTCTGAATGATAGAAAGTGTAGAAATCAAGCTAATACTGACATGAAAGTTTTATCCATGCTGACTATCTTTCATAGGGATGGAAGATTCTATGCATGTTCCCAGGAGAGAAAAGTCACCAACAGTCTCCTACATCTATCAACCCTGTGAGCTACAACGACACCTGGCTTGGCAAGATATTCCCACTGGTGCAATGGTGGTGAATGTTATGGAGACAATCAACAACTTTATGATTATATTTAAAGCCCACTCCACAAGATGGACCTCATGCCTGGTAATGTTAACTGAGCCAAAAACCTGTGGCTAAGTCTCAGGACTTACAGGAGAAAGTAATACTATTATTCTACTAGTAGCTGACTCCATCCAAAAGACTTGCACAAGATTAAACCAACCAAAATCCCAGCATGGGTGAGCTTACGAGCAGCCACTTCTATCAGAAGAGGTATTAGCAACTGATGGCTGCTGGTGAAGACAGTCAGATTTCTTCAGGGATGTGAATCCTGAGAGGCTACCCAGGCTTCAGTAGATTTGCCACGCCTGTGCACATGCAGCCAGCACTAAACAGACTCAGTAAGAGCCAGGGAAGCTGGGAGGGAAGCATGGAAGGACTAGGAGATGAACTGGAACAGGAGGATGGATGGAACATTTGATAACATACATAATATGCATATGTGAATATCAAATATTTTATATTTAAAAAGAAAGCACCTTATTATAAGCTAGTGTTTTTTATATGCAAAATTATTTTCAAAGAGCACATTACTTTGTTCAGTGCAGTAACCGTTTTAAAATTATATTGAACCAAGGCAGATACTAATTAGAGGCTGAATTTCAAAATAGCAGCTTTCAGCATATCACCGTTACAAGGTTTGAAGCTGAAGCGTCCCACACATCTTCAAGTTTGGGGTGCTACTTCCAGATGGTGGAGCTGTTCTGGAGACTAGTATGTCAGTAGGGATAAGCCTTTCTAGGGCATATAGGTCAGCTGAGAGCGGGGCTGTTCTTTCCTTCCTAGGCCACCCATAATGTGGGGACCTTCTGTCACATGGCTTCATACCCATGGCCTATAATGCCAGGACATTGCTACCATGATGGACTAGAGTTGAAAACCATGCGCAAAACCAAACCTTTCTTCCATTAGGTTGTCAGTCATGTTGGTCTGAGTGACACAAAAGTAACCTGCATTTTAAAGAGTTAGTCCCTAGGACTGGAGCCACAGCCTAAGTCTTAAGCCAAAGCCACACATGCTCTCAATGACTTCCTATCATTACAGTGATAAGATACTCCAACAATTGCAACTTAAAGGAGAAGAGTCTTGTGGCACACAGTTTAAGGGCATATGGTCCATCACGGCCAAAAGGTTATGGGGCAGGAGTTGAGACACATCACAGCTGCCAATAAGAAGCAGAGAGAGAAAAATGCTCAAGCCTCCCAGCTCAGTTAACCTGGTCAAGATCCTTGCAGGCACACCAGGAGGTGAGCATATTCAGAACAACCCTCCCATGTGTGCCTGGACGCTTGTTTCTGAAGTGATTGCAGAACCAGCCAAGATGACAATCCACACTAATCATTACCAAACACAACTGAAAATTGCTTCCCTCATCTCTCAAGAAGGAGAGTAGCATTTCAGGTTCCTCTTCTGCGCTTCAGTGCCAGATAAAAAGTTCTTACAGAATCCAGGGTGGAACACAGAACTACAGAGTTCTGCCAGTATGGTGGGCCTCGATTGGCTTTTCAATATTCTACACCCTGATTAGACCTATCAGGTGAGACAGTCAGCCAGCTTGGGCAGGCCTAGGGAAGAGAGCAGGCCATCTGAAAGACAAATGTATAATAAAAGCTTTGTTTAATGTCAAAGAAAAGAAAGATGTGTTACAGTGAAGGCCTGCACTCATGCGATTTCAGAGGGAACAAGAACTGCACTGGGAATTGGAGTAGAGAAATTTACATGATTTTCTAGCAAACAATGTGACTATCTTGTCTGTGTCCAGAAAACTAGAATAAAGCTGTATCCTAATTAATTAATTTAACAGAAAGAATTTTAAAACAGCACAATATTCGGAATGTAGCATGATTATTGCTAGCTGCTTTAATCCAAATTTACAATGAAAACTGAGATTTAAAAACAGGAACAGACACTCAACGATCAGTACGTCAACCCTCATAAGAAAAACCTAATTCCTGCAATAGACTGGGATGAACATGGAGACCCACAATGCACAGGGAGTGAGAGACTTCGGAGCACTCGCTACTGCATGGGACGTCTTCATCAAGCTCCTCCCCTCAAGGCTGAGAGTGAAACAGGAAACAGAAGGGTTGTAAGAGCCAGAGGAACTGGATGGAAAGTGTTTTCCAGACACAACAGGACTGATGCACATACGAACCCACGGAGACTGTGGCAGCTTGCACAAGACTAACAGAGTCGAACCAGAAACAATCCCAGCACTAAGAGGGGGAAGTGGACACACTGTCCCACCCCTAAACAAGAAGCTATTTGCAACTGATACCTGCTCAGAAAGAGGAAACCCATTTTCTCCAATGGAGTGTCCACACTTCAGGGTAGGCTGTATGCCTAGGAGAAGCTGGTCAACACAAAGTAAACCCCATGGTTTTGCTTTGGTATTTTTTGGTTTTGATTTTGGTTTGGTTTTCTGGGTTGAGGGGAAGCTTTTTATTTTGTTTTAGTATTTTTTTGGGGGGGTTATTTTTATTTTCATTTTTGTTTTGTAATTTTGGGTCAAGAAAGAGGAAAACATGAAGTTGAGTGGGTAGGGAGATAGAAAGATTCTAGGAGAAGTTTGGAGAGGGAAATAATGATCAAAATATGTTTTATGAAAAAAAAAATGAAGCACAGCCTGGCGGTGGTATCTTGGGCCTTTAATCCTGTGTTCCTAGCACCTGGGAAACAGAGGCAGGCAGAGGCCAGCCTGGTCTTCAGAATGAGTTCCAATATAGCCAGGGCTACACAGAGAAACCCTGCTCCCCACCCAAAAAAATAACCAAACCAAAACCAAAAAAAGAGTAAAACAGAAAAGAGGAGGAGGAGGAGAAGGAGGAGGAGGAGGGGAAGGAGGAGGAAGAGGAAAAGGAGGAGGAGGAAGAGGAAGAGGAGAAGGAAGAGGAGGAGGAAGAGGAGGAGGAAGAGGAGGAAGAAGAGGAGGAGGAAGAGGAGGAAGAAGAGGAGGAGGAAGAGGAGGAGGAGGAAGAGGAGGAAGAAGAGAAGGAGGAAGAGGAGAAGGAGGAAGAAGAGGAGGAGGAGAGGAGGAAGATATACAAGTATACTACATCGAATGTGGACAAAGCAATTGTGACTGTTCAGAGAGCAGGGCACAAAAGGTAAGCCATGCATTTCACATTGGCACAGCAGGAAACACGCCTTGTGAGTGAAACTTCAAACACTGAAGACTCCAGCATGTAAAACTGCAAACTTATTTAAAAGAGGGTGCCCAAAATGACACTGCTGGGGTGTAATGCTGGAAGGTCCCCCCAGGGAAGTGTACAATGTTTACCTGCGTAGGTGCTAAGGGCCTCCTGCAGCATGATCTGGGGCAGGGCTGGGAAATGACTGCTCTTCACATTGGCATCATTCACGTGCTAGCTTTTTGGGCATGCAGAATGCAAGAGGTACTAGATCATGGTGGCTTGCACCAAGGTTTCAGAGAAAAGCCTGGCTGTCTAGGCAGTAACTAGCAGGGTCAGATTCCCCGCTGGAAGCCTCTGGATGAGGTGTGCAGGAAGCTTTGAAAGGGAAGCCTAAGTTGCAATTGAGATTCTAGGATGTTAGAGACACTGGAATTGTGGAAACCCTACTGAGGAGAGCTATAAGAACCAAGTGGAACTGGATCAAGAGAAAGGCGACATACGCTGCTGGAGGGAACAGGGCTGCCCATGTCCCTGGCATGCCAGAAACAGTGTGCTATAGAAGCTAATGATTGCCACATTAGATCTCGGTCTGGCTAACAACTAAGGCTTCCTTATTTTCCTCCCTCACTTCATTTTTTCATATCTACACCAGCGGAGCGTCTTCACAGCATGGAGCAGAACACTGTCTAAGGCAGAAGTCTCAGTCTACCCTAGAGGTCACCACAAGCAGTCCACAACATGAAGCCTTCCTGAGTCAGTCTATCTTTCTGAAATATTCTGTATCCCTGGAACATGCTCAGCCTAGGCACAGAGACGGCCAGACATGAAAAAATGGGTGGAGTCCCAAGATAGCCTCAGTCCAGGAGGGAGGAGCCTAAAAGTGTATACTGAGTTGTTCCACACAGCATCCCCAGCGGGAAGCCTAAGTATCCACGTGGATGTCCATGCAAATGCTCTCCCCTGAGACAGCTACTCTGTGGCCTTACCATCAAAGCCCCTGAAGCTCCCACTGGCCTCGGTCTTCTGCTGCACTGTTTGAAACTTTCAGCCATCCGTGAACAAGGAGTCAAAACTTTCAGTCTCACTGGGTCTTGCTGATCATACAGCTGGCCCTATATGGGTGTCCCCTCTCCTGAGCATATCTGGATGCTCTGTAGTAAACCACCTGCATCCCAACTGTTGACTGAAGGTTACATTCAAGAAACTCAAATTCAATCATCAGACAACGTCCCCTGCACCCACCTCCATCAGTCATCGACACATTTGCAGGATGGGCTAACGGTGTGAAGTTCTTCAAGTCTTTGTCCTATCCATCAGCCAAAGTCCAGTGTGGATGAACAAGGTTGCAGATAGCATGTGCTGTGACAGCTCAATGAAGTGGTCTCTAGCAGGTCTTACACCGCAGGGCCTTTGCACTTAGTCCATTCTGAATACCTTAAGCCTCTGTAAAATGGTGTAATACATTACAGATAGAGTCTTGATGTCTATGCAAATAGGGTTGAGTCTTCCCAGAGGGCTCAGCTTTATCTGACTTGCACAGGTCTCTGTCCTCAGACTTCTCACGTGCACAAAGGGCTGCTTACTTGGCCCAATCATCTATCCTTCTGAGAGCCCTCTAGTCCAAAACCAAGTATACCTTCCTCTTTCTTTTTTCCCTTTTAGCTCTTAAGTATAATTTATGAATTAAAATCTGTTATACTTAAGGTATATAATATAATATTTTGCTACATATATATTTTGTGAGACAATTGTAAAACATGACAATGAACTTGAAATTAACTCAGAACTCTGAGTGTGCCTTTGTGCACTGTTAGAATCTGTAATTACCCACCTGATTCTATTTAACTGTAGAATCTCAAAGGAAAGGACTTTTATCTTTTAGACATCCTATAGATAAGAAAAATTCCATTAAATGTCTAGTATTAGACCATTTCCTGGCTACTGTTTGATTATTAATTTGAGCTGATGAGACTATATAAAATCTTATTGGAGAGGAAGTAGAAAAAGAAAAATGGAACCAGTCAAAAAGTCTTCCCTGCCCTTGGAAAATGCCCTGTGCCAGCTGTACAGCCATTACATTACAGTTAATATTCATTTAATATTTTAAATCATCGATTCTATTGAATTTCACATGTATCTGTCAGGCACCTGTTACAAGTTCAACACAGACTAAACCTTACGAAGGCAAAAGATACAGCAAAGGTAAAATCCCAACTCCCAGTTGTTATATATCTGCCTGGAAAAGCAATTTACTTACTCATGGAAAATTTGGTCATATCAAAATATTTAGGAGGGCTGGAGAGATGGCACCGTGATTAAAAGCACTGGCCGCTCTTCAGACAATCTACAGTTAGTTCCAAGTACCCGTATGGAGGCTCACAACCACTTCCACGCTTGAGTTCTAGTGGATCTGACACTCTTTTCTAGCCTCTAAGGCAGTGCACGCATATGGTGTACATACATTCAGTTGATACAAAAAAAAGCATCCAGACACACACACACACACACACACACACACACACACATATATATATACTGATGAAAAACAATTAGATATTCTTTGGATACACACTATTGCTTCATTTCCTGATTCTTCTGGAATGTTCTTTTCCTTGGGTACCTCAAGGTATCCTTGATCAATGCATTCAAGTCTCTGCTAGAATGTTCTGCATCAACGTCGTCTTCTCAGATTGATAGTACCCTTCCACCTGCTTTTCCCTGTCTCTCTGTTCCTGTAGACATTCCATTCCAGCACCTGTCAGTGCTAACTACTGAATATTTCTAAGCTAGAAGCTACTATCTTCCCACCCCATGGTGGAAGGCAAACTCTGTGTGAGAACATGAACTTGTGTGCTCGCCCTTCAGCCCTCTAGTCTGCAGAACTGGCAGCTCACAGCAGGCATTCCTGGAGCACTTCTTGAGTTAGTGCTTGAGGAATGAATCATACAGTGCCACTTACTTCATAGTCTGATGTCATGTGAATTAAGACCTTTTCCAGGAAAGACTGTACCTCCCCTACAAAACAGTGGATGACCCAGGAAACACAAGTCCTTTCGTCCAACATCAACTCAGCCTGTGAGTCATGCTACCAGGCTACACCAGTTTGCTGACTGGCAGGACTGTCCCAAGTAAACACTGAATCTGTACAAATGCAAGAACACACAGATTGCATCTATGACCAGTAGATAAAGACACTAGTGAACACATTATAACTCTGAACATCTATACCAAGATAGGTACTAATGCTAGACATTCAAACAATAGGTACAGATAAATTCCATATGTGACTGAGCTATGTTTTCTAAAGATAGATCCTGTTTGGTGTGGCTTTTAAAAAAAAAAAACAAGCAGACAGCAGTCTAATTTTCTAAGTTAGTCAGCTGTTCTATGATCAGAAACTGCCTTCCTCCTGTTTCATTTTTCCATGTTTGTGCATTGTGCTGTTTTATTTTTAGCGTGTGTGTGTGTGTATGTGTGTGTGTGTTTCAGTCCTTGTATTCAACATTGAGTGGGGCAATGAAGGATCAAGAGAACCAGAGTGGAAAGGCAGAGACTTTGGAGATAGAAAAGGGCCAGCTTTTTCTTCCTTGTTCATTCCCTAATGCCTGGGATCCTCAGCCCCTCATTGTGACTCCCAGAATTCCTTTGAATTCACTATCTGCAATGTATCATGGGACAGCTCTGTTCTGCACCTTGTAAAGCTTATTGTCTAACACAAGCCACATTCTAAAGTCTGTGTGTCAGGACTGAACATAAAAGAACTCTTCTTCTATTGCCCAGAGAAGTTAGGGCCGGATACACAGAGTAACAGCAGCTCTGTCTTGGCCCCTGGCAGGCACCTGCAGTGACCATATTCTACACCATGAATTTGGAGCGATTTAACAGTCGGTGCAAATCCCATGGCCATCATCCATATGGACATGGTTTCTGCTGTCTTCTGTCTACCTGAGGAAACTTGTCTTCATAACACAGCAGCCTCTAGCTAAATGTCAACAAATGAAAGCTTTTATAAGTTTCATTAAATATTAAAGTAACTCTACTACAAGATGACAATCAACCAAACAACAATAACAAGAAAAACAAGAAGGGGGAAGAGGGGGGGAGGGGGAAAGGGGGAAGGGGAGAGGGAGAGAGGGAGAGAGAGAGCACATGAGAGAGTGTGTATGTAAGAGAGAGAGAGCAAGAGAGAGAGAGCAAGAGAGAGAGAGTGCATGAGAGAGAGCAAGAGAGCAAGCAAGAGAGAGAGCAAGAGCGAGAGCAAGAGAGAGAGAGAGAGGGAGAGAGAGGGAGAGAGAGGGAGAGAGAGAGAGCACCTCCAAGGACGGAAAAGCAGCCCCAGTCTCCCTTTAAGGAGCTATTACAGATCCTACAAGGCACACAGACCTGTTTTCTGCGTCTGTTGTTGTCTGTCTCCCTCTGGCTGGAACTGCTGATCATGGCAAGGTATACAGCCAATCACAAGACATCTATCTACTGGAAAGAGGGCCACTGCACTGTTCTCAGGAATGGAAACACTAGGCCGAAGAGCTCTATTGGGTCAGGACCATGTTCTCTCCACCTTCTCGATACAAGCCAAGCTCTGAGAGAACACCCTCACTGTATGACTAATTCCTTCCTATTCTAAGCTTATCCTATTGCATAATTTTTTTTATAAACTACTATGAAGCTTTAAAACTGGGGTAGGAAAGGAAAAAAATCACTCAAGAAATGTTTTCAATAGCGTAAAAAAAAAAATCCCAACCCCCAGCCCAGCCCTGGGTACAAAGCAGGTTTTATTAACACAAAGCAAGTGCTCAATTTGAAGAGGACGGTGGGCATTAAAGCAGATTGTTTTATGTCTCTGACATGAATACTCCGGGTGGATGAACTATCAAGGCCTGGGTTTAAGTGTGATTAATGCCTACTCCTTGGAAAGCATCCAGACTTATTAAATCTGATGGAGTAAAACAGCATAACTTTCTCATATTATTTCCAAGAGATGTGATTAGTCTGGGCACAGCAGTGAATGAAACTGCAGGGGGAGGGGGGAGCCCTTCAAGGGGAGGAGAACCACTGTATTTACAAAGAATTAAACAGAGAGTAGAGCATTTTTAGCATGTACAGGCAGAGTTCAATCACCTCCTCCTAAAGAGGAGTAAAGGCCGAGAACAGTCAACACAACCTTCCTGTATGCTCTGTGACTTCTTTCATATCCTAACAGCATACGTATTGGACAAAGAGAAAGAGAATTAATACAACACCCCTTCCTTCCACCTACAATAACTAAGCAATACTCACATGTACCTCCAACACACACTCTCTAGCACACGAATGCACAAAGTATAACTTCGTATTCTGGGTGCCCCATTGCCACAGAGCAGAAGTGGAGTGTCATCAAAGCCTGGTGTGGTTCCTTCCAATGAGGACTGAGATGTGTGATATTTCAATGACAGTATCTATTTTACCTTTTCTAAGGAGTTTGTTTCCAGGGCCTATGGTTCTGGAATAGTGCACACTCTTCATGAATTCTTTGATTTACTCTGGGTAGAAAAAAATTCCAAGGAAACAAACCCACAAGAGACTGTTCTAGGCAGAAATAAATGAATACCCTCCACCTCATATCCAGTACAAAACAGTTACCAGTATCGCCCCAAGCCAGGAGGAAATTCCTCGGCAAGACCAGAGTACTAGTGGCCACTGGGAGATACATCCTTAGTCCAGCTTGCTCTGTGTACTCTGCTGTTACTTTAAACTCTGGAGATCAAAATACTTGAATCCTAGGATTTAGGGCTCTTTTGTAAGAAACGGTAGCATAACAAAGGTGTTTGTACTATCTGAGCCCATCCCAGCCAATGACAAATCCACAGCAAAACTGAACGGAGAAAGGGAGGACCTCCCCCAACCCTGAGTCTCGGAGCTGATAAAAGAATAACAAATACAAAAAAATCTGCCAAACAACAAAGCTTCAATTTATTATACATGCTCATCAGTTTAACCCAAAACCCTTAAAAGCCTGAGGCTGATCCAGCCCCTTTAATACCGGTCCTGAGCACGCCCGGATCAAGGCCCAGCCCAGCCTGCTTTGTCTGCAAAGATGAAAGCCAGGCGAAAGCAGGTGAAGCCTTTTTTGAATCATCACCTGCAATTAAGCAAAGGAAAACCAAGAGGTAAGCTGAACTCCCTTTACAAAGACACCCCCGCAGCAGGTGGATCTGTCTGCAGACACACTCACCACAGAGTGAGCCTTCTCAGGGAATCCCTGGCTGACAGATGTCTAGGAGGCAAAGTGCAGGGACACACACACAGACAGACACACAAATCATACACAGAGAAGCACACAAATATACACCCAGAGGCACGAATAGAGGTGCACACAGGAACACACAGTTGTACATGAAATACACACACCTACACATAGAAGTGTAGACAGACAAGACACAAATACACAGACACATACACCAGACAGAGTACATACAAACATATAGTTGGATGTACACATTGAAATGCACTTCGGCAAAGTCACAAACACAGAGGCTCAGACACACACCCAGATGATGTACATACAAAGAGGTATACACGGTTACACACAGATACAATACAGAGAGAGTACAGACTAGACACTCATTCACAAATATACAAACAGACGCAGAGAAGCACACAGACATGCACCCCGATGGACACATCTTCTCCACCAAGTCCTAACCGTCTAATAACTACTGCTGGTTTTTTTTTTTTTTTAAAGAGGCAGGGAGTACTAAAAGGTATACTCAAAGCAGTCTGTTTTAGGCAACTGAGGTTTCCACAGTGTAGCCTCCTCATCCTTAAAGAGCATGGTAGCTCAAATGAAGCAGCCCACACTTCACACCATACACACAACCATCCTGCCACTTTTCAGATTCAGATAGAAAAAATCATCTGGCTAAAGGTCTCTAGGGTTCACAGTCATGGAGGAGCAGTCTTCTGTGGCACACGGACTGAATTAATTCTGAGTGACTCTCCCCTGCCTGAATTCCTACTGTTTTAATAGAGATGGTTTTGCCAGCACATCCTTGTCCATCAGCAGTGTGGACAGTGGGCTTTGCACAGGAAGCATGTTTGTGAAGAAAGGTTCTATGGAAAGGAAATTGTCCCAGAAGCATGGTTCAATTCTGGGGGTGGGGGGAGGGACCAGTGTACAATTCTATATAATTCTTTACTTGAGAAATCACACGTTCATCACAAGGACATCCCTTGTGATAACCACATCACTTCTGGTGACAAAGTCCAGCTGCTTGATATCTGCACTCCACATTCCAGGACACCCCCTGGATGGTTCCCTAGAGGCCATGACTTCAGAAACTCTAAGTGAATCACAAGCAACAAACAAGAAGATCCAAGGCTGACTTCCGCCAATGATCTTAAACGTCATCCTCTTGTAAAAATGGTTTGAGATGCGATCATGAGCCACTTGTGTCAGATCTAGTCAGACCACCTCATTTTCCAGGCATGGCCTTCAACTTGAAAACCAGTAAGCAGAATCAAGCTGGAGTTGATCTCTGCCACAGGGAAGTTAACAGTGCTGATAATACCTGAGACAAACAGAGACACACTAGGAGCTTAGGACTCCAGGAAGAATCTTCTCCAAGATGGAAAGCAGCAGGTGTTCTCTAAACTGACTTTACTCAGTGAGGAAGCAGAGAATGACATTCAATCACTGGGCTCCAGCTGCTCTTAGGCTCCTCCCTCAAATACCCCAGAAAATACTTTGAAGTCCTTCCTCTCTTTGTGAACCATACATACAATTTTCACCTGTGCTTTTTCTAGCCCTTCTTTCCTCTCTCTACCAGACCCACACCATTCCCCACCATCACCTCCTTACGTGTAACCCTTCTCACTCAAATATAACGTGTTACATAAAACTGAGTCCTCTGACTACTGCTGTCTTGCCAGAAGGGTCTGTAAGCCCCCAGACTTCCTAAACTATCATGATCAAACAGTCCAGAGAATGCTATTCTCAAAGATTTGTTTGGAAGGGGATGCCTACATATACCAAGAACTGTGAAGCTAAAATGTGGCATTCGCTTGACCTTCTCAGCCTCAATTGTCCATCTGCAGTTTCTGTGCCCTTTCAACATCAGTAGTCCATGGCTTATGAGAAGTTCTTTCTCCAGTGCTTTTCTTCTTGGCTCAAGAGAGCACAGGTCAGAGCCCAGAACCTCAGATCACTTATTTGACATGATGGAGCAAGAGAATGTCCTCCCCTCTGCTGCTCATGGGAACTCCTGGCAGGACACTTGAGACCTGGAATAACTCTTATAATGAGGGAACAAGTCACATACTGTCATGGTAGGCCTAGTGCAAGAATGTGACGCCCTGTGAAGACTTGTCCACAGAATCAGGACCTCAGTTCAGAACTGCAAGTGCTGTTGCCCCCAGCCAACTCCTTTTCTGCTGCCTTTGGAGGAAGGGCTAACAATCCATGGATTCTTCCTGAAAGAAACACTCCATGTAAGACATTTCTTTCACCTAGCGACTCTGCCTTCGTTAATGGTATCCCAGTACTTTTGACAGTGTGTCTCCTGTCTTCAAAATGTTCTTCTAGTCTCTTCTATTTTCACCTGTGTTTACTGAGTAGTTGGCTGTTTTTGTTTTTAACTTTTAACATCTAGAACATCCAAGCCACTTGACAAGAGGATCTCAGTCTTCCACACACAGTCCCGCAAACCTACGCAAGAGTTCACAATGGAGTAGGCAACTTTCCAGGCAAGTACCTCCGATGCTTTCCATTTGTAGTCAGCCTCTGATCTCATCCATACACCAGCAATCAGAGGGTGCCTCTCATCACATCATTTCTGAAAACAAGAAATATTGTGCCACCCTGAGCATAATCTTGTGTAGGAGCTCAGAGACACAGGGCTGGTGACCAACATGGATGTGAAAATGGGCACCAGGGAGTACATGGAATAGAAATTATCTGTGTTTGGAGTGTAGGGACACATGAAGGCCATGTTCACCCGGAAGCCAAAGGAGATGGAACTGAATATGCATGAGAGGAGGGAGGTACAGGTGGCTACACTTGGCCAGGCCAAGCAGGCAGCCCTGACTGCAGAGGGATGATGGCAGCCTTCTTCCCTGCCACAGACACACATAAAAGAATGCACTGCTAGAAAGAAGGGGTCCAAACCAAAAGCCTTGATGTCAACTATATTAGCTTCTTATTGCTGTGGCAAAATACCTGACGAAAGCCACTAAGCAGGATGGGTTCTCTGTTTCACAACACAACAGAGGTCCATCCACAGTCTGGATGCACAGGACATAAATGCTAACCAGTGTTCAGCTAGCTTTATCAGTCTAAGACCTGGACCACAGATGGTGCTATCCACACTAAAGGAGGGTTTTCCTTCTTGAGTTAAACTTCTTTGGAAGCATCCTCACAGACATTCCCAGAGGTGTGTTTCCACGGTGACTGTAAATCTAGTCAGATTGACAATGAAGACTAAGCATCCCACCAGCTATGCACTGGACTCCTGATTAACTCCCTGTCACCTATACTTACCAAGTGCTGTAGATCCCAGTCTGGGAACCCAGCGAACCAAACAAGACCCTGCTACATGGACTTAGTGTTCCAGTGGGTAAGACTCATGACGCATCTGCCTTCCAGACTGCGATGAATGGAATGGAGAACAGCTAACCAAGGAGTCAGCAGAGAGAATCTGAAGGGGCTGGAAGTCTGCTCTTTCTTTTTTGCATAAAATATTTGACATTTATAGAAAAGCTACCAGATGGCATGGACAAACTTCCCTCAGCACCCCCTGTATTTAAAATCTTATAAGATGTGCTACCAAGTACCCAGTGCACGAACTCCTCCAGGAAAACTTGGCTCTATTCAGATTTTCTACTTTCTCCACAAATATCTTATTCTCCTCAGCTCTTGTGTTATTGCTTCTTCATTGTCCCTCTAGTTTGTAAACCTCAATCCTTCTGGGACAAGTCCTAACCAGCCTTGAAACTTTCGACAACACCAAGTATCCCTCACTAGGGCTTTGTCTGACCCTGTTCCTGCAGTTAGAAAGTGCAGATTGACGTAAGATGGCGGTCACAGAAGTAGGAGCTTCACACGCTGTTCAGAGTGGAATATGCATTTGGGGGAGAACTGGCCCTGAAGTGTGAATATGCACTTCTCAACGCATTGTATATGGGATATGATCCCTTGAGGCAGGTCTTAAGGAATATCATCTTTAAGGGAAGATCTGAAGGATGCAAAGAGCTGACACATGAATACAGCTGAACTACTGGTCATAAACGCTGGTGTCCTGAAATAGTCAAAAGAGACTAGGCTACATGGATGGAGTATAGAGGTAAGGGGACGTAGCAGATGACATCAGAGACATCGAGGGCACATCATAGTATATGCATGGGAATAAAGTGATATCAGAGACATCAAGGGTACATCATAGTATACGCCTGGGAATGAAATGACATTGGAGACAGCACGGGCACATCATACTATATGCCTGGGAATGAATGTTATTGTCACATAAGTTCTGGATGTGCTTTAGGGATGACCATAACCAACAGCCCATCTGCTTCAATCTGAGGCTCTTTCATACACGGTGACATGAGACAACAGATCCTGTCATCCCCACCTTCCAGTACACCTAAAGGATTACCTGGTGCACAGGACTTGTTTTGAGCCACATTAGTGCTTAAAAACTTGAGCCAGTGACTCCAGAAGAAACCAGGCACTGTGATGGTGCTTGAGCCAGAGCCAGAGCCAGAGCCTTGAGAAAGACCTTCAGCCTACGCAGAGAAGTCAGTCTGTCAAAAGAGAGGATGTGATAAACATGTAACAGCTCAGTCAGCCATCGCTCAGACTTGTGACCATTTGACCCCACTTCCAGCCCACAGGAGTCTCAGCTCTATCTCATTTCCTGTCTTTGGCATTGATGAGTTCCTCAGATCCTTAAAGTGTCCCTCCTCCTTATTTTAAATTAAGCTAGTTCAAGGGGATTTATGGTTGTGCAACTGAAAGAACCCTGTAATAAGGTTAACTGTGAACGCACAGAGGACAGAGCAGAGGGCAGGAGGCAGGCTTCAACAGTGAATGCCTACAAGGGGCCATTCTCATTCTAATCACCACAAAGCAGGATTCTGTTGTTATTGTTGTTGTTTGTACAGGTAGAGGAAAACTTCCCTCATATTAAATTGACAGGATTGTTTCATAATACAACTTTGTTTTCATTACATTGGTAACCAAAGTAGAAGATTAAGTCAGGCACTGGTGTTTGTTAAGGCCTCTCCTTTCCCCAACACAGAGTTCCAACTTACAGTGATTCAAATTTATGGTAATCACTGTGACAAAGCTCCTGAGGAAATCAACTGATCAGGAGAAAGGGTTAATTTTGGCCCATTGTTTCAGAGGTTTCCATCCCTCTTGGCTTGACCCCTTGCCTTTGGGCCTGTGACAACTCAGGCATGATGGTAAGAGCTCACATTGGAGGAGACTGCTTACCTCAAGGTAGCTGAGGAACACAGAGGCAGCACACAACCTCAGTGGCCTAACTGCTTCCTGCTAGGCCCCATAGCCTAAAGTAACCACCATCAGCTGGAGGTCAAGCCATTAACACGTAAGCTATGAGTGGACACAGAAGATCCTAACCATAACAGATACTCTCTGAAAAGGCTGGAGAGTGACGATTAGCTGCAGCATCCAGTTGTCCTCATGATCATGAGTCTGAACAACCTACTTTCTAGTGCATTGAGGGGCTCAGCTATGGTCCTTAGTAGTTCAGGAAAACCAGATGCATGTTAACCTATGATATGTTAAACTTCTCATGAGTGTATAAGATGCAACCTCACCCTAAATCAAGCTGCACCAGAGTTCATTTTCATATTTCCTTTAAAATGACACAAACGATGTATAGATTTAGGTCAGTATTTGCAGTTAGGCTAGAAACCTATAGGTTTATAAAAATGACCCCACACTCTCCCCTCTTCTCTTTCAAAAGTGGAAAGTGAGCTTTGTCAGGAGGCAGGAGTGTCAGCACGCTGCCATAACACCAGCCTCCTCAGTCAGGAAAGCAGCCATACCTTCCGGATATGTCCAGGAAAACACCATATCAATGACTAGTGGTAAACGGCATGTGGGAAATCCAGAGGCTCTGAAAGCATCAAGCATGAGAGCTTGTGACGCTGCTGTGTCTTTGCGTACAGCTCACACAGTGCATGTAACAGAGGGTAGAAACCTTACCAATCACAGCATAAACTCCACCCAGATTTTTAGTCCATTTTCCAACCACATAGACACTGGGAGGCCAGGAAGCCATACCACAAGCAAAAGACAAAATCCTAAACAGAAATAATTAGTTACCATGCAGCAAGGAGAGATATTGTGTAGACTGACTTCAGGAAAGTTCATTCTGCACTCAGAGGAACAAACCAGATCCCAATTCTTTCACTGTATTACCTAGATTGTCTATTTTTCAAATAAAAATGATAATATATGTAAAAAATAAAATACAGCTTACCCTTAGAGAAATTTAAAAACCAATCAAGATAAAAAAGAGTCACATGGGACAAGAAATAAAATTTTACAGACATTTAAAAACCAAAACAAACACAGGTTCAAAGTACTACAGAAAAAAAAAATAGTGCTACACTTTAGAGAATAAACAGGAGACAGGCAAAAGTTGAAAATTATCAATAGAACCAAAAAGAAATGCTAGAGCTGAAAGGCAGGGTGAGTGACGTAAACACGCAGTTCACTAGGTGAGCTCACAGATGACAGCAGGCGGCAGAAGAACAGCAGCAGTGAACTTAAAGACACATCAGTGGGGTACAGTCAGCCCAGAGGACAGAGAAAGACTGAACACACAGCATGCAACAGGGAGGCGGAGTACAAAAAAAGGGGCACAATGTTTAAAGACATGGTATAGAAAACATCTCAAACTTGGTGAAAAACAGTAGCTTAGCATTTCTATTCCCAGCTAACCGATCAGTCAATCACAGAGATGGATAAAGGTCTCTCTCAATGCAGACAAGACGGTATAGATTTCTGTAGCTGGAGCTCCACTGTGGATCATGGTAAGGGGATGGCTCAGGCTTCAGGAGAATAGATTAGATCCACAGAAAAGTTAAAAATAGACTAGAAACGGGAAGTAGGTATATAATGTATATGGCCGTATACATTATCTTTTAACTCCTTTAAAGCAGCATTGAAAGTAAATATAAAATTATAGTGCTCTACTGCTAGACTTTAATATAGAGTATGTGGCCATGAATGACATATTTTTATATTTACATGAAGTGAGCATACATTCACCTCCAGTGTTACATACATGTAGAGGTTAGACACAGACAAGATACTTGATGAGTGTGTACATGTATGTGTAGACACTAACATAGAGGAAGGGAGACAAAGTGAAGCTCTACTCACACAAAATGCTCAATCTTACCAGGAGAATTTTGATATTAATCGGCAAAAGATTGCGATAAGCTGGAAATAAACTATTTGGGCCCTATAGTAACCAGAAGATAACAGACAAAAAAGATTACACAAATAGATTCCATAAAGAATCAGAGGTAAAATGTTCTTCTTAAATATTTAACACAAAAAATGGTGAGAACGGCAGAGAAGAACGGCAGATGTGAAGTCAACCACATCAGTAAACACATCAAATACAACTTACTAGCCACTCCAGTCAGATGGCAGGGGTTGCTAGACTGGAGGTAAAAATAAAGATCTTACTGTATGTTGTCTTCATAAGTATGTACACTGCATCATTAACTCAAAGATACAAAAAGAGAAGACACGGTGAAAGGGTATACAGCTAAGTACGGTAGAAGACTTGAAAGGGTTATATGAAAATCAAGCAAAGAGTGTTGAAATAAACAGTATTACTCAAGAGAAAGAGGTATGGTGCATAATGACACAATGTTCAAGAACACCCAAGACAAATATAGTGGCATAGCACTATTAGCACAAACTATAAATTAGACATGCATGGATATAGCCTCAGACAGCCAAGTATAAGAAGAAGAAATAGGCAAAGAATTATAGGTAGATACTTCACAGTTATTTACTCCATAATTCATAGACCAAGTCAACAGAAACCCAGTAAGGATGCAGAAGACTTAAACAGAGCAGGAAGAGGACAACAGAAAATCCACATTCTTCTCAAACACATGCGATGCGGAGTGTTCAGTAGAATGAGCCACATGGTAGTACATAAATTAAGTTTCACTATATTCAGAAGACTGAAGGGATTAAAAGTATATCTGCTAACCAGAGTAGAATCTGTTTTTAATTGAAAATATAAAAAAATGTTTGAACATCATGAAATATAAATGAGCAGGAGTCAAAGGATGAATCCTAAGAAAAATAAGCACTAAACAGAGTGAAAATGAAAACACAACCAAGCAAAACATGTAAAGCACAGCTAAGGGGGTGTTCAGAGGGAAATTCACCACTAAGAACTTACATTAGAAAGTGGAACATTGCCCACTGCTCTACCAAAGACAACACCTGTACCTGGAACTCCAGGTAAGACTCTTCCCACAGCCCCATACTCCTTAGAGCCTGTCTAGCATACCCAACAGCACTCCCCAACTCCATATCCCAACCCACAATTCTCACAGAAGTCCCCTACTCTGCTGAAAGCCACAGAGGTATACAGAACCTCAGAATCCCAGAGGCAATACTGGTACTCAAAACCTGAGTGGGGACACCCAGAGGACCTGAGGACTCTGGGGTCACCAGAACCACAGGCCATTCAGACCAAATGATCATTTATAGAAAAAGTCCATCTGACAAAAAAAAAAAAAAAAACTCAGAAATTGACATCTAGACTTACAGTTACCCCAAACCAGGATGCCTAGATGATAGTATAAAAACACAATAAATAACAGGCAGGGGAAAAGGGCACCACCAGAGACTTGCTTTCCTACTACAGAAGCCTCTGAATAGTCTAAAACAGCTGAGGTACAAGAAGGCGACCTTAAAACCAAATTTATGAAGATGGCATAGCTTCTTAAAGAGAAAATGAAATCAGTTTGGCAGTTCCTCAAAAAATTGGACATAGCATTACCTGAGGACTCAGCTTTACCACTCCTAGGCATATACCCAGAAGATGCTCTAACATATAACAAGGACATATGCTCCACTATGTTCATAGCAGCCTTATTTATAATAGCCAAAAGCTGGAAAGAACCCAGATGTCCTTCAACAGAGGAGTGGATAGAAAAAAATGTGGTACATTTGTATAATGGAGTATTACTCAGCTATTAAAAACAATGAATTTGAGAAATTCTTAGGTAAATGAAACTAGAAAATATCATCCTGAGTGAGGTAACCTAATCACAAAAGAACACACATGGTATGCACTCACTGATAATTGGATATTAGCCCAGAAGTTCGCAATACCCAAGATTCAACTCACAGAACACATGAAGCTCATGAAGAAGGAAGACCAAGTGTGGGTGCTTCGATCCTTCTTAGAAGGAGTAATAAAATACTCAAGGGAGCAAATATGGAGACAAAGTGTGTGATAGAAACTGAAGGAGGGGCCGTCTGGAGACTATTACACCTGGGTATCTATCCCATGTGCAGCCACCAAAGGCAGACACTTTGTGGATGTCAAGAAGTGCATGCTGACAGGAGCCTGATATAGCTGTCTCCTTAGAGGTCTGCCAGAGTTTGACATATACAGAGGCAAATGCTCACAGCTAATCATTGAACTGATCAAGGGGTTCCCAATGGAGGAGTTAGAGAGAAGGAGCTGAAGGAGCTGAAAGAGCTGAAAAGGTTTGCAGCCCCATGGGGAGAGCAACAATACCAACCAACCAGAGTTTCCACGGTCTAAACCACCAGCCTGGGAGCACATAGGGAGAGACCCAAGGCTCCAGCTGTATATGTAGGGGAGGATGGCCTTGTCAGGCATAGGTGGGAGAGGAGATCCTTGGTCCCATGAAGGTTGGATGCCGTGTGTGGGGGAATTCGAGGGTGGGGAGGTGGGAGTGGGTGGGTGGATTGGGGCACATCCTCGTAGAAGAAGGAGGAGGGGGGATGGGATGGGGGTTCCTGGCAGGGGGAATGGGGTAGGGGGATAACATCTGAAATGTAAATAAAATATCCAATAAAAAAAGAGAAAATGAATAAATCTCTTAAAGAAATCCAGGAAAACACAAACAGACAATGGGAGGAAATTAATAAATCCTAAAAAAAAAACAATAAACCAAAGAAAAAACAAACAGGTAATGAAAAAGAATAAAATTGTTCAAGATCTGAAAATGAAAATAGAAGCAATAAAGAAAATAATAACTGAGGGAATCCTGGAGATGGAAAATCTAAGTGAGTAAATAGAAACTATGGATGCAAGCATCACCAAAAGAATATAAGAAACAAAAGAGAGAATCTCAGGCATAGAAGATATGATAGAAGAAACTGACATATTTGTCAAAGGTAATGTTAAATCTAAAAATTCCTAACACAAAACATCCAGAAAATCTGGGACACTATGAAAGACCAAACCAAAGAATAACAGGAATAGAAGGAGGAGGAGAATCCGACCTCAAAATTTCAGAAAATATTTTTAACAAAATCATAGGAGAAACTTTTCCTAATCTTAAAAAGGACATGAAAATAAAGGTACAAGAGGCCTACAGAACACCAAACAGATTGGACCAGAAAAGAAAATCTCCTCACCACATCCTAATGAAAACACTAAACATACAGAACAAAGAAAGAATATTAAAAGCTGCTATGGAAAAAGGCCAAATAACATAAAGGCAAAGCTATTAGAATTACACCTGACTTGTCAATGGAGATTCTAAAAGCCAGAAAGGCATGGTCAGATGGCTTCCAGATTATAAGAGATCACAGATGCCCCCTATAGACTATTATACCCAGCAAAAGTTTCATTCACTATAGATAGATAACACAAAATATTACATACAAGACAAACTTAAACAATATATATTCACAAATCCATCCCTACAGGAAGTACTAGAATGAAAACTCCATCCCAAGAAAGCTCTACTATATCCACAAAAACACAGGAAATAGTCTCACACCAGCAAAACCAAAAAAGGGAAGCACACACGCACACATGCATGCACACGCACACACGCAATACCACCAAAAAAAAAAAAAAAAACCTGGAAGAATTAACAATCATTGGTGGTTAATATCTCTCATATCTCTCAATATCAATGGACTCAACTCCCCAATAAAAAGACACTGGCTAACAGAATAGATGTGAAAACAGGATCCATCATTCTGCTGTATACAGGAATCACATCTCAACATAAAAGATAAATAATACATCAGAGTAAAGGATTGGAAAAGATTCTCCAAACAAATAGAACAAAGAAGTAAGCTGGAGTAACCTTTCTAATAGTAACATAAACTTCCAATAAAAATTAATAACAAGAGATGGAGAAGGATACTTCATATTCATCAAAGGTAAAATCCACCGAGATGATGTCTCACTTCTGAACATCTATGCCCCAAGCAAGGACACCCACAATTGTAAAAGAAACATTACTAAAGTTTAAATAATCACACGTTGAAACCCATACATCAATAGTGGGAGACTTCAACACCCCATTATCATCAATGGACAGGTCATCCAGACAAAAACTAAACAAAGATATAACAGAGCTAGCAGACGTTATGGCCCAAATGGACCTAACACAAATCTACACTACACTTTTCCCAAACACAAAAGAATATACCTTCTCTTCAGCACTTCACAGAACTTTCTCCAAAACTGCCCACATATTCAGCCACAAAGCAAGTCTCAATGGATACAAGAAAACTGAGAACCACCTGTAATGTATCAGACCAACATGGATTAAAGGTAGATTTTTAATAAAAACAGAACGTTTGAAAACTCATAGAAATTGAACAGCTCTCTAGAGAATGACCACTGGGTCAAGGCAGAAATGAAGAAAGAAATTAAAGCCTTCCTAAAACTCAATGAAAATGAAGGCACAACATACCTGAGACATAAACATTCCCATGGGACACAATGAGAGCGATTCCAAGAGGAGAGATCCTAGCTCGAAAGGCCCTCATAAGGAAAATAGAAAGGTCTCCTACTAGCAACTTAAAGCATGTCTGAAAGCTCCAGAACAAAAAGAAGCAAACACACCCAAGAGGAGTAGACAGCTAGAAGTAATCAAACTGAGGGCTGAAATCAATAAACTAGAGATTAAGAAAACAATACAGTGAATCAATGAAACAATGAGTTGGTTCTTCGAGAAAATCAACAAAGCAGACACTTATGCAAGCTAACTAAAAGGCATAGAAAGAATATCCAAATTATCCAAATCAGAGACGAAAAGGGGGACACAGCAGCAGACACTGAGGAAACCCAGGGAATCATTGGGTCATATTTCAAAAACCTCTACTCCACAAAATTGGAAAATCTAAAAGAAATGTAAAATTTCCTTGATAAACATCACTTACCAAAGTTAAATCAAGATCAGATAAACAAGCTAAATAGTCCTATAACCCCTAAGGAAATAGAAGCTGTCACCAAAAGTCTCCCAACCAAAAAGAGCCCAGACCAGATGGTTTAGTGCAGAATTCTACCAGACTTTCAAAGAAGAGCTAATACCAATACCCCTCAAATTACTCCATAAAATAGAAACAGAAACAGAAGAAACATTGTCAGATTCATTTCATGGGGCTACAGTCAGCCTTATACCCAAACCACAGAAAGACTCAACAAAGAAAGAGAATTACAGACCAATTTCCCTCATGAACACTGATGCAAAAATCACTCAATAAAATACAAACTATATCAAAAGAACACAGCAAAAAGATCATCCGCCATAATCAAGTAGGCTTCATCCAAGAGCTGCAGGTAATCTTTCAAGTGATGAAAATCTGTCAAGGTAATACAACATATAAATAAACTGAAAGAGAGAAATCACATAATCATCTCATTAGATGCTGAAAAAGTCCTCGACAAAATGCAATACTCCTTCATGATAAAAGTCTTGAAGAGGCCAGTGATATAGGAACATACCTAAATATAATAAAGACAGTATACAAAAAGCCTATAGCCAACATCAAATTAAATAAAGAGAAGCTCAAAGTTATTCCACTAAAATCAGGAAGAAGACACGGTTGTCCACTCTTTCCATATCTATTCAATATACTACTTAAATTTTTAGCTGAACAATAAAACAACTGACAGAGATTAGGGGATACAAGTTGGAAAGGAATAAGTCAAATTATCGTTATTTGTAGATGATATGGTAGTATATACGAGTGACTCCAAAAATTCCACCAAGGAATTCCTACAGCTGTAATAGCCAGAAACTGGAAACAACCTATATGTCCCTCAACCAAAGAATTTGTAAATAAAATACGGTCCATTTATACAATGGAGTATTACTCAGCTATTAAAAACAACGACATCATGAAGTTTGCAGGAAAATTGATAGAACTAAGAAAAAAATCACCCTGAATGAGGTAACCTAGACCCAGAAAGACACATATGGTATGTACTCACTTGTAAGTGAATAGTAGCCATAAAGTACAGGCTAACCATGCTACAATTCACAGACCCAGAGAAGCTAAATCACAAAAAGGGCTCAAAGGCAGACTTAATGAATGTCAGTGGGATGAGGCAATAGAATAATGTTGCTGGAGGACTGGGGTAGGATGGGGACAAGAACAGGAGGTGTCAGGTGAGAAGAGTATGGAATGGGAGAATACTGGGAAAGACAACTGAAATTGGGGAACATCTCAGAGACAAGCTAGACACCTAGTGCAATGGAAACTACGAGAGTCATCCTAGCTAAGACTCCTTGTAATGAGGGTATGAGCTTGAACCTGCCATCTCCAGTAATCAATAAAGACTTCCAGTGGAGGGATTGGGACACCAACCCAACCACAAAACCTTCAACCTACAATCTGTCCTCCCTACAAGATGTGCTGGATTAATGGTGGCACAGAAATTATGGGAGTGGCTAACCAATGACTGGTCCAGCTTAAGACCCATGCCATGAGAGGGAGCCCACACCTGACACTAACTAGAGGGTCAGGAACACTCTGACACCAACACCTAGGATAGAACCAAACATGACCAGCACAAAAAAGTCCATGAAATGATCCTGAATATTTTGCTATACTCACAGACAGGAGCCTCAAATGATCATCATCAGAGGGGCTTCACCCAACAACTGATCGAAACAGATGCAGAGACCTACAGCCAAATATTAGGTGGGAATTCTGCAAAAGAAGATGGATTGTAGGATCCAGAGGGGTCAAGGACAATAAAGAAGGCCCACAGAACCAACTAATCTAGGCTCATAGGGGCTCACAGAGACTGAAGCAACAATCAGGGGGCCTGCACCAGTCTGACCTAGGCCTTCTGCATGTATGCTATTGTGTAGGACCCCGAAGTGCTGCTATGCCCTGGCTGAGTCTTTCTGTATGCTGCTGTCTACTAAGTAACATTCTGCTGTTCCTCTAGGATCAAAACATCTGGACTAAGGCATGGTGTCCCAGAAAGGGAATTTATATTTGACATCTCATTGCCCCCCCCAGTTAAGTTCCTGTTTTTTCCTGAGTTTATGTGTTTCCTTCCCTGGCTTGGTGTATATATTGAACATGCCCAATAAAGGCATTGGCATTCTCTCATAATAGATGACCCGAGTCTGAGTCTTTCTTTAATCCCCCAGACCTACACCTGAGCTCGGTACCACGGGCAGGGCCAGAGCTGTCACTATTGTTGTATACATTTGTCTTCTTGTGGGACTCCTAACAGTGGCAGACGGGGGCAGCTATCTCTAATTCTCTTGACTGCTTTTGGGACCTTTTTCCTCTGAGTTCTTTGTCTCTTACCACCTTAATATGAGGGTTGCTGCCTAGTCTTACTGCAGCTTAACATGGCATGTTTGGTCGATATCCATGGGCGGCCTTTCCTTTTCTGAAGAGTAATGGGAGAGGAGAGGATGGAGAGGGAGGAACTGGGAGGGTGGGGGTGGAGGGAAACCTACATTATGGATGTAATACATGAAAGAAGAATATATCAAAACGTTTGTTTAACAGAATAAAAAACTTCAAGAAAAGAAAAAGAAGAAAGTTAGCGGTTGATAATACAGAATTCTACTTTTAGA
This sequence comes from Grammomys surdaster, assembly GCF_004785775.1. Lineage (NCBI taxonomy): Eukaryota > Metazoa > Chordata > Mammalia > Rodentia > Muridae > Grammomys > Grammomys surdaster. The sequence continues at coordinate 9,389,715 of NW_021604687.1, forward strand.
ATATAAGATAAGAAAGTATGTAACCCAAAGTAAAAATGAAACAGATAATTTAGTACAGAAGCCAGTGAAGTGGACCATGGGCAACCAATAGATAAAAGCCAATGGAGCCATGAAATGGCTCTTTAAGGATTGATAAAATTTATAGACCTTAAGCTCACCTAAGTGAAGAATGCATCACTGTTGGACGTAGGAAATGGAAGCCATTTTGGCAATTTCTTATTAAGTTAAACACATACTTACCAACAGACTCATCAATTCCACTTCCAGGCATGTACCCAAGAAAAAACGAAGAAATATGTCCACATGAAAACAGTTATGTGAGTGCTCATACAGCATTTTTCATAATAGCTCCAAACTGGAAAGAACCCAAGTGTCTGTCTATCAGCTGGTGAATAAACAAATATCATCCACTGTGCAATGAAATATCCCTCCGCAGTAAAGAAATGAACTATTGCTACAGCTGACTGCAGAGGAATGGGGAAATTTGAGACAATGGAAGGGTTCTAAGTCTTATTGTGGGAGGTGTGTAATTTTACACATATCCAAGCCCAGTGAATAGAGTAAACTATCATTAGCAAAGCCTATGTGTGCACACATGTGTATGCAGTCCCACACTGCTACCTGGCAAACATGCTAACCGACTTGATCACTCCAGCTTGCTATGATGTTAGCTGTCACTCTCCTATTTGCTGGACAGACGTGTGCATCTGGTTTTCTTAACCACCAAGCTCTTGTTGCTTCTGATCTGTTTATTCGCCATCTCTCCACACTTTGATCTCAGGAACCTGTCATAATAGCTCCAAACTGGAGCCAGCTCAGCTCTGGTTTCTGTGTTTCCCTCCCCAGTTCTCTTCTCTGCCCACTCCATCTGGTCTTCCACATGCTTCAACAAGAGCCTGTTCTTTCTATGCCATTCCTCCTTGCATGCTCAAGGATGAGTGTAAATGCCCTGTTATTTACCTTGGGAAGAACTGACGGATTTATTATCCATACATTGCACACACATACATGATCTTCCTGGGTATAGGAAAATCAGAGCTCATGCTAGGCACACATAGACTTCCCCATCTAGCTGGGACTACTCCAGCATCTTATGCCAACAGTTTCAAGTCTTTCCTCAGCATCCCTCTCTAGGCTATTAATAACTTCAATAGTGATGCACTCTGATTTATTCCCAGACATACCTCCCTGTTATCATCATGTCTGAACAAAGCCCTCTCCAAGTATACAGGTCCTTGCATCCTGATCCCAGCACAAGGTCAGCTCTAATTGTCTCTCTGTAAATTCTTCTGATAGTCAGATGTGTTATCCATTGCAACTCTGACCCATTGATTCTCTGTAAACTCAAAGAATTTATCTCACATAATTTCCCAACCATTCCCTAAGGAGGGCTTAAACCAGACTCTGTCCCCCAGAGGTCACCTCATCCAAATTCCTGTCTTTACCCACTTCCTGAACACTCCCTCTGTTAGACATACCCAGGATGTTGCAAGCTAATATGAGAATCTTCTCTCAAATGGCTCCTTAGCTATCTACTCTGTTCCTTGCCAACAAGGAGTCCAGCCACAGGTCAACCAATTCAAAACTGGCTTGACTAAGGCTTACCTGCTGTGTATGTATCTTTTCTCAGTGATGTCACAGCCTCTGCTAAACAGTAGGAGCCAAATCTTACATTTTCTATCTGGACTTAAAGGACACAATACCTTTAAGGACATATATCATAGCAATCAACATGACTTTCACTTTAAAAGCATCCTATCCTTTATAGTAGTATCCCTGCCCTGACCCCACACCCACCATTGCTGCCAACTCCAAACGCTTCTGCCATTGCCCTGAATGTCCATGTATGATCACTGCAAACACACTGGGTGCCCTGTTCTGAAGGCTACATTTCATCCCAACCATTCAAGCCACTTTGAATTTTCATCTCAGAAGAGGCCCTATCTGTGCTGGAAGAGATAGCCTATTGCTCAGTTGGACAGGAGGTGTCCAGTTGTCCTAGGGATGGACTCCTTGATACTTGCTGCTCCTATGAGTCTCACCTGATTTCTAGCTCACCAGCCTACCCATTCCAACTCCCAAATCCCAATCAGTACCCCCTTCCACTATGGAGTGGTCTGTCCCTTTAAAGCCTATAGGGCTTATTATCTGTACAATAATGCTCATTTAAGTGTCTCAGATGCGACGCTCTTCTGCTTCTAACAAGACTGTACACTCCTTGCCACATAGGGCAGTGCTTTAATTTGTAGTCCTCACAAACTCAAGCACAGTCTCCAGGGACAACATTGTGCGCTGTTAAAGACCACAATGGTGGAGAACTGGCAAAGAAGTGTGAGAACACAGAAGCATCTTGCCCCAGTCCTCCCAATCTATTCGCTTTACTTCCAGCATGTAAGTTCTACTTAAAACTGGGCTCTAGATCTTTTTCCAAAATTCACACACTTTCATTTCTATTTTAATTACTTTCTCAAGAAACAGTTCTTGGATCTTTTTATTGTTGTTATTTAGAACATAATTTAGAGGAGAAAACAAACTTGCCTGTGTTTGAGACAGAAAAGTTTTGAAAATGGGTAACTTCATTTGATTCCTTCTCAGAGCCTTACACTATGAAAGTCTGTTCTTCCCCAGCAAAAGACATCAGGAACAAGGGAGATTGGACATGAGGAGTCAGCATGTGTGCGGAATCCTATGAGTCGCCATGAGAGTGAAGCCCTTTCTAAAACACACCAGCAGGGGCAAAACTGTATCCAACAAGGTCAATGTAAAATTCAGTGAGGCACAAGTTTTCTCGCTGCAGACACTGTCATCAGAACACCCAGGAAGAGCTATAAACCTTTACATTAATCCCATGGTCCTCTTGCCGTATACTCTGCCGTGTGGGCAGTCCAGCTGCTTAACTGTAAATCCAGATGCCATGATCCAGTCAGCACTTGGCTTTCCAATCCTGTTCCTTCTGGAAGTCAGTCTGTCTGCACTCAACCCCCCTCTAAGAAACAGAAAAAATACAAACGGTCACAATGTGTGCTAGTTTGCCATTGGAATGGGGTATCACACTCATACCCCTAGGCATTGTCATAAACAGTTGGCTTAAAATGTACAGGCCCCATTTACATGGCTTTCTTGAGATTCTGAAGTTCAGACCAGGAGAAATGAACTACGCAGAGCCTCATCAAGCAGTGAGCTTCAACAAGGACTTTCCCACAAGTACCTGGGAGCACGTCATAATAAGGACCTTGGAAGAAGACATCAATGGGAGGATCTAGTAAGGTACCACAGTAAGGATCTGGGAAGACATTGTTGGAAGTACCTGGATGCTGGAAAAACAGTCACTCGGGAATAAACAGCTATTGAGCGTTAACAGATTGCAACTAACTAAACACAAACACACCATAATCTAACACATCATCTGTGTTTACTGTGAACCTAGTGCTAGGGTTATGAACAGGTGAGTCTGTGAGCTTGTGAACTACGGTGGCTGTAGTTAAACTGCATTCTCTGTGTGATCATCACCTATCCATAGGGAAGGTGTATGAGGGGACAGGTCAAATAGAGTTGAAAGGCAGCCTGCTGAATGTGTCATGACTATCTGCTGGCTACATGCCTGCAGCTGCTAAATGGTATCTCCCCAGTTTAAAACTGTGCCTCCTACTTCATTTGACAGCACTAGTTTTGAAAGGGAACGATAAACATCAAAACTTTTTCAAATGTTTTGTTGTCCATCTGTTGAACTAAAAATGAAATTAAGTCTATGCATGAATCCACTCCCTTAGGAAAAAATTTCAAATAAAATTCACTTGCAGGAAGAACAAATCCTATAAAGATGATTATAAGCTTGTGGCATTAATAAGTATCCAAATTATTGATGATAATTTTAAAAACTGCATCAAATCTCCCCTGACTTTACTATCCTTCCGTGAGGGATAACTAAGGACAAGCATATGCTTCTCACACTATATCTGAGAACATAAGGGCTTCCTTTTTATTTAATTTTTTGTTACATTTATTCATTCTGTAGGGTGATACCCACTGTATGTCAAGGCACATGTGTGGAGGTCAGGCAGGGGACACCTTGCAGGACTTAATCAACCAGTTGGAGTCAAGGGCATACATTCAGGTTATCAGATTTAGCAGCAAACACCTTTACCCACTGAACTACTTTGGCAGCCCCCAAGTTAGGGTTTCTAATAAAGGTTCTTCCTTGTAAGAGAGGCTCATGCTCTCTCTCCCTCTCACTCTCCCTCTTCCTCTCTCTCTTCTACCCCTTTCCCCTCCCTTCTCTCCCTCTCCCACTCCCCTAGCCCCCCTCTTTCCCTCCCTTCTCTCCTCTCCTCCCCTCCTTCCACCTCCCCCCTCCCCACCCCCCCCCCCCGTCTCCTTTTCCCATACCTCATTATGTGGTTGATATTCAGACCTTGCATAGGCAAGGAAAGTGCTTTGCCACTGAGTCATACCTACATCTACTTTGCTTTTCATTTTCAGTGTGCTTCTTTGGGTGCTGGTGATATGTGCTCACTAATCATTAAAAAGTCACACGCGGTAGAACTCCTAGAACCGTGTGTGGCATTTAAAAAGTATTCAATAAATATTAGCTATCTGCATATTTTCTTAAAATGTCGAACGCTTTAAAATGTGTTATCCAATTTAATTCCTGAATGAGCAATCTTGTTTTGGTAAAATGTCCTAATAGAAATTTTGGCTAACATTTCTCAACGTCCCTTTTGCACTAGGTACCGCAATTCGATGTGAAAGCTGTTCCCTGAGCAACAGATGTTGAAAATCACAAGTAATGCAGGAAATGCAAAGAGGAGCATCTCCCTGAGACAGCTGACTTGTAAGGCCTTCTTCAGTGACAAGGCTGCCTCTGAAGAGACCAGAGCAAACTTACCAAGTAGCATAGTAACAACAGTATGCAAATAACACACTGCACAAGAGCCACAGTGAGTGCCTACTTAGGCCTCCTGGAGAGACAGAATCTGAGGTACCTGAAAGAACAGAAATGATTGCTTATAATCCAAGCATATGACACAAGCAGGCAGCCACCTTCCCTCCTGGTGTCTCTTCCTGACCTGACTTTTATTTGCTGTATAGCCTCAGCAAAACCTGGACAGAAAAATTTTTTTTATTTCCCCACTACTGTTAAATATCGAATTATAACTCCAACATTCTCCCTCAGTCCAAATCCCAATTCCAAAATTAGTGAAGCTGGATTTCTGTACTGTGTCCTGTGTCTTCTTCCCTGCCGAGTCTTAGCAGGGCTAGTGCTATACAGACTTGATGACAGAGGGCCAAGCACTTTTCATTAATGAGTTCATTTATTTTTCCTAGCTGGATTAAACACCAACAGTCATGAGTCTTGTAAGATCCCTGGCTAGCACCTGGCACCGCGGTCAGCATATACTCAAGGCTGAATTAATCTGAGCAGATCAGAAGGAAGAACCGAGAGAAGGAAGGTGGCAAATATGACGGGAGGAGACACAAAGCCCGAGCAGCCTCCCTGAAAATGGAAAGACAAAGGAATGGTGACCCACAGAGAAGACAAGAGCCAGAAGATGCCCGCCAGCCCTCATAGAAGGTCAGACGATGTAAGATTCCTCTAATTACTTAGACTTCTGTAAACCTAAGTAGGAGACCCTCCAGCTTCCTTTCAGAAAAAGCAAGTGGCAAGTAAAGGAGACAGTAGCCCATATAGCCACTGAGCTGAACAAGGAAGAATCTGAGTGGGACCATTGTGTCAATGCTAAGGAAAACAGCAGTGGACACTTTCATCATATGAGTGATGTTAGCAGAGATCACCACCATCAATATCAAGCCCAAGGCAGCCTCCCTGGGGCCTGCTCCTGATCCAGCCAGGTGTGAGTCAGGCTCCTATGTTTGACTCATCGCAACCCCCTTGGGTGGGAGCTTCTGAGCCCCTCTTCCCTCCATGCTGCAATGCTAACTGCTTGATCCGGTGCACAGCATGCACCACTGTCAGTGCAGAAATGGTCCTGTCCTGTCCTATCACAAGTTTTGCTCAGGTCTTCCTAAACACTGGCTCTTACAATAGTTCTAGTCCTCTTCCTGGGTATTCCCTGCGCCTTGGTGGGAGTCAGAGAGGGTGATGCAGATGTCCTAGCTGGGGATGAATTTTCTGCAGTCATTCGGCTGTGGTCTAAATTCTTTAGTATTTGAGTTCCTCACACCACTCCCTGAGTCTGTGAGGCAAACCCTGAGGTGGGAGCTCTATGATCCACTGTCTGAAGCCAAACAGCACCATGAAGAGAGTGGCATTTGCTCTCCTCATCTACCTTCAAGTCAGTGATGCTGACGCTGACTTTAGCCTCAGTGATGAGGGCACCTCTGTCTCTCCTAGCCAGACTGTGTCCAACATCCTCAGGCTAGCCTCCATGGCAACTGCACAGACAAAATGAAATGTGCTTTCAGAATCCTCACCCAGAAATCTCAACACATGGAAGATGAATTTTATTTACTGGCATGTCTCTTTTAGGACAAAAGTAACAATAGAGTGAATAATCATACAGTTTTACAGCCAAGGAAGATAAACACCAGTACCCTGTGAACTGCAGGTTCCCTATAGAAAGAATCAATTGGAATGTTCCCCATGACACATGTCCTGTTCATTGAAGGATGTTCAGTGTAGGAGAAAAGTCAACACCCAAACAATATTGTAATTTCTTTCATCTTGATTACATTACCATACTTTAAAAAAAAAATCCAAGATTTTACAACACTGATTCTCCAAAACAGAAAGGCAAATGTTCAGTGTTTTCCAGAGGTATTAACCATGAACTTTTCCACAGAACATGCACAGGATAAAACAAAAATTTGGCTTTCAGAGACCTCAAACAAGGACTCATTGCAATGAACATTTGCAAGTGAAGATATGTGGACAGAGATATACTGTTAGACACATTGAGAAATATTACAACTTCCACAATGAGTCATTTTCTATGCTTTTTTTGTTTGTTTGTAATTTTGGAGGAGGGGGGTTGCAAGGGCAAAGGGTAGTGAATGATGTGAAATTCACACACACACACACACACACACACACACACACACACACAAAGAACAACTCACAAAGAATTTTTTTCTTAAATCTGCCTTGGGATCCAGTTCAGTTGGTACAGGGCTTTCTTAACATGAAGAGGCCCTAAGTTCCAGGCCCTGTACCACAGAAACTGTGGGTGATCATGTAATATGTAGTTCCAGCACTTAGGAAGTACAAGCATTAGGGTCACAATTTTAAGATCATCCTAAGTCCATATACTTGTATACATATGACTCATGTCAAACATGGCAAGTTTGAGATCAGCGAGAGCTACACAAAACTTGTCACAAAAAATAAAAAATTAAAAACCAGACCAGGTCTCATAAACATAGATTTGGAATCAGTCATCAGATCATGTCCGTTTTATTGTCATGGAGGAAATAGGATCCAGATGTCATTAGCAGCTTAAGACTAAGACTCAGGTCTGCCTTCTCCTGCCCATTTCCTGTAGCATCCCCTCTGTCATGTCTGTGTAATTCCTTGAGTTCACCATGGCCAAGGCACACTGCGCAAGGCCAGTGCAAAGACGTGGGCACTGGTGAAAGGGCTGGAAAGTGTGATGAGAATCACTCACATGTTGGTAGCAAAATAGCTGCCTCCTGCGTATGTGCCACATTCTCCTGCATGCTAGGGTAAGCACTAGGGAGTTTGGCTTCTCAGTTAATTGCATCAGAGATGTAAGACAGGAGAATTAAGAGCCTTAAGATCGCCCAAAGTCAGCAAGGAAAAAGGTAGGAGAGCGACAGTTACCTATATAAATTTTATCAAGCACAAAAGGACCACAAATATAGGGCTGTACCTCATGCTCAGGACGGCAAATGACGAGTGGTATGAGATTTGGACTTTAGGAAGAAGCATCAGAAACATGGCAGAGTGTTGCACAGGTGTGGCTGAGCTCCTAGACTTGTCCTGTGAGAACTTACCTCTTCTGGGTCTTCTGCTGCTCCTCTTCCGCTTATGCTACATGGTCAGGCTCCTCTTCCACTTATGCTACACCAGGGGTCCCATTAAGGCTTCCACCCCTCACTTTTAAAGCAAAACTAATCAAGATTACTAAATTTGTATTCTCTTTCCATTTTTCCTCTCCAGTCAGAAATGAGGGATCGAGTTGTTTTGAACTGCTAAGCAAAACTGCTGCACACTTACCTAGTGTGTTATTACAATAGCTTTCATGACATAAAAGATGTATGTGCTACTGATCTCGCTTTGGATACTACTGCAGAAATGATGCCAAGAACATTTTTAAAAGATAGAATTTGAGTACACCAGACCCCAAAATAAAATTTATAGTTAATTACAAATCAATGCTTCATCATATATGAGATGGCTTGGACCCTCAGAATACAAAGTTTAAGGTTGAGTTTCCCTCGTAGGAGTACACTGGCATTTATGTCCCTTGGTGCCTGTTGCATGTATCCAGTACTGATACACCATAGATATTTAGTGAATGATGGTTAAACAAGCAAGCTTGGGTTCCCCCACATGTGATGAGCCTCCAGAATCCATATGGCTGTTCATCTTCCTATCAAATGTCCCCTGAAGGTTAGTATGTTCCTTTGCTGAGAGTGACAAAACAAATTAGCATAGGCTGGGTAGACTGAATAACAGAAACTTACTCATCATACTCTGGTTGCTGAAGGCCAAGATCAAGATGCAACAGGTAGATTCTTGCCCAAGCTTCTCTCCTTAGCTGATGTGATAACTGCTCTTACCATCTTGTCCGGAAGAGATGAATATGACTGGTGAAAGGCATGTCTAATGGAGAAGGGATGAATGTCCAAAGAATATTGGTATGTGGAACAGTTACTGAAGAAGAAAGGCAAACTCTAAATGTGAGTGGCACAACCCAGTGGGCTGAGACAGTAAAAGCCAGAATGCTACGCAAGTTCCTTTGCTTCTTAATCAGTTGTGCCTATTCCTGCTGCCATTGTGTGCTGTTGCCAGATTCCATCTTCTTCAGCCTTTCTATATGAGCTTATCATCAGTACCTTTCCTGGAAGTTTCCAGCCTCTCAACATGGTATTGAAATTAGTGAGGACCCAGCTTCATGGACAACAAACCACTGGGCTCTCTGACTTTCCAAAGTACAAACAGTAATTGTTTGACTACCACACCCTACCATGGAACCCAGTCCAATAAATCATCTATATTAATCCAGTTGGTATGCTCTTACCTCTGTGTGTATCTGTGGTATAATTTCATACATATATATATATATATATATATATATATATATATATTTTCAAACTGGATTAAAGCTTACCCTAGTCACTTCAGTTTTAGTTAAGCCAGAGCTGTGTTTATGCTGGAAGGTCCCGTGTGGAGTCTTTTTCTTGCAGGAACCAAACCTGGGGAAATGGTGATTGTCCAGGAAACTGGGTTTGCTTCGGGGCTTCTGTTTTATGCCTACCCAACACGGGAATCATCTTCTGTAAAGTGGCACGGGCTGCCTATCTTTAGAGTTACCCATAGGTCGTATCTCTTAGTACAAATCATCTCTCCCAGTATGATGATGTGAGAGAGTTTCTGTATCTCTGAGAACCCTCACATCACACACAGATATTTCATCATGCAAGGATAGCGTTTTGAGTCTTTAAAAAGGGATAAAGTTCTGCTTCTCAGAATCTCATAAAATCCCTGTGAGGAAGAAAACATTGCTCTTATCACCACTGACAAGCAGAATACAGTGTTACGTGGTGGTGGCACATACCTTTAATCCAAGCACCTGAAAGCAGAGGCAGGCAAATCTGAGTCCAAGGCCAGCCTGGTCTACAGAGTGAGTCCCAGGACAGTCAAGGCTATACAGAGAAACCCTGTCTCAAACAAACAAACAAACAAGCAAAGCACAATTTAAGAATAACCAAAACAGAGGTCCAGGACCTGAGCTAAAGTGACTGGTCAAATTGAGGGCACATAGACTTCTGGGTGACCACCGCCAGCCCTGTGCAGTATGGTGATAACATTGTATTTACATGGAGACATTTCTTAAATCTGAATGAATTTGTCCTGAAGCTTTAGGGGCATGACATGTACCCGTGTCCATAACACCTCTCCTTTGCTTTCAAATGCTTCAGGGAAATAATATGCTAATATAGTAACAGCTAATGAAAGTGATTAGTAGCTACCTATTGTTACTCACTGTCTTATTTCTCTTTTTTATTCATGGACATTTTCATAATAGAAGATTGAAGTCATCCATAACTACTCTTTTGCAAAAATTCTGATTCCTAATATATTAAAGAGCAAACTGAGATCCACTATGCTTGTGGGAGTGGTACGCCCTTGAGAATGACATCTGAAGAAGACCTCAGAAGGTGTGCCAAGGCAAACAGTGCTGTCCAGAACAGTGACTGCTATCAGCCTTGTCCTCTGCCTGAGCCTGTGTCTTGTCTTCTTGTTTGACTTGTTTCTGAAAATTGTACACATTAGTAGAGTATTTGTTATTTCCTTCCCTCCCTCTCTACTCTAAATCCTCCCAGAGCCCCCACCCCTCTCAGATTCATAACCCTTTCTTCTATAATTATTCTCTTACATATATGCAACTTGAAGGGGGTTTTCCCTTGCCTCACACTGGGGTTTTTGTTCGACTGTCTATGGCACTTACAGAGAACATTATCATTCCATGTGATGTAACTTTATTTAAACTCTGTTTTTTATTCTTAACTTCACTCGCAAACACCAGGTCCCCACAAAACAGTCTCACTGGACACTGCTACCAGGTTTCCTCTCCTGACTGGGCATGTCCTGGGCACTTAAACATTGAGCCTTGGCCCTTGATTTTGCTCCCTACTTCCTCCTAGCTTGCACCAATTCAACTTTGTTAACTGGACCGTACAAAGATCTGACAAGAACATTCCATACACACATGGTAAAGGAAATTAATTTTGTGGATGTTAAAAGTTAACATCCCCAATTCCATCTTAAGATCCAATCCAATCACCATCAAAATTCCAGTGTAATTCTTCACAGCGATATCCTACAGATGTCCATATATTGCACGCTATAGTTGATGTTCTTGTTTACTCTCTAGAACTTGTGTGTTAAGACGCAAAGGCTAAAAATACCACATACTTGAGCCATGGAACTTGGAGAAGCTGAGCTGGTACTGATATGTGTTGGGTTGTAGTGTGTGTGGGGGGGCCTGTTGTTGGGTTGATGTGTGGGTCCCGAGTCTGTCTCACCACGTGGCTAGGGTCTCTTGTGGGGATGGAGGCATGAGAATTTGACTCTGCTCACTCTACAGTGGCACCGGGCAGACATGGGACTCGGCTCCAGGAGTGAAAGAACACAGTCTGAGGTCCCGTGGGGAGCCGGAGCTCTTGGCTTGAGGGCCTCCAAGCCAAAAGGCAGCCAGGAACAGGCTGGTTCTCAGGACCTTGGGCCCCCAGGTGCCACTGGGGGGTCACAGAAGGGCTGAGAACAAAGTTGGGGTGTACGGGCTGGATTTGCTTGCAGCAGAAGCGGGGAGGTGGAGAAGCTCTGGCTATGTCCCACGGGGAAGAGAGTTTTTGGTCGCAGCTGGCTCTGTTTTCTTGCTTGGGTTGGGTTGGTGGTCTACGTGGCTGGGAACTCAGAGAGGTCTTCTGTGGGAGATTAGGCGGCAGCTCTGCAGGTGAAGACCTGCTCCACTGTTCCCCACAGTGGGTCCCAAAAAAGAAAAATCAGTCCATGGTCTTAAGATGTTTATTGTCATGGCGGAAAATATATGAAAACTATACCCTGGTATTTTTAGAGTGGGCCTGAGGTTAAATACCTTTTGCAATGAGGAGGGTCTGGGAAGAAATGTTTAGTTGGCTATGCCCCTCTGGCCTTTAGGTATCTCATTAATATGGGTATCTGTCTTGAGGTTCTGTGGCCTGTAGTCATGCCCTCTACCTGTGGAGGGGCTAGGGGGCGTTGTTCTAAGTGACTGAAGGCCCCCACTCTTTGGAGGTCTTTGGTCTCCTGTCAGGAGCCTGGAGTCTGGGAGCGTGGCAAAACGCATGCCGTCCCTTAGGATCACCTGGGGTTTCCAGCAATTTCTAGCTGGTGCTCAACCAGAAACCATGCTGTCCTTTCATGGTCCTAGAGATACGGACATTTCATCTCTACTGAATAGCTTTCATAGTATGAAGGTGCTTTGTGTGCTATCAGAGTAGGAAAGTAGCATCAATTTTATCCAGTTGGGCACCCTGCTACAGTAATGACTGGTCCAGCAAGACACACCTACTGTATATAGGGTGGCACAAACACTATGGGTATTGAACTTAACACTACACATGCAAACCGTATAAAATTTTTAAACGGGCATTTAAATAAAACAATGGATGATGTGGTCAATTTCTTCTTCATGGAATGGTTCTAGATCCATGTTATATGTTATGTGAGATGACTTGGGTCTGAGAAACACGAAGTTTAAAGTGGCATGTCCTTCATACAAGTTTTATGGGGATTTATATCCCTAATGTCCATTGCACGCACCCACTGTTGATATATGGTAAATATTTGGTGAATAATAATGAAACCAGCAAGTTTGGGTTTTCCCAAGTGTGGTGAGCTTCCAGGATCCATATGGCCCTCCCATCCTCCTGTCAGGTAGCCAATGTTGGTAGTATGTTCCTTTGCTGATGGTGGCATAACAAAGTACCACAGGCTGGGTTGTAGGTTTATATTTTTCAAAACATACTTTAATAAGTGTGCTTAAGTGCTTTAACATCCCTTCTAGCCCACCACCCGACCAGAGGTAGTGGAAAGGAAAGGATAACAGGCAAAGGAGGATATGGACCTATTTAGAAAAGAAGGATATGGACCCATTTAGAAATAGTCCTTTGCAGCAAATCCAATCTGGATTGTCAGAATGTCACCTGTTTGGTTCTCATAAGTCAATCAGCCTCGGTAACTGAAACTACTCACAAACACCATTCACAAATCAGCAACAGTAGTTCAATGCAGAAGAAACCTCAAGGCTCTAAATCAGCCAGAGTCCACAGAAGTGACAAGAAGTTGCCAGAACACCACCAGAAGTTCTTTGGTGCATTTCTATGAAGCCACAAGAAACAATAATAAGCGAAGAGTGGCAAGGCCAACTAATCCCATACTGTCTGTTGGGGCATATTTGTACCCTTTCCAATCATCGTGTCTTCTCTCAAGCATCCACTCTCACAGAATATTATATACCTTTTTTTTAAAGGCAGCTTCCAGAAAAAAACCACGTGTCTGTTCTCAGTAAAACATCCTCCCTCATGTCTGCTTCAACAAAAACATTTTCTCATAAGACAGTTTCTACAAAAACATCACAGGACTCAACTGAGTCTCCAAAAAAAATCAGAAATTTCCACTTCACTTGGTGTCTTAAATAGCAGAAACATATTCATCATATCCTGGTTGAAGAAGGCCAAGGTGTAGCGGACAGGCTCCTCCTCAGGCTTACAGATGACTTCCTTCCCCTGTGTGCTCACACAGTCACCCTGGTGTGTCCTGAGCTCTTCCTGTATGTCTGTTACACTAGATTAGGGATAGTTCTAGTGAACTCATTTTTTTTTTTAAACTTGACGGTCCCAGTTCCAAATGTAGTTACATTTGAGAAGTTCGAACTTCAATTAATGAATCTGAAACACAAGGAAAGGAAACTCATGGCTCCTTTAGCAGTATATCAAGGCAGAAGAACTCTGAGTTCTTCAGATTAAGATCTAGGCTACCTGATGGTCCAGGAAGAGTTGGTTACAAACAGTCACAGTAGTGATGAAACAGGAGAAAGAGAACAGTTTCAGCAGGAGGAGGATGAGACCACCAGAGCCTATTGAAACAGAACACACAATCAAGTTCTTTTGTCTGGATGGAATTCCTGTAGTGAAGAAGAGTATTCAAGACTGAGAACACAGTTCATTGTCAACTCTGAGCCTGTAGGTTCACATCTCCACAGGGCCTTTAGTATGTCCTCCCTTACACAGAGTCAGTGGAAGCTCTCAATTTTTATTACATCTATGTATTTGTTTGTTTTTCTGGTGGGCTTTTTCATTTGGTTTGGCTTTCATCTTTTGTTTTGCTTTGTTTTGTTTTAAGACAGGGTGTCTCTGTGTTGACCTGGCCACCCTGAACTCACTCTGCAGACCAGGCTAGCTTGAACTCAGAAATTTCCTCTGGAGTGCTGGGATTAAAGGTCTGCATCACCACCACCCAGCTTCAGCTAGGTTTCTTATACAACCCATGCTCACCTGCCTAGGGACAACGGTACCCACGATGCACGGGATCCTCCCACATCAATCACCAATCAAGACAATCTCTCACAGACATGGCAATCTGACTGAGGTAATTTTTCTGTTGAGATTGCCTCTTCTCAGGTGTCTAGAGTGAGTCATGTTGACAAGAACAAGAAACTGGCATCTTGTATGGGGAGATGGGGGTACCTGAATGCCAGGACAGACATGTGGCAGGCAGTCAGGGACACCTTAGCAGAGTTGATTCTCTCCTTCTACCATGTAGGCTGTGAGGATTGAGCTAAAACCGTCAGGCTTGGCAACAAGTACCTTCAGTCACTAGACATCTTGACAACCCTAGAAATCTTAATTCTTTCACTCCCCTGAAGCTTCCCTGACTCTGCAATCTTCTCTGTCTTTCTGTCAGCTTGGCTATCACATCAACATATCCTGAAGTGGAAACTTAAGAGTTCTTTGGAAAGTCAGTTGTGTTGGATGGTATTTTGCTGGGGCAAAGACATGAAGGAGTGTTTTCCTGAAGCAGACACAAGCAAAAGAATGTTTTGCTAAAGCAGACATGTGAAAGAACATTTCGATGAAGCAAACACAGGTGAAAGGATGTTCTGATAAAAAAGCACAGGAAAGGACATATGATGAAGGATTCTTTGCTAATGGCACACATTTATTGGTCTGCCTTACATCGAGTAGTTGAGTTCCATTTGTTGGGATTCCATAGAGAGAAACACACCAAAAAACTTCTGGTGGTGTGCCATGGCTTCTTGCTGCTTCTGCAGACTCTAGTTGATTGACAGATTGATGTCAGCTGAGACAGACACATGTGCTGAGGCAAGACCTGTGGAGGACACGTGATATTTAGAGGATATAAATAGAACTCAATGGACAGTGACAGAGGCTGAGCTGGGCTAGTTTATAGAGCTAGTTGTGCAATGCTTATTGGTCTCAGGTTTTCACTGATCTTCACATCACTGAGAGAGGCACAGTTGAGAACTTTTCATGGTGTCCCTATTGGCAGTGGTCCCTCCTGCTGAGTTGTGTCAATTCAGCTGAGGCCTGGCTGTTCCTGGTAGGTCACGCCACCACTGCTACTATACTGACTCTACCGAACTGGACTGCTGATATATCCATGAAGTATTTTCAAGTGGGTCGAACCTCCATTGCTAACCTGTGAACTGAACTGTTGATTTTCTGGCAGTGCAGATGGTATTTGTTTCAAAGAACCATTTCTAAACAGGTCCACTTCCCCGGATCTTAATAACTTTTCTTTTTTACCCACCTTTAGTGGGTAGTGGGCTAGAAGAGAGGTTAAAGCATTTAAGAACCATCAGTAAAAGCAGGCTTTGAAAAGAGTAAAGTTACAGTATCCCAGGAAGGTCAGTTTGCAACTTGACATTTATTTTCTTAAGCTCTACAGTTAAGAGTAATAATTAGGACTCTTCTCGGGTTTTCCTCCTTGTCGATTCTGCCATTACACAGAGAAAGCTCTGGTGTCTCTTCTGCATTCAAAGGTCCAGTTTCATCAGGCAAGAGCCCTATACTGTGACTCACAATATGAATCACATGGCCCAGTCTCCAAATTCAGTCACCATGAGGATGAGAAGAGTACAGGAAGTGAAAGATTCCTACATCTAACCACAACGTATCACCCTGGAAACACATGGTGTCCTCAGGCATTCCTTCTAGCAAGCACATGTGACCTAGCTGCACACACCTGCCAAGCATATCCTCCTTAACAGTATTTTCCATAGCTCAGCTGTGCGAAGGCTGTGAGCAGTCAAGAGATAAGTCATGAGCAATGTCAGATGCTCAGGGAAAATGCATTCCTATTCTGTCCGGAAATTTATTTTTTAAGGATCAGGCTGAATTTACTCTAATTAGAAGAATTAGAAGCAGTTTCAAGAGTCTTCTATTCAATTATTTAGTTTTAGGAAAGAACTAAAAGTCTACCCATGCTTCCAAAGTACACTAGACATTTAATTTTATTTTAGGAGCATATATTGATTAAACAGAGTAATAGTTCATGGTGACGTTTCTATACATGTATACAATACTCTTTGATCATATCAGTCCTGTTTCTCTTGCTTCCCTGCTCTTCCCCTCACACATAGCTAATGCTTCCTCTTTTACTCTCATGCCCTGTCCCACATGTGAGAGGGCACATAATGCTTGTCTTTCAGAGTGTTTATCTCACTCACCATGTGATTTCTAGATTCATCCATTTTCCTGTGAACAACATAATTTCATTTTCCCTGGAGGCTGAGTAAAATACCGTGTGTATACATCACATCTCATTGATTCCTGCTGATGCATACCTCAGCTTGTGCTAGACCTTTCCTGCTGTGAAGAGTACTGCAATAAACACATGTCACTCTAGTAAGCTCGCTCTGTACCTCCAGAAGTCATATGGCTGCTCAGACAGAGGTTCCAAACACTTACTGGTGTTTGCATCACTTAATGGTGAATGCACTAGTTTACCTCACACAAGCAGTAGATAAAAATTCCTTTCCTCCTACAGCCTTACCAACATTTGTTCTTTGTTTTCTTGATAATGGACATTCTGTCTGAAATAAAGTAAAATCTCAGTGAGGTTTTTGCATTGCATTTCCCTGATGACTAAATTTGTTGAACACATTTTTATATTTATTGGTCATTTGTATTTCTTCATTGGAAAAATATCTGTTCAGCCTATTTGCCCATTTATTGACTGGACTGATTTTTGATAGTTTAAACTTTTTAGTTCTTTATATATTCTGGATATTAATCCTATATTGGATGAGTACTTAGAAATATTTTTTCCCAGTCTGTAGGCTCTCTTAATTCTGTTGCTTTGACTTTGGTTTTGTTTTCTTGTTTTGTTTTGTTTTTTTTTTTTCATTTTTGATTGCTATGCAAATTCTTTTTAGTTTTTTTTTTGAAGTCTCCTTGTTTATGTCTGTATCTTAGAACATTTTTCTTACATTTTTCCCAAGTAGGTTCAAAGTTTCAGGTCTTTCATTTGGCTCCTTATTCTATTTTTATTTATTTTTATTTATTTTTATTTGATTTTTATACAGGGTGGAAGATAGGGTTTGAGTTCTAGGTCTTCTACACATGGACACCTACTCTTTCCACCATCACTTGGTAAAGACGCTGTGTTTTTCTAGTCAATGTTTTGGTACCATTCTCGAGAATCAAATGAACATATCTGTGTGGGCTTATTTCTAGGTCTTCTATTTTATGTCATTAGTGTATGTGTTTGGTTTTGTGCATATTCCATGCTGGTTTTACTGTGGCTCTGTGGTATAATTTGAAATGAAATACTGTGATTTATCTAGCATTACTGTTCCTGAATAGAATCTCTTTGGCTCTGTGAGACCTTCTGTGATTTCATATTAATTGTAGCTTTTTTCTCTGTTTTTATATAGAATGTCATTGGCATTTTGATGGTGATTCCATTGAATCGGTGGAATCTTCATGGCGTACCCATTTTAACAATATCAGTTTCACCAACCCAGACACATGGGAGGTCCTCTATCTTCTAGTGTCTTTTTTAGTTTCCTTGGTGATTTGCAGTTTCCACTTCTTAGCCTTGACGTGTTCAATAATCTCTATGTGGTGGTCTTGTAACTTCTACACTATGGTACTTCACTCGCCATCCAGCTCACAGCCTTTCTTCATTAGTCCTTTTATACCACTGTGACTTTAGGAAATTCTAGAAGGATAGATCAGCCCTATGGGAACTGCCTTCAGTGGATGTTTATGGACACTCTATACCTAGTGTGGGGGGTTTTACAGGCAGTGCTTCAGGACTTGAGTTCCTGAAGTTGAAGACTGTGCTTCTTTAGACAGAGTGAACAGTTTGTTGATACTTGTGAGATGTACACTGGAATGTCTCCTATATTTAAGCCACTATAATGTCCCTGTCAGTTCTATGATATCAAAAACCCCTCTTCCTCTCTCTGTACTGCTCCAAACAGACGCAAGATGAACTCTATAACCCCAAATCTTGAGACTGTGGCTTTTGGGCTAGTCTGTTGGGAAATGCAGGTAGGGCCTAAGTGGCTAGATCTCTCTATACCCAAACCACCTGAATGGCCCTCCCTGTCCCTGCTTCCCCCAGCTCTGCTGGGCCTGTGTGAGAATCCTCTCTATTGTTGCTCTCTGAATGCCTCAGCTCTGTGAGTTTGCCCCCTAAATTATAGTCAAGCCCACCCAGGGTGGTCCCTGACCTGATGCATCCTCATTTGTAGTCTGTTTCTGCCCAGACCTTAATAGCATCATGATGATAAAGGGGAATTAGGAAGAAGTTCATCAAATTGTGTCCCAATCAATAAACAGTGCTTCTTACTTCATCCTCAATAAGTCAGAGATCCTACATTTTAAAGAGTTGGCAAGTGCCTGGATACCTCAGCATCTGAAACAATCAGAGAATGAAGAAACTGGACATAGGTGTGATACTTTCACAGTCCTGGCACAGATACTGTCTTCAATGTAGTCCTTTTTTATGGTAGTGAGTTGATGCTGGGTATGCCACGAAACACCCAGGAAAACTCACACTGTGGTGGCAAATTCAGCCACCCAGGATACTTGCCTGCCTGCAAAATCCATTCCTGGGATAGCCATCCAGGCTCTTTCTTTACCTACATGTCCACAAGACCCCATCTCTGAAAGAACATTGCATCCTAGAGAATGGCAGATAAAACATAGACAGTGAACCTGAAGGGGCCACCATGCAGCCATTCCAGGAGCTCAGCCCTCCAGTGATTTGTGAAAACAGCCCTGTGGGAAGCCTCTCCTCCCAGGTCAGCAGTAATTTCATTTTTATATCAAATGGTCCTGATAACATGGTTGGATAAAGGTACTACCACCTCTTTGCTAGAATAGTCTTCAAAAGGAAAACACTACTGGTATCTATTGTAAGAAAAGATATTTTGGTTCTCCTGTGAGCTTTAACCAAATCTTTCTAGACTTGCTGAGATACAGATGTTCCAAACAGGGTTGAGCAATGGGGGAACATGTGCTATCTACCCCAGCCTGTGGCTGAGGACTTTCCGAGCACTTTTGCTATGTTCCCATCAGAAGATTCATCGACCATCAAAGTGTTCAGAGCCGGCTAACTTCATCAGAGCTGGCAGGACACTAGAAAACACTCTGACAGCAGCACAAGCCTTCACATGAGACCAAACAAAAATGCAGGTTGTGAAAGATGCTCCTGGGCCGGCGGAATTCCCCTCATTAGCAGGAAGCCAGGCTGGTCCATCCAGAGCATGCCTCCTGCTGCATGCCTGGACTCTCCTCTTCCTCTCACCGGGCTTGCTTCTGACAAGACAGCATCACCTAGTGGAGGAGTGCCAGGAGAACTCAGGATACCTGCATCACCAAATTCCTGGGGTACTGGCTCTCAGATAAAAAATGGAGGCTACATGTCATGATCCCTCAGTTCTTAATCATTATAAAGTTTACTAGGAAGGACTTCCCACTTCTCAGAGGACAATAAAGTCATATTTCTATGTTAGAAGTTCTCCTCTGGCTACTCAAGCTCACTGTGCTTCAGGTGGGTCAGAGAGTAGGGGAGGACACTTTGGACTTCTGTGTACTCCCCTTCCAGCTGCCTCTGCCTCAGGGAAGAGGCTATGGGAAACCCTCTGTGTGTCTAACGTTTGAATGCTGAGGGTCACCTCTATGGTCTGTGGGAATATTCCTCTACTGAGGACACCATTCCTCCCTAGTCAACTTTTCCTTAGAAAAATTTTCTGGGCTTACACATAATACAATAGCTTGAGAATCTAGAAAAAGTAAAAAGTGAAAGAACATTTGCAATGAGCAGGGGCATCCAGAATAAGGGCAGTGATTTGACAGGCACATTACTAACTGTAACTCCTATGGCTATGACATCAGCTCAGTTTTTTTTCTGACAGACAGAGATGTCTCCACATTCACCCATCAGAGCCTTCAGGGCTTCCTTTCAGCACATACTGAACTACTTACTGCAAGACTAAACCTTAGTAAAATATTCTTCTGTTTTAATTTAGTCGAATGCTACTATGAGACTCACTCAACTCTGGAGTTTTAAGGAGAGTTTGTATTTGTATTTTTTGAAATAAAATTTATCTTAATGAAACCTTCAAAGTATTCCCAAAATATGCTCAGATGCCGGTATTACCCATAATATGTTCCTATTATTTTCAAACAATTATTTCTTTCAGGATATCTAAGAGATTCAAATTACACTCTCCATGCTAGTCTGCCTACAGGGTCTGTTTAGTCTCATGGGGGGATGGCAAAACTTATAAGGTAGGATTGGAAGATGGAGCATTGTAATCATGCAGCTTGGTACCTTCTGGGAGTCCAAGGAGAAAGGGCCAGACTGCCCTTGGGTTCTGAGAGTCTCTGCTGAGAATGCAGCGGTAGTCATAGGTGCCTCACTCATTTGCAGCAGGCCCTTTACAAACTCAGCTAGGAGTTCTGTTGGAGTGTGGCCTCTGCTAAGAAAACAAACAGCTCTCCCAGGCAAAACACTAGAGAGTGCTTGCTGCCCGAATTCTGTGAAGGAGGCCAGGAGAGTACCCTTCTACTGTTAGTTGGCACCCAAGGTGCCCAGACCCACCTCTCCATGCTGGCACAAGTGCTCATTTGCTTCCCGAAAAGTCTTATAGCAGGGAGACCAGGGGACAGAGTTACCTCAGGGGTCTCAGGAAGATACTAATAGCCAGTGTCTTCTTCCTCCACAGTCCACACAGACACCCAAGGCTGTCATCACTGCAGCTGGCTGTACGAGTTACAAAGGCACTATCCACACTTTGTTGTTTCTCAAGCTACCATCAAGCAAGGTGAAGCAGAAGGGTTCCAAGGCAGCTAGCTACTCACTGGTCCTCACTGTCACAGTAACCTTGTCTTCCATGGGACACAGTCACCTACATCTACTCCACACCCTGCACTTCTGTCTACAGTCCCAAAACTAGAATCTAGAATGCCAGGCAGCATCTGGTCTGTGGCTCAAAGGAACTCTTGCTTTACCTGTTTAAAAAAAAAAAAAATCTCACTCCTAGGAGAGCAAAACCAGACCTGAAAAGCCTTAGACAAGGGCACAGGTTACATGTGTCAGGATCTGTGAGGCCACCCTTCTTCCAGTCCTCTTTCTGATACCCCAAGGGAACACTGCATGGTAAAAGCCCTGGTCTGGGGCACAGGCCACATCCCTTTGAGTTCCACTTCGACCTATGTTAGGTCTGTGGTGCCCTGGGACTATAGTCCCCTACTCTGATTCTGACATAACATGCAGTTTATCAGAGATTTCAGCTAATGCTGACGCTCACACGGGGTCCTAGAGGCTGGGAAAGGAGGACCGGGAAAAGAAGAGATGATGCTCAGAGGAACAGAGTCTTAGAGGAGCAGCGCTATGAGCTAGTGTACTGCGTGAAGAGCACAGTTAATAATGAGGACAAGCGCTGGCAAAGATGCGGGGATACGGGAATACTTGCTCACTGCTGGGAGAGTGCACACTGGCACAGCCACTATAGAAATCAGTGTGGAGGTTCCTCACAGAGACGGAAGTAGATCTGCCGCGTGATCCCACTATACCACTCTTTGACAGATACGCAAAGGACCCCATATCCTTCTGTAGAGACACTTGCTGATCAGTGTTCATTGCTACTCTATCCACAGCAGCCAGGAAATGAAAACAGCCTATGAAAATGTGGTATGGTTACACACTGAAATATTATTCAGCCATTAAGAAAAACAAAATTATGAAATCCACAGGTAAACAGATGGAGCTGGAAATAATCATTCTGAGTGAAGAACCCCTGACCCACAAAGACAAATGTCCCATGTTCCCTCTTATTTGTAGATATCAGTTTTGAATCTAAAGATATGTGTGTTTCATTTGGAATGCCATAGAGATCAAGATATTAGTAAAAGCTCAATGGAGAAGATTTCAAGAGAAGATAAAACAAAGTGGTATAATGAGTTAATGGTGAATAATGAAAAAGGGGGTTAAATTAATTAATTTCTTTATTATTAATGTATCATTATATGTAGTATAATAACATTGACTTATATAATTATTATTTATTATTAATTGAATACAAATAATTTAAAATGTGGGGGATGGGAGAGCAGGGTAGAGGAAGGAATACAGTGAGGGATAAGTAACACTACTAGAGAGAAACTTAACTATCAGTCTTACCCAGCTGTGAACCCTGCAAGCCACAATCATGACTGGTGCCACAAGAAATCCTCATGGTGCAGTGGTGACATGAACCTCATGGGAGTGACCAACCACTTACACTTAAAGACTGCTCTATGAGATAAAATTCATTCCTCGCACTACTGCTGGAAAAGACCGTGTGACAAGACAGGTAATAGGCCCTCGAGGAGAATCAAATCATTCTGCTTAATACAGTATCAAAGTGACTCCTAACGACTTATCATTATACTCACTGTTTTATGCATCCCTCAACCCTCATCAGAGAAGCATGTTTTGGTGATAGATGGTAGTTAGTAAAGAAAGCCACAACTTGTCATAGTGTAGAAAATAAGATACTATGGAATGCTTAGGCCTAAAATGGAATATCTATATACACTCTCTCCTTCCAAGGCTCAGGGATCATTGAGTAAGACAGTGGGGAAAAATTATAGGAACTAGAGGCTACAAGAAAACAGCACTTCAGACACAGCAGGGCACATATGGACTCACAACAGCTATGACAACATGCACAAGATCTGTGCAAGCTCAAGCCAGACCAAATCTCAGAATGGAGAGGGAAGGTGAGCATGAGCTATCACCTCTAGCTGAGGAGCTTTTGAAAATTGACAGCTACTGAGAAATAGAGAATCTATTTTCTTTAAGAGTATACAGCCTCTAGTAAATTGATCATGCTCCCACAGAGGGTCACACAACCGACAATAAGTGGGCACCACAAATTAGAATCAATGTGTGTTAAAAACAAAACAACAACAAACTAGAAACTAGAAACAAAATTGTGGAAGGAAGGGGGATATGCCAATCTGGGTGGAGCTGGGGAAGAGAGTGAGTATGTTCAAACTACATTGTAGGAAATTCTCAAAGAACTAATAAACATGAAAAAATAATACATTGTAGAGTACAAATTTGCCAAAAGAATAAATATTCAGTCTCTGGGAGCCCCCAGGGACCCAGGTTAGTTGACCCTGTTGGTCTTCTTGAGGAGTCCCTGAACTACCAACCAAAGAGCATACACGGGCTGGACTAACTCCCCTGCCCCTGCATATATGTAGCAGATGTGCAGCTTGGTTCTCATGCAGGTCCCCCAACAACTGGAGCGGGGGACTTACCCTGACTGTGTTGCCTGCCTGTGGATTCCATTCTCCTAACTAGGCTACCTTGTCTGGCCTCAGAGGAAGAAGATGGGCCTAGTCCTGCAGTGACTTGACCTCCCAGGGGAGGTTGATACCCAGGAGTGCCTCTCCCTTCGCAGAGAAGGGGAGAGAGGAATGGGGGAGGGGTTGTTGTTATGGGTGTAGTGGAAGGAGGGGGGCTGCAATCAAGATTTTAAAGTGAACAAATAAATCAATGGAAAAGATGAACAAACAAACAAAAAGAGTAGATGTTTAATATTCTCTTCATAGAAAAGAGAAGTTGGTAAAGTGATGTAATTAACTTGATCAACTCTCCATAATCCAAACACAGATTAAATCACAATGCATACAATTCTCATTTACAACTAAATGTTCATTTTTATGGTTAGAAAGATAGGTCAGCAGTTAAAAGCAACTGATGCTTTTGCAGTGGTAAAGTTTGAATTTGTAGACCTACATGGCAGCTCACAACGGTCCGGCTTTAGCAAGTACCAGGCATGCACATGATATTCATACACACATGCAGGCAAAACATTTATACACATAAAATAAATCATTTAACTTGTAAGATTCCATTTTATTATGTATTTGGTTAGTTAGTTTTTGAAACAAGGTTTCTCTGTGTAGCCTTAGCTGTCCTGGAATTTGCTCTGTAGACCAGGCTGTCCTTGAATCAGCCTACCTCTGCCTCGTGACAGCTGGATTGAAAGTAAATGCTCCTTAAGTAAGCAGAAGGGAGGAAAGTGAGCAAGGTATTCAGGGTAAGGGACAAGAGAGGAAAATGTGATTTCCTTGGGCTCATCATCATCCACATGCTTTAATGCTTTGAAAGGAGAGACAGAATGAGTGAGTGGCACCCGACACAGGAAAACACAACTCAACAATGCCAGCTGCACAGAGGGAGGCACAATGGTGGTGGCCACACCCAGCACAGAAAGGCATCACAGCTCAAAGTAAATGGTGACCAATGGAGCCCAGGATGTCGCCCCAGCACCAGGGAGAGCCTGCTGACCTGCTCTATTAACTCATCCAGAACACAGTCTCGAGGGCCACTCTTAGATTTACGATGCCTATTATTGAGTTGTAGATCAGCCTAGATATTGCATGTCAGTATAAACACCTTTTCACACTCTTCACCATATAACTTGTCATTTTTAATCTCCCACACTGATGTTCAACATCTCCTTACCATCACAGTGTAAATACAGCACGGACCACATTTTCCATGTGACTAAAAGGAGTGACTGTATTGCTGATGGGGGATCTTTGATTTATTTCATCTGAGGTGCCCCAGGAATATGCTATGATTTATGTCTCCACACAGCGGTCTGATTAGTTCACTCTGGGCTAAAAAGGCAAACCATTAAAGGCATTATGATTTCAACCAGAACGTTACCCCAGTAAGCACAACAGTGACATCTTGTGCCTTGGAACATATGTATTAGCAGAGACCTGTGCTTCTTAATTAGCATCAGGACGATGGAACAGATGTGACCAACCAGAACAACTGAAATTGTTTGAAAACACTGAAGCGGGAGCTACAGAGATCACTCAGTCAATAAGCACTTGCCTCAAAAGCATGAAGACCGAGTTCCATCCCCAGACCCCATGGAGTTGCACTTGTAATCCCAGAGAAAGTGAATGAGATGCAGAAACAGTGGTCCCCTAAAAGCTCTGGAACCAGCCAACTTTGCCTGCTGTGAGTTCCAGGCCAAGAAGAAACCCTGTCTCAACAGAAAAATAAACGGAAAGTTCTTGAAGGACAACATCTGAAGCCATCTTCTGACCTCTACATGTACATGTGCACCCCCACACATGTACATCCACATAAACAGAAAAATTAGTTAATGACTTAATTAAAATATTGAAATGTCTCCCTTGATGGACCACTCCCAGCCATATTTGGGGGTCATGAACAATTCCAATGGAATGCCAGTTTTTGTCTTATTCCAGATATAGCATTTGTGGGTTATAAAGTTCATGGGCAAGGAGCTACTATACCACAGGCATGACTTCCCAGCAGGTTACTGAGAAATCTGGGACTAGAAGTTAGCACCTGGTTGGAGAAAGCTTTTAGGAGAAAAAGACGTGTAGCCTTGCCTAAATCACAGCTTACCAACCTACCCAGGTGGTGCACAGCCTTCTGGGAAGTGACACACAAGACTGACAGTTATTCATACAAGTTATTCATACAAGAAGCCTAGCATGGGGGTGGTGGTGGGATACCATGCCTATGAGGAAACAACAACAACAACAACCCAAGAACAAACAAACTAGAAGAAAGACACCTACCTTTGATTACTCACTGGAATAATGAGATGAGGGATTTTAAGCACTTATGACTACAGTCCAGGAATTGATAGGGAAAGTGACAAGTCTCACCAGAAAATCAGTCTTAGAAAGAGTCAAGTGCAGACCTTAGAACTGGAGAACATAATGATGGAAACCAAGAAGCTGACAGACAGATAGGCTTCACAGCCTGTGACTCAGCAGAAGACAGGTTGTAAACTGGAACTAGGACATGGAAGATACAAGGGAGAGCATGAGAGAGCCCTGAAGCATGGGGAAAGGCCTTCCTACACCTGCTGTTTGAACAGAGAGATAGATCACTATGTGAATTGTAGATTAAAACTCAGCCACACACAGTGGAAAGTTGCTATAGTCCAGGCTACTCACAAGTCTGAGTCAGATGGATACCATGCCCAGGAATTTAAGACAAGCCTGGGATTCACTGTAAGACTCTGCCTCAAAAATAGAAAGTTTTACAAAACTAACACCATAACTCAGTTATGAACTTATAAACTTCTACAAACCTGAAGCAAGATAAGTAGGGAGAAAAGAACAGCAGAGCCACCATCTTGCTTGCCTTGAAAAACTTTAAAGCATAGTAAAAGGTTTGCAGAGACAAGTAAGTCAAAGCCTGAGAGCTGAGCAATCCATAAAACTGACAAAAGATTAAAACCCACAGGATATTTTTAAATCAAAGATCAAAGACAATGAAAGAACAGCTTACTTCCCCAAGTCCTGGAAGCCTTGAGTTACTTCAGGGAAGACTCAGAATAGTAGTTCTCATGCCTTCCAAGTCCATGTGCTCCACAGACAGGCCTCTCCTGGGCTCTTCCACCCTGGTATCTGCAGGAGAACATCAGGGCTCATGACAAGTCCTCCTCCTTCTGACATTGCCCTCAACTCCAACCAGCACTCCCGGATCTGTCATCCGACAGCTTCTCCATGGTGTGTAAGATCCCTGTCTCCACAGACCACAATGCCATTTCTTCACACTTGTCTTAAATGCTCGGTCAATGCACATTAATCCAGAGTTTTGTTGTAAGAGATCTCATTCCCAGGCTCAAATTGCCCATTACTAACTGAGCCCAGCCCTAACTATTATGGAGATAAATAAGATAGAAAAATTCTGTATTCTCAGTTCATAGCCCATAGAGAACCCACATGTAGGTAACAGAGAGATAGTACCAATCTAGAGTGTAGGATGGGGAAGGTCAGAGACTGTTGCTGGCCAAAGACTGCTGCTGTCTGTATTTCTTGGCCTGTAGAAGGCATTGAAAATGTCTAGGGAAGGTACTTCTTTACTCACTACTTGGTCAGACAGAATCATGCAGAAAGGCTTTACCCAGTTGTGTGTGTGTGTGTGTGTGTGTGTGTGTGTGTGTGTGTGTATGAGGTGGGGGGAAGGAGGGCAAAAAGAAACACTGTGGGTAGCACCTTTCAAAAAGAAAAACAAAACAACAACAACAACAACAAAACAAAAAACAATGAACCAAAGTGAAGGAAAGGCTATCCAGCCTCCACCCTGCATGCCCTCCCTCTGAGGATATCTCATTCTCCTGCAGTCCCCTGTACTGTGGAGGCAAGCTTGCCAGGCAGAGGCTAGGATGCGCAGGGTTTGGTCTGGCTCTTTCAGAGCCACTGTTCCTCTTGTCTCTTCCAAGGCCACCTGAGGTTCTTACTCTCTATCACCATGGAAACTTCCCTGATGGGACTTTGCCCTGCTAGCCTGTCACTGCTTCAGCACCAGTCTCTGCAGCCAACAAGTCCCCCAAGAAGGCACAAGATGCCCCCCTTAAGTCTATACGCTCTCCTCAAATCCCACAGTTCAAGGCAAGAACTACTTACTGTAACAAACGAATGCCCCAGTATCTAATGTAGCCACTTTCAGAGTAAAAATTGAACCATCAACTTATAAAAAAAAAGCAGGTTCCCTTTGTAGTGACCACATAAAAAGCCACTAGCCATGTCTGCAGTTCTGTGCACACATGCACACACACTTACACTCTAATGAACTCACTCCTCCACCCCTGCAACAATGAGACATTCCTTTATGCAATATATGCCACCCAAGGTCAGAAGGAAAAACTTAAATAAGAGAAAAGATATTCTCCTGGAATTTGGGGGTTGTGGTTGTTGTTTTGTGGTTTTAAGACAGGGTTTCTCAATATAGCCCTGGCTGTCTTGGAACTTGCTCGTAGACCAGGCTAGGCTCAAACTCAGAAATCTGCCTGCCTCTACCTCCTGAGTGCTGGGATTAAAGTGGGTGCCACCACCACCCAGCTTTCCTAGAAATTTTTAATGTTATAAAAAGTTGGTTTTCACTAAAATAATAACATAATTTCCATCCAAATATTAGCATTATTTTAGAAATTTCAAAAATAAAAAAAATTTACAGTTCACCTGAAGTCTTATATGCACATATAAAAAAGAACTAGGCAGACTAGTGTAACCAGAAAACAAAACATATGAAGAATCCTTACAACAGCCCGGATGGAAGAATAAATAATTCTATGTTTGAGTGTAAAATACATAGACCCAAACTAGATCCTGATTTATAGAACCTCCGCTACAAAAAGGCAGAATCTGAAGTCCTCACAGTGTAAAACCTTGTACAGTAATTAGTGCCTGAGGGCCAGGGACACTGAGGAGGGTGGGGTTACCTAGCAGTCCCAGTGTAACTAAAAGAAGAGAGAGAAATGTAGAAGGGGAGGGAAAGGGGGGAGGGGAGGGAGGAGAGAGAGGGAGAAGGAAACAGAGCAGGGAGTGAGTTAGGAGAAGACAGAGAGGACAATACTGAAAGAGAACAATACTTAGGTACACTATATTGACATCTGAAAAAAATTATGCCTGATTTTTATCTCATATCTTACCTTAAAATAAATTAGAAGTTGATTAAAGTTAAAGGGGTAGAGATAAGATCAAAAAGATAATAAAAATAATTATCTGGCTATTGCTGCAATCTATAAGTGGAAAGGACTCTCTAAGATTGACATCAAAGCAGAAGCCATAAATACTGGTTAATATGAACACATAAAGTGTCTGTATGCTAAAAAAAAAATACGGTGTTTATTGGTTCAGATGCAATTGTGATACCGTGATGTTAAAAGTGAGAGAGGTTCAGTTGAGTGACAGAACAAAGTTAAAGGTCACATCCATCCCAGCAAGAAGGCAAAAGGCACTGTGCTGACTGATTATGACTGGTTATGCCCAGAAACTGCATTCACCAGCACAGCAGGATGGGAGTGGGAGGGTTATTATATCAGAGAGGAGAAAAGGGCACTCTCACTCCCTCTGCACACAGAAAAACATTTATTATTATTATTATTATTTGCTCAACAAGTCTACCAACATGTAAAAAATTATGTATCTATCTTTATATCTATTTCCATCAAGAAGCTAGGAATTAGTTGTCTATGCCACGCTCAGAAACTAAAACCTTGTATAGTACTACAATGTGCAGCTCATTACCACCGAGACTATTAAAGCCAAGACAGAACCAAACTATGCACTCAGAGGTATCCTCAAGTCTGCTTATTGTTTTATTTACTATACAATAATATATTTAAGAAAAAACAATACGTGAGGAAATTCATATACTATGAATACATGTACATAGGACAATCAACCAAAGTTCTGACTCTCAGCACATCTGTAATTCATGATATCTGCAAGGGGAACGGTGTGAGAGTATATACACAATAATTTTTTGGTCTAGAACTAAGAGAAAGTTCTAGAGCAATGTTGAGACAAAAGAGAGACAGTGGGAGAGATAAAAACTTAAACTGACCCAAAATGTGCACGATCTGTACTCAGTGCTCTGTGTGAGAGCTCCTTGTTGCCACAAGCTGGTTCTGCTTACATGAACTTCAGCTCTTCCTTGTATGTTACTGGAGTGGTTTACAATAAAGGTGGCTTCCAGTGTATTATGATGCAGACATAAGGTGAGGTGTTTGGGGTGCCAATGGACGTGAATCAAGGTGAGCCCAAAGTAAGCAGAAGGAACAAATCATAAAGGGAAAGGCTAAAATCAAACAGAAACTAGAAAAGAATGTTTTGTGACTGTATGCATGTTGGGTGGAAAGAGGCAATGAAATGACAGGAGACCTTACAACGGAAACTTCCGATCGTACAGGGTAAGGAAACGCCACGAGAGTCAGCAGCTTACGCGAAAATGAGTTCTGTGAATCAAACAGATCCACCCAAGAAACACAAAAGGGATGGAGAAATGTAAAGCCATCCCAGAGAAACAGTTGATGAGTTTAGTTTCTTAGAAATCCTGTCCACACAGTCCTAAGCCCAGATGTCTTCTCTGGTAAATTCTATCAAGTCTCTAGGAAAAGCCAAGAGACCAAAAGCAGATGTGTCAATATAAGAAAAACTACAGACAATCACCCTAGAGGAGATGGATACAGAAAACTTTAAATATTAGCAAAACTAATCTGCAGTGCACAAAATGATATAAAATAAATACTAGTTCTTCATACCAAGTACATGGTTTCCGAACATCAATAATATTTTGGCAAAATAAAGGGATTCCTTGTCAGCCTGACAGGGAGGTGTCTGGACAAAGCCTATTGCATGAGTGAAATACTGATTATGTTTTTAAAAATTGAGGTGGAAAAACCCAATTTCACTGTGGGTAGCACCATTCCCTGGGCAGGGGATGATAAACTGTATAATGGTGGAAAAAGCAAGCTAATATACTCACTGATCTCTGTCCTTACTTATGAGTATGATATTGTCAACTCCCTCAAGCATGCGATTTCCCTCTTGTTGTAAGCTAAAATAAATCTTTCTTTCCTAAAACTTTGTTAAGGGATTTTATCACAGTGACCAGAAAAGAAACTGAGAAAAATTATTACTTTCCAATTAATAATAAATTTAATATGCCAGAGTAACAGTAGTTTAATTTAATCTTTTAGTGACTATATAGTTTGAATTATATTGAGTTTTTCCCTCAGAGCCAGCTAACTTACTTTTTACGGTTATCAATTATTAGCTCAGAGCTACTGCGATGCTACAATTTAAGAGAATGCCCACACATACAGGCATTCTGAATTTAATACTGAAAGTTCTACTCGGCCATGAAACTGCAAATAAAAGAGTTCAAAGTTTAAGAAAGATAATGATAGGCAGTTTACAAAAGAACAAATACAAGAATGTCCATTCATATGGAATAATGTCCAAAATTAAGATTAAAGAGTACAGTAGGAGTCTGACCAAGCCTACAGTCCCAGAACTCAGAGAGGCTGAAGCAGGAAGCTACAATATGAAGGACAGCCTCAGACAGGGAGGCTATCCCAACAACAATATTGACAATAAAGAATACAAATAAAAACTAAGCAAAAGTTCTGGTATAAAATAAGATCGGTACTGATGTAGACGGTAACCTCTAATGTATAGAATTTAAAGAAACAGGGTTCTTACACGTTGTCAATAGGAGTGCATATTTCTATAAGCTATTGGATAAAAAATTTAACCGTGGATGTCAATTTTTAAGTCTGCATAATCTTTTACCATGTTTCTCAGAATCAGCCCAGTGGGAAGGCCACCGTGAACACTGGGGAGTGTCTACTGTAGGTCTGTCCATATGAGTAAGTACAAAACTAGAGAGAAATTCACCATTAAACAATGTAATTCTGCTTGACTGGTGTTCAACTGAGAGAGTTAGACTAGAACACAACCTTTACCTTCACAGCAGGACCCTGAGAGATAGAAATACCAATGACATCATGCTATACTTGCTGAGTCAGAAAGATGTTTCAATACACAATGCATGAGGGGGGCCATACAGACATACAGCTGAACTATAAATCAGCACCTATTACATAAAAACATTGGGTTTTTTTTTTTGAGTGGTTTTTCTTAAAACAGGGTTTCACTCTGTAGCCCAGCCCAGAACTCACTATGTAGCTCAGGATGATTCTGAGCTAATGGTCCCCCTAACCCTGTCTCCCAAGTGCTAGAACTACAAGTATAGGCTGCCTTGTATGTTTTCATAGCAAACAAAACTCTGTATGAACTTTTATCAAAAGAATAATAATGATTATTAGAGGATAGTAAGGTGTGTAGTTGGATGAGGGTGTGTGTGTGTGTGTTTGTGTGTATGTGTGTGTTGCTTGTTTAGTTGAATGGGTTTGGGGTTTTGTTTGCTTTGTTTTGTTGGGTTTTTTTTTGGTTTTGGGGGGTTGTTTTTGTTTTTGAGACAGGTAATTCCACAGCCCAGGCAGGCTACAAATTCACTATACAGCCCAAGCTGGCTTTGACTTCTTAGGAATTCTCCTGCCTCTGCCTCCTTGCTGCCCACAGTAGAGCTGTACACTCAGACTGATTTTTATTTTTACTTTATATCTATTCCAAATACCTAAAGTTTTCTAATAATTCCATATTAATGTGTGCGTTTATGTGCCTGTTTGAGGGGAAGGGTGTGTATCAATATGTATGTGCAGGCAAAAGCCAGAGTACGACCCCAGGTAGTATCATCCCTCCAGTGCTATGCACCTTGACTCTTAAGACACGATCTCTCCTTTGGAGCACTCAGCCCTAAACTGGATGCCTTGATGACATCCCTACTCTCAAGGCTTAACCATTGGCTGGATAGGTTTAAGTCAACTTGACAAGCTGAAATTGTCTGAGAGGAGGGAACCTTAATTAAGAAAATGCCTCCATCAGATCAGGCTGTGGGCAAGCCTGTAGGGCAATTTTCTTAATTTAGTGATTAATGGGGAGGGCCCAGGTCACTGTGGGTAGAGGCATCCCTGGGCTGGTACTGAGTCTAGGTTCTATAAGAAGGCAGGCTAAGCAAGCCATGAGGAGCAAGCCAGGAAGCAACAGCCCTCCATGGCCTCTGCATCAGCTCCTGCCTCCAGGTTTTAGCCGTTTTGAGTTCCAGTCCAGAATCCCTTCAATGATGAACTATTATGTGGAAGTGTAAGTCAAATAAACCCTCTCCTTCCCAAGTTGCTTTGGTCATGATGTTTTAGCACAGCAGCAATAACATACGGGATCTACATGGAAGAGAAGGCAGCAAGACTGTAGAAGCCAGAAATGGCAGATGTCTCCAAGGAAACCTATGATGCACATATGAACTCACCGAGACTGTAGCAGCTTGCACAAGATCTGCACAGGTTCAATCCAGACAAAATCCCAGCACAAAGAAGAAACTGGCACAAAGTCCCACCCCTAGACAAGAAGCAATCTGCAGCTACTAGCTTCTGGGAAGGAGACACTGGCTCTATCAACCATGCTTCAGAGTAGGCCCCTTTCTCAGGAGTAATTGATCCACACAAACTGGACTCCATGAGATTCTGTTTGGTTGTTGTTGTTTAAGAGAGAAAATGGACATGAAATTGGATGGGGTGGAGGCTCTGTGAGAAATTGGGAGAGGAGAAAGAATGTGATCAAAATATATTCTTTTTTTTTTAAGAAGAAAAGAAAAAGGAAAAAACAATGAGGGTCTCTCACTGGCCTGCAGCTCCCCACGTCAGCAAGCCTACCCCAGGGGTGGCCTACAAGTACACACTACCACATCCAGATTTTTGATATAGATTCTGGAAGCCAAACTCAGATCTTCATGTTTATAATACCAGCATGTTATCCACTGATCATTTCCCTAGTCTTATATGTTAAATTTTAATGTAAATTTTTGGTTATAAGTTTAAGGACTTGAATGAATCCTTGTGTGGTAGTTTGAATAGGAATTGACACCACAGACTCATGTGTTTGAATGATTGGCCATAGGGAGTGCCACCACTAGGAGGTGTGGCTTTGTTGGAGTAGGTGTGGCCTTACTGGAGGAAGTGTGTCACTGTGGAAGCAGGCTTTGAGGTCACATATGCTCAAGTCTGGCCAGTGTGGCTCACAGTTCCCTACTGTTGCCAGTGGATCAAGATGTAGAACTCTCAGCAACATATCTTCCTGGACCACATATGCCTACACACTGCCATGCTTCCTACCATGATGATAATGGACTAAATCCATGAAACTGTAAGCCAGCCTCAGTTAAATGTTGTCCTTTATGAGAGTTGCCGTGGTCATGGTGTCTCTTCACAGTAATAAAAACTCTAAGACAGCTTGCCTCTCCCATATCAACCTCTCATGGAAGTCAGAACTATGAAACAAACAGCACAAAGCAGAAGTCCCCTCGCTGCCCTGCTGTCCTTGTTTGCCCACACCAATGAAAACAGTTGGTGAACCAGGCTCCAGAGTGCTGGCATCACCCATACTCTTATCTCATCGTCTGGCCTGCTGCCTGATGGATGACTTGTGACATCACAGTATATAAGGATGCATGCTTAAGTAGGGATAATCCACTGAAAGGCGCTAAGTCAATGCAAAGAAAGAAAAGTGTGTGAATATAGAAGAATTATAAAATTCCACAGTACATGGGACAGCAACTTTTCTGTTGATAATTACCTTCGTTTGCTTTCTATCACTACCATATACACCATGGCCAAACCAACTTGAGGAGGTTTATTTGGCTTACACTTTCAAATCGCAGTCTGTTGAGGGGTGTTAGAGCACAAACTCAAGCAGGGCAGGAACCAGAGGCAGAAACTAAAGCCTCTTGGCTTGCTCAGCTTGCTTTTTGATATAGCTCAGAATCACCTGCCCAGGGGTGATCATACCCACAATAGGCTGAGACTTCCCACAGACTTACCTGTAGGCAATTTGATAGACCCATTTCTCAATGGAGGTTCCCTCTTCTCAGGTGACTCTAGCTTGTGTCAAGTTGACAAAATCAAACTAGTACAATAATAAAGTTCCAAATATCTTAGGGGGAAAAAATCAGGAAGCAACAAGCTAGTATGTTCTAAGTTTTAGCACTCTTAAACTGGAACCTTCAAATGAGATAAAGCAGTCGTGAAACAGATTTCCATGTCTGGTTGGATCTTAAAGAATAAGTGAGCCAGTGAACACTCAGTCCTTGTGCCTGGTGTCTGGAACCTGGAGCAGGTGGATAGTATGGGTAAGAGGCTGTGTGAGAAGAATATGTATCCACAGGAAGGCAGAGACACAGCAGCTGGGACAACTCCAATGTAAGAATTACATGTCTGTGGTCTAACTGGAACCCAACACTCTTCACTATTGAAACAACCAACCCAGTAGCCCTAGCTCATATCTGTTAATTGCTTTAAAAAAAAAAAGGTAACAGGTAATTGAGAAAGCTCCTCCCCTTTCCGTCCTATCAGACCAGAGACAGCCTTCTCAAGCAGGCAATACAACTGAAGCTGCCTCAAAAGGTAAAGGCCTCCCAAGCTTACCATGTTTATTACTTCACAGAACATCTGATTATCTAAGAAGGAGCTCATTTGGTCTGATATAATTACACATATGCTTGTTTACTCTGTCATCATGCTAGAACACAGCTCAGAGTCTCCCCAGATATCAGCACCATATTCTTGGTCTTCCCAGACTCTGTGGAGCCAAATAAACATCTACTGTTTACAAATAACCCAGTCTGTATCATTCTGTTATAGCATCAGAAAACAGACTAAGATAGAAACACTGATGTGTCTATAGGAATCATGGGGAAATCCACAGACAAGCTCAGCTAAATTTGAAACAAAAGAAGGAAACGAGATTGGTAGAAGTTGGACCCTAACAGTGCAACATGGACTCACAGAATAAAAGTACCCTCAGCAAAACTTGGGGTCACAAAGAACTACCAGTATGCTTATCCCAGATGTCTCTTGGAGTCTTGCTCCCCCATCCCCTTGGCTTTAGAGACACCCTACCGAAGTGCCAGACCTTTACTGCTGGTACATTATAAACTAATAAGGAAGCATTCTAGTTTACTGCATTGTCTTACAAGTTTATCTAGATAATTATGCCCATGAAATATATAAAACTTTACAATTAGACTCTGGCTCCTAGGAAATCACCATGCTCTGCCCCTCACCACACACACACACACACACACACACACACACACACACACACACACTCACAACCTCTTGAGAGTAATCAACTCAGCTTCCTAGTAATCTCATAATTTGCAATTGCCTATGAACACTTTAATTCTTGATCTCTGTGTCTGGCCAAGCCCAGGCATCATCTTTACTGCTCTCCACTTTTCCACACTTCTCAGCTACTGTGCTGCCCATTGTCTACATGACACATGCACATGAAGGCACATACATAGACACTTTTACAGGTGTGCCCTGTGCTGAGACTATACCATATCTCCCTATGCTTTCAGGTCTAGGAAATGCTTTTCTTTGTGGTATTCAACCCTGGCCACAGTCCTGGCCTTCCACCAACTATGATTTCCCTCTTGGGTCCCACTGCTTGCTTCTGCTCTATAGTTAAGTGATTCGCCACTTGGTTTATCTTCCTTCCTAGATTGTGAGACCAGAGACAAGCCATTCTATAACTTGACTCTTAGACCTGGGGACTATAACCTGTTGAGTATATGCCTTGCAGGTTTCATAAAGTATTAGAATGAGATGTACCTAGGAATCAGTCTCCCATGGAGGAGCAGTATATAAAGGGAGGTACAAACATGGAGTGGGACTATCAACTACCCATAGAAATTGTTGAGAGGATGGAAATTGTAAGCCTGAGCTTCAGAGGAACAGAATCCAGGGACAGTCATTCAGGGTATCTGTTGGAAGCATCCATGCATTTGTTAAACAACTACAGAAACTGACTGTGAAAACTGGCAATCTGTGTAAACTGGGTAATGATATTATACCCAATTTATAACATTGTCAAAAAGTCAAAAAATTACTGTGCACCCTGTGGAATAACCGGGGCTGGAGGCAGCTTGCAGGAGCACCCATGGGCTACTGTAGCTTCTGGACTGAGAGGGTCTCATTTTATAGCCCTATCTTTCTAAATGATATCCTGAACTAGGGAATAATTTAGATAATAAATCCACTTCAATTACTGTCCATTAAAAGGAAAACATTAAGCTGAACCCGAGCTCATGGGAATTACAATCTGTGTTTCAGGTAAGGACGAACCCAGTGCTTGCCCAGGCAATGGTGCTCTGCACTCCTTACCTGCTCTCTTTTGAGAAGAGCACTGGACAGTCAAATGACAGATTGCTCACAATGCTTGCAAAGAGGTGATCCAGCATCTACAATGTTATGTCACAAAGTTGGACTCCCCAGCTTTCTATCAGTCTCCGCCCATGGCTTCTCTCAGCCATTCTGGCGTTCATAAGATCTTCTTGTACTTCCAAATAGAAGCAGACAACAGCTAATTCTGGGGACACTAGAGACTGTGTGTGTGTGTGTGTGTGTGTGTGTGTGTGTGTAAAACTATAGGTCAACTTTGGTTGTCATTCCTCAGAAGCCCTCTACGTTGTTCTCTTGTTTTTGAGGATTTTACTGGGACCTGGAGGTCACCAATTAAGCTGTGGCCTGTGAACCCCAGGGATCCATCCATCTCTGCCTCCCCAGGCCTGGCATTACATACATGTGCCACCTCAGCCAGCTGATTTTATGGGTTCTCAGAAATGAACCCAGGTTCTTACGCTACAAAGCAAACATTTTACCAACTGAGTCACCTCCCTAACCTCATCTTAAAGAGTCTGGCTAGCTCGGCCCTATCAGAACTCATCCAGGCCTGCCCAGCAGCAGCCGCGGGTGCTCAGGCCACACAGTCATGTCTATTACCCAAGCCACTCGGACAGGTCAGGTCTCAGAGAAAACAGCTGGTTCAAGGGTTAAGTAAATGCTCCAAAATGTATCTATTTCAGTAATTTTCCCTAAAGCATTCCGGAAAAAGTGCACTAATGATTTACGCTAATATCCATTACAAGACAGAGAAATTTATTTTTGTGCTTGTGAGCATTTAAGAATCTTAACTATCCCATGTCAGCACAGAGGACAGTGAGTCAGGGCCCCCTCCCGACTGTCTTCTGTGCAGTCCATATGACCGCCTCATTCAATAGAAAAACAATTAACAGCAATGCCTTTACTTTCTCTTCTGCCTCATCTTAGCAATGGGAAATTCATCAGGAAGCTAGTAATCCAGTGAGCCTTCAATGACTGGACTGGACAGAAGGGTGAGAGAGGGGAATCCAGACGCTCTGATATTCCAGGGAGGGGAGAGAGCGTTAACACATCCTTCACATCTCCTCTGTCTTTCTCCTCCTCCCTCTGTAGCATAACCCTCCCGGGCTCACACCAACTGCTATCCATGAATTCCAACGCCTCAGAGGCGATCCATTGATTAAACTCACCCCCTTAAGGGTAACGAAGGCAGCAACAGTGGATCTAAGACTGATGGGATAAAATGATAACATCCCAGACATAAATGGCTCCCAGGAGAAGAAGCTAAGATATACCTAACCTTCAAAGACGCTGATTTTAGAATTAATCCTACAGCTCATGTGCCCCAGACTAGATATAATTAGGAAGCATGGGGGGGGGCGGCGAATATTAAGCAGAAATGACATGTTGTGCTTAAGGGAAGAAAATACGCTCTAGGGAAACAGTAACTTTTCTTCCAGGGATAGAGGATCCCGTCATTCACAAGTGAGCTGAAATCCCAAGATCCTGAACAGTGAAGGTACGTCCTGGGCAGCACTGTGGCCCTTACAGCACAGGCCACGGCTTTCCTGTCTTGTCCTAGCATTTGTGTTTTAGGGTTTTGGCTTTGGGGAGGCTCTGATTTCCACCACCAGAGTGTTAAGCTATAGGAGAAACCAAATACTGTTATCTTCGCTGTACTGGGTACTTGATATTGTTTATAAAAGGAGAGAGAAGGCGGATTCCAGCGATGAAGGAAGGAAGGGAGAGGGAGGGAAACTGAGAAGAACAATGCGGGCCTTGCTGTGCTGTGTGGGGTTCTAGCCACTGAGAAGGGCAATGTGGGCTTTGCTGTGCTGTGGAGGGGTTCTAGCCTTAGTCTGATTGCTTTGAGTGGCATTTTAATGCACTGTTAATGTAACCCAAGGCCTTGACATCTTTTCTTTTCACTTATTTCCCCAATCACCAATAACTGAGTTAAATTTAGTTCTTAATTTTTAATTTTATGTAAACACATCCTTTGAAATCCCACACCACTGAAGGTTTTCTATACAGTGGCGCCCCTGGAACACCTCTACCAACCACCCACGCCCAGAGCCAGCTAACCCTCCAGTCTCGAAGCCCTCGCTGCACCCGTCTACCTATGCCCAGAGCCAGCTAACCCTCCAGCCTCAAAGCCCTCGCTGCACCCGTCTACCCATACCCAGAGCCAGCTAACCCTCCAGTCTCGAGGCCCTAGCTGCACCCGTCTACCCGTGCCCAGAGCCAGCTAACCCTCCAGTCTCGAGGCCCTCGCTGCACCGGTCTACCCAAGAGCACTCTTGGCCCCACGCCTGCGCTCTAACTCTTCTCTGACAAGCACACATGCTGCTAGCTCCCAGGCCTGCATCTTGTCTATGCTCAAGAACTCTTTGCCGTGCTCCCTCTCGTAAAAAGCTCTTCTTTCTCTTCGGGGCATATTCATTACATTACTCATCTCAGATTTAATATTAATAAACAAAACTCAAAATCCCGAGGTCACACAAGTATTTTGGGTGTGTGTTATTTTAGTGAGACAAGAAATATGAAGACGGTGGCTTACCATCAGGCTAGCGAAGCCAGCAATCTGCTTGGTCTGCCACACCTTTAACACAGAGCAAAGGGTCTACGAGTCTCCACTCAAGGAAAAAGCCACCTGCAGATCTGACCTTTTAGGGTGTGGGAACTTCTTCATCTTTATTGTCCTAATTCCCGCACATAGATATCCACTAATTAATTAAACATCAGTCATTATTGAAAGATTCAATTATTTTTATTACCTCATACCAAAGCTTTCCCTAAAAGTTTAGGTCATTAAATAATAATGGTTACCTTTTTTTTTTCCACAGCACTTCTGTTAGGACACACTTTGCCGAATGTAATCCTTGTAAGAACCCTTAGAAGCAAAGATTGGAGTGATGAATAAAGGCGATTAAGTAATTTGCCCGAGTTCAAAACACTGGTAATTGATAGAACTAGTTTTCAAATCCAGACCTTTTTGATTTCAGATAAAAGTTAAAATAAGTTTTAAAATAATGATCTTTACTGGTTAACTCTCAATTAATCAGAGCATCCATTTAAACACAATTCCCCAGGCTCCAAAACTGTGACCTCAAGTAAACCAACCATCTTCACACAGCTGAAAATGTGGCAAGAAGGAACTGGCCTCTCCTCCCTGAGGTCAGTGGTGACCTGCCTACTTGCTCCTCACAGCAAGGAAATGAGTAGTTTTCATCTGGCTGTAGGGATAAAATGACAGCAAAAATACATCATCAAATGTGTGTGCGTATGCACACATGCATACATACACATGCATGCCCACGTTCACACATACAATGTTCCCATGCGCACGCATGCACCCATAAATACACACACACACACACACACACACACACACACACACACACACACTCACTATTGCCTATAAATAAATTCCTTTGTAAAAGTGGTCCTTCCCCAGCACAGGTGGTTTAGTAGAAGCTGGAAAGGACAGTCAGTCATAGACAGCATTCAGACCTTAGCCTTGAACATCTAGTACAGAGATGTCGGTTGTTAACTCCTATCGGTTTGAACATCTGAAATGCAAGGCTGTAATTAGAGCCCACGCAGGCAATCCTAGCACAGCAAACCCTATCAGCCTGCCCTGCCTTTCCCCACGTGCCCCTTAGGCCCTCTGCCCTAACTATCCCTGTCAAAAGTGATAACTCATTAACCAAGTCTACTGTTTGATTGTATTTAACACATGTTGAGGGCTGTGGATGAGCAGACTCAGTGTTAATTCATTTACAGAAACTTAAAGTTTGATACCACTCCCAAAGAAATAGACATGTTATTGGGAAAGCGGCAGAGGAATGCTTTGCTCTAAAGGGGCAGCAGTTCTGTTGAGGTTAAGGACTCATTCCTAGGGCAGCAATCACAGAAATATGGGGGATCCAGATACCCCCAAGCTCCACCAGAAACCTTTCACACATGAAAGGTAACCTAGTTCTCTGCACCCCAATGTCCTCTATGCCATAAAGTATGCCACCCACCTGGGCCATTTCACACATTACAATTTCATGGCATGATACACTCTACCTAAAGTCCCTCAGAGCTCAAATACTGGTGACTCTGTCCCCAGCCAGTAGCACTATTGAGAGGAAGTGGACTCTTTGGGAGGTGAGGCTTAGTGAAAGGAATTGCAGCAATTGAGGGTACCACCCTGAGAGACATGCCTAGACTGTAGCTCCTTCTTCATCTTGATTTCTTGTTCACAGGAGGTGAGAGGCTTCCTCCAACAGGGCGCTCTACCTCACCACAGAACAAAGGGCAACAGAGTGACCATGGACTGAAACCTAGGCCTAAGTAAGTCTTTACTCCTGTAAGCTATTTATCTTGATAATAGAAGCTAGCAAACTATTAGCTTGGAAACACTAACATGGAACCAACAGTAAAATTAGTATTGGAGAATCACAAGGTGCTCAGAAACATAGAAAAATTAATTTCAGATAAAAAATCCCTTTCACCCAAAATATACATATCTTCATTCACATAAAAGAAAAATAAACAAAATCTTAAACCACAAATAAAAATTCCTTTTTATCCTTGCATATAAAACATATTTGGAGTCACATTTTATTGGCACATCTTAAAATGAATTCAATTTAAAAGTACTCATTGTTGATAAATAGACAAAAAAAATCAATGCCAGAAAAGTCATCATTAGACTAATAATGGTAACATTAAAAATCTTGTCACTGAGGTGGAAGCCATGAACAAGCTCTCTGCAGCAGAATCAAGTCTTCCCTCTGGAATTAATACAACAGAGACCCCTAAAAGATTAATCAGAACAAGAATCAATAACTTCTCAAGTGCTAATAAGCACTGCCTTGTTCTGTGATGTGTTGGGCAGTTTATCATGGTTAGCCACATGGAG
>NW_021604687.1:9433977-9443913 GCF_004785775.1 Grammomys surdaster
TATAGACTTCTACACCCATACCTTCATATCTGTTCTGTGTCACATGCTAAGTTGAGGTGCAGCTTCCTTCGAAGTCCTTCAGAGGCCCATTCAGTCTGACAGCTTGACTGGATAGTGCCAGTGAGGTGCTAGTGATGTCAAGCCTCTTTTCCATCCATGTTCCATTCTGAAGAAGCCTGAACAGAAATCTCGCAAACCAACTTTGTAAACATAAGGCTAAAGGAAAACAGTTCAGCCTACAGAAGGCCAGTGAGGACCAGGTTCAATGTTCCCTTTCCCAGCCAGTCTAACTTTGCCTTAATCAATAGGAAGACTGGCCCCGAGGTGGCTCAGATGACAGGGCAGAAGCACAGATCAGGGCATTTGTGTCCACAGAAAATCTAACAGGTCTACATCAGAGGCCTGTTCACCTTCTCTGACTGTGAATGTACTGAACTCCTCCACTGACCATTCCTCTAGTGGCTCTGACGGTGGTGTCCATGTGTCTTGTCATACTGTAAGGAAGGAAGTTTTGCCTAGTTTGCTTTACAGTTGGAAAGGCTGCCTTCTACATTTCCCTTGGCAAAGCAGAATCCCACTCCATTCCTGAATCTCTCAATGTAAACGCCTCCGGAATTACTTTCAGGGCCTGCTGCCAAGGGCTGATCCTCAATGAAGGAGGAGGACACAAGGCCGTAAGACAAGGCCCTGAGATGTGAAGGCGGTGTTAATAGTTGTATATTAGTGAGGTCATCCACGATTCTTTATCACTGCACCTATGGACTGGAGCACTCATTTGCATGTACTTCCTTACTCACCCAGCAAGATCACCCCCAACAATTTAATTATCTCAGAAACTGTAACTAATTATTAAAGTATAGTTCAAGGTCACAGCTTGTAATCACAGGATAATTATCTTTACTGTATAAATCACATCATTTTGATGAAATATAAAAGTTACATTGCAAATAAACATCTAATTACACGGCAGGGTGGATGTAATTATTATTAAGTGATCTATCAGAATATGAAATCACTGCTGGATGTGATTATAATGGCTGGCCTTGTTATTGCCAGGGACTTTGCATGGCTACTGTGTACTATAAAAGCAAAAAATTTAAAATACACAGTGTTAAGAAAACAGAAGGCTTTTCTGAGGATCTGTTTGATTTTGAGTTTTGTATTTACCAAAAAGGATCACAACAAGTAGATCTTTTTATCAAATCTTAAATGGAAAAAAAACAGATACAAACACCTCCCCATTTGCACAAGATCCTCACAAAGAAAAGAACAAATGTTAGAAAGGAACGAGGAAGAACAGGAAGGGAAAAGGAAAGGGAAGGGAAGGTGGTTAGAGAGAACAGAATTCCAGTGTCCAGTGGGCACTTCAGTGAACAACTATGGGAGAGCAGCTTCCAACATAAAACTGTGCAGTTAGGCTTTCAGGAGACACACACACTCACACACACACACATACACACACACAGAGAGAGAGAGAGAGAGAGAGAGAGAGAGAGAGAGAGAGAGAGAGAGAGAGAGAGAGAGAGAGGAACAAGGGGGTTACATTCCAACCTTAAGGGAGAACAGATTGTCCCAAGATCATAGTCTCTACACAAATTACATACAAAACAGGGGGTTGCAGAGGCAGTTGCTTTTACAGCACTGGCTGCTCTTGCAAAGGACCTGGGTTTGGTTCCCAGCATCCATATGACAGCTCACAGCTACCATAACTCTATTTCTGGAAGATTTGATGTTCTCTTCTGACTTCCACAGGCAACAGGCACACGTGCAATTTACACACCCATACATGCGGGAAAACACTTATACACACAACATAAAATAAATGAATGTAAAACAATTTTTTAAGCTGGCTGTGGTAGAGCACACCTTTAATCCCAGCACTGAGGAGGCAGAAGCACGCAAATCCCTGTGAGTCCACCACTCATATATTAATATTAGTATTTATATGTTAAGTCCAAGCCATCCAAAGCTACATAGCAAGACCCTGTCTCAAAAAAACCCAGCAATGATAATATAGTAAATTTTAATCTTAAAAGGTTACAAAACAAAACTTGGAGGTTATAACGTCTACATTTTACAAGGAAGCAATCACATGTCTTCTTCCACATAAACTTGTTCTTCCATAAAGTAAGATAAGACAGTTTGAAAAAAGTAACATAGAAACACTTACTGATACTTGTAGTGAGAATTTTAAATATCAAAATGTTGTGTGAGTTTCTGCTGGGGCAGACTCCTACCTGGTCTGCTCCCGAGAAGACACCATACCCTGACCCATCCTAGAGGAAACACTGCACTCAGAGCAGAGGAGGAACCACTGCACTCAGAGCAGCAGAGGAACCACTGCACTCAGAGCAGAGGAGAAAGAAACCACTGCACTCAGAGCAGAGGAGAAACCACTGCACTCAGAGCAAAGAAGGAACCACTGTACTCAGAGCAGCAGAGGAACCACTGAACTTAGAACAGCAGAGGAACCACTGCACTCAGACTGTTGAGGAAGCTGGACTCCCAGGAGCTCTAACATGCCCAGGATCATAGGATTTCAGGATCCCAGAGGCAGCCTGTGTCCTAGGGGTTCTTCCACCCAGGATCTCAGGATCACAGAGACAGCTGGACTCTAAGGAGTTCTGACACAAGAAAGATAACAGAGAGAAAGGCCCCAGTCAGAGACAGTGACTGCAGATAGCACTAGAGATAACCAGATGGCAAAAGGCAAGCACAAGAACACAAGCAACAGAAACCAATGTTACCTGGCATCATCAGAACCCAGTTCTCCCACTATAGAAAGTGCTGGACACCCCATCATACTGGAAAGGCAAGATTCAGATTTAAAATCACTTCTCATGACGATGATAGAGGATTTTAA
Organism: Grammomys surdaster; assembly: GCF_004785775.1. NCBI lineage: Eukaryota > Metazoa > Chordata > Mammalia > Rodentia > Muridae > Grammomys > Grammomys surdaster. The sequence continues at coordinate 9,436,841 of NW_021604687.1, forward strand.
GAAGGACATAACTCCTTTTTTTTTAAAAGTAGAACATAGGTTAACAGGTAGAAGAACTTAAAGAGGAAACTCAAAAATCCTTTAAAGAATAGCAAGAAAACACAATCAGGTGAAGGAATTAAAACCATCCAGGATCTAAAAATGTAAATAGAAACACTAAAGAAATCCCAAAGGGAGAGTATCCTGGGATAGAAAACCTAGGAAAGAGATCAGTAGTCATAGACGCAAGCATCACCAAAAGAATATAAGAGATAGAAGAGAAAATCTCATGTGCAGAAGATACCATAGAAAATATTGACACAACTGTCAAAGAAAATACAAAATGCAAAAGTTCCTGACCCAAAACATCCAGAAAATCCAGGACACAATGAAAAGACCAAACCTAAGGATAATAGGTATAGATGAGAGTGAAGTTTCCCAACTTGGAAGAGCCAGTAAATATCTTCAACAAAATTATAGAGGAAAACTTTCCTAACCTAAAGAAAGAGATGGCCATGAACATACAAGAAGCCTACAGAACTCCAAATAGACTAGACCAGAAAAGAAATTCCTCCCATCACATAATAAAACAACAAATGCACAAAACAATGAAAAAAATACTAAAAGCAGTAAGGGGAAAAGATCAAGTAATATATAAAGGCAGACCTATAAAAATTATACCAGACTTCTCACTATCCCAGACTATAGATGAAGAAAACAAGATATTCCATGACAAAAGCAAATTTACACAATATCTTCCCAAAAATCCAGCCTTACAAAGGATAATAGATGGAAAACTCTGACACAAGGAGGGAAACTGGAACCTAAAAAAGCAAGAATCTTCTTTCAACAAACCCAAAAGAAGATAGCCACACAAACATAATACCACCACTAAGAACAAAAATAACAGGAAGCAACAATCACTATCCCTTAATATCTCTTAACATCAATGGAGTCAATTCTCCAATAAAAAGACATACACTAACAGACTGGATACGTAAACAGGACCTAGAATTTAGCTGCACACAGGAAACGCACCTAAGTGACAAACACAGACACTATCTCAGAGTAAAAGGCTGGAAAACAATTTTCCAAGCAAACAGTCCCAAGAAACAAGCTGGAGTAGCCATTCTAATATCAAATAAAATCAACTTTCAGCCAAAAGTTATCAAAAAAGATAAGGAAAGACACTTCAGACTCTTAAAAGGAAAAATCAACCAAGATGAAATCTCAATTCTGAAAATCTATGCTCCAAATGCAAAGGCACCCACAATCATAAAAGAAACTTTACTAAAGCACAAAACACACATTGCACCTAACACAGTAATAGTGGGGGACTTTAACACTCTACTCTCAGCAATGGACAGATCATGGAAACAGAAAATAAAAAAAGACACAGTAAAACTAACAGAAGTTATGTACCAAATGGATTTAACAGATATCGATAGAACATTTTATCCTAAAACAAAAGAATAAATCTTTTTCTCAGAACCTCATTATACCTTCTCCAAAATAGACCATACAATTAGTGAGAAAACAGTCTTCAACAGATATAAAATATTGAAATATATAAAATATATAAAATATTGAAATATATAAATATATAAAATATATAAAATAAATATATAAATATATAAAATATTGAAATATTGAAATATAAATAATAAAAATAAAATATATAAAATATTGAAATTTTAAAATAATCAAACTCAGGGCTATAATCAACCAAGTAGAAAAAAAAAAGAACTATACATAGAATCAACAAAACAAGGAGCTGGTTCTTTGAGAAAATCAACAAGATAGATAAACCGTTAGCCAGACTAGCCAGAGGGCACAGAGACAGTATCCAAATTAATAAAATCAGAACTGAAAAGGGAGACATGAGAACAGAAACTGAGGAAATCATCAGATCCTGCTAAAAAAAAAAAAAAAAGCCTACACTCAACAAAACTGGAAAATCAGGATGAAATGGATAATTTTCTAGACAGATACCAGGTACCAAAGTTAAATCAGGAGCAGATAAACCATCTAAACAGTCCCATAACCCCTAAAGAAATAGAAGCAGTCATTAAAAGTCTTCCCACCAAAAAAAGCCCAGGACCAGATGGGTTTAGTGCAGAATTCTATCAGACTTTCAAGGAAGACCTAATACCTATTCTCTTCAAACAATTCCACAAAGTAGAAACAAACTACAAAACTTGTTCTATGAAGCCAAAATTATGCTCATACTTAAACCACGCAAAGACATAACAAACAAAGAAAACTTCAGGCCAATCTCCCATATGAATATCGATGCAAAAATACTCAATAATATTCTTGAAAACCAAGTCCAAGAACACATCAAGACAATCATCCATCATGATCAAGTAGGCTTTACCCCAGGAATGCAGGGATGGTTCAATATACAGAAATACATCAACATAATCCACTATATAAACAAACTCAAAGAAAAAAAACACATGACCATTTCATTAAATACTGAAAAAGGATTTGACAAAATTCAACATCCCTTCATGGTAAAACTCTTGGAAAGACCAGGAAATAAAGGCCCATACCTTTTTTTTTTTTTTTTAGGCCAGACTGAGAAATATGTGGTTTTTTTTTAATTTATTTTTTCTCAAATCGTAATTCATTCACACAGGGGTTATAAACACAGAAAGGCAGGATGTGGGGAAGGGAATGACACTGGAGTGTGGGTGTTCAGGGGGAATACAGATATCTTCAGAACTGGGTATCGGCTGGGTGAAGGTTCAGGGGACAAGTCACTATGACTCTACCTATGACTCGCTTGACCTTATCTAAGTTGGTATTGTCTGCCAAGGCTACCTATTTACAAGGTCTATGACTACTCAGGCTTGTAGATTTCCACAAAAGCTGCCTGTTTACATTAGCTTATAGCCATCTGTTTCAATGTTTTTCCACTGAGACCCAAGACTTGGTGTTAGTATCCATGTATGACAGGCCTATTGCTGATTTTAGGCCTATGGCTGATTTTAGGCCTTCAGTGTGTAAGCAGGGCTGCTTCTGACATCTCCTCCCTTCTCTAAGTATAGAAGGGCTGTGGCAATTCTAATCTTGCGAAGGCGGGGATAGAGGCCTGACCTCCAGTAATTGAAGGGGACCTTGTAATGGCTCTGGTCCCCCTGTCGTTGTCCAGTGAGGCATGAGGGCCATACCCATCCCGATGTCTTTTTCCTGGAGAGGGGATACTTTTGACATCAACCCCTATGCAGTCAGGCTTGTCCCTCAGGGAACCCAGAGAGATATTTTTATCTTTTTTTTCCCTTGCAGTGCTTAGCCTCACAGCCTAAGCAAGAATTCAGATCGCCTGTCAGAGGGGGTTCTGGGTGGCCACTCTCTGCTTGGTCTAGGGGCAGAAGTCCCCCCTTTTAGGTTGAGTGGAGATGGGTTTTGGAAGCACCCTGTATAAAGTAACAACCTCATCTTGAGTCTCGTGGTCCTCCATAGCTAACTTATTATGATAATGTATCTCAATAGGTTTTGCTACCAAATTATTTATCTGTTGTATCACAAAGTTAGTCCACCTATTTGAGGCTCAGGGACCAGTAGAAATAAGCAAAAAGAAACCAAATAATGGTCCCAAGATGGGAGGAAGTAGGGTTGACAACCTTGGAGAGGCTGAAAACCAATTCTTGTACCAGCATTCATCTGTCTCTTTCTCTCTCTGATTTTTCTCAGGGCCTTCACTGACCTATTTCATGCTCTCTTTAACCCTCCTTGTCTTGTCTATGTAAAGGCAACATTCTTCTTTAAGGGCTGTATACAATCAATAGCTGTACACAGCCTTTTCTATTGTGATAGAGTAAATCGAGTCCCATAAGGATCTTTGCGATTTTACGAGGTCTCTTCAGACAGTGAAACGAGGGATTTCTTCAGATTAGTGATGTCAATCTCTAGCTGTTTGAAGTTCTTGTCAGTGGCCCTTCAAAGGTCTGAGTAGTATAATTTCGGAGGCCAGCATCTGGATTAGAACTTCTAACAGCAGACATCACGGGTGATTCATTTTTACCTGGGATGCTACCTGAGTTAAAGCTCCTGGGAGGCCCTCTTTCTCTCGGTTTTCTGAGGTTGGGTACAGAGCTGCTGCCTGGGACCTGCTCTATGCTCCGGCCCAGATCAGAAGTTCTAAAGGCCCATACCTAAACACAGTAAAAGCAATATATAGCAAGCCAGTAGCCAACATCAAACTAAATGGAGAGAAACTTGAAGCAATCCCACTAAAATTAGGGACTAGACAAGGCTGCACACTCTCTCCCTACCTATTCAATATAGTACTGGAAGTCCTAGCCAGAGCAATTAGACAACAAAAGGAAGTCAAAGGGATACAAATAGGAAAGGAAGAAGTCAAAATATCTCTATTTGCAGATGATATGCTAGTACGCTTAAGTGACCCCAAAACCTCCACCAGAGAACTCCTAAACCTGACAAATAACTTCAGCAAAGTGGCTTGATATAAAATTAATTCAAACAAATCAGTAGCCTTCCTCTACTCAAAGAATAAACAGGCTGAGAAATTATGGAAATGCCCTTTACAACAGTCACAAAGAATATAAAATACCTTGATGTGAATCTATCCAAGCAAGTGAAAGATCTGTATGACAAGAACTTCAAGTCTCTGAAGAAAGAAATTGAAGAAGATCTCAGAAGATGGAAAGATCTCCCATGCTCATGGATTGGCAGGATTGATATAGTAAGAATGGCCATCTTGCCAAAAGCAATCTACAGATTCAATGCAATCCCCATCAAAATTCCAACTCAATTCTTCATAGAGAGAGAAAGAGCAATTTGCAAATTCATCTAAATAACAAAAAAACCCAGGATAGCGAAAACTATTCTCAACAACAAAAGAACTGGGAGAATCACCATCGCTGACTTGAAGCTGTACTACAGGGCAATAGTGATAAAAACTGCATGGTATTGGTACAGAGACAGGCAGAAAGATCAGTGGAATAGAAATGAAGACCCAGAAATGAACCCACAGACCTATGGTCACTTGATCTTTGACAAAGGAGCTAAAACTGCCCAGGGGAATAAACACAGCATTTTCAAAAAATGGTGCTGGTTCAACTGCAGGACAGCATGTAGAAGAATGCAGATACATCCATTCTTATTCCCTGTACAAAGCTCAATTCCAAGTGGATAAAGGACCTTCACATAAAATCAGATACACTGAAACAAATAGAAGAGAAGGTGGGGAAGAACCTCGAATACTTGGGCACAGGGGGAAAGTTCCTGAACAGAACACCAATGGCTTATGCTCTAAGATCAAGAATTGACAAATGGGACCTCATAAAATTGCAAAGCTTCTGTAAGGCAAAAAAAACACTGCCAATAGGACCAAAGGGCAACCAACCAGTTTGGGAAAAGATCTTTATCAATCCCACATCTGATAGAGGGCTAACATCCTAGATATACAAAGAACTCAAGAAATTAGACTCCAGACAACCAAATAACCCTATTAAATGGGGTACAGAGCTAAACAAAGAATTCTCAACTGAGGAAACTCAAATGGCCCAGAAGCACCTAAAGAAATGTTCAGCATCCTTAGTCATCAGAGAAATGCAAATCAAAACAACCCTGAGATTCCATCTCACACCAGTCAGAATGGCTAAGATCAAAAACTCAGGCGATAGCAAATGCTGGGGAGGATGTGGAAAAAGAGGAACACTCCTCTGTTGTTGGTGGGATTGCAAGCTGTTACAACCACTCTGGAAATCAGTCTGGTGGTTCCTCAGAAAATCAGACATAGTGCAACCTGAGGCCCCAGCTCTACAACTCCTGGACAGATACCCAGAAGATGCTACAACATGCAATAAGGACACATGCTCCACTATGTTCACAGCAGCCATATTTATAATAGCCAGAAGCTAGAAACAACTAAGATGTCCCTGAACAGAATAATGGATACAGAAAATGTGGTACATTTACACAATGGAATATTACTCAACTATGAAAAACAATGAATTCATCAAATTCTTAGTCAAATGGATAGAACTAGAAAATATCATCCTGAGTGAGGTAACCCAGTCACAAAAGAACACACAAAGTATGCACTCACTGATAAGTGGATATTAGCCCAAAAGCTCACAATACCCAATATACAACTCACAGACCACATGAAGCTCATGAAGAAGGAAGACCAAGTGTGGGTGCTTCAGTCCTTCTTAGAAGGAGTAACAAAATACTCAAGGGAACAAATATGGAGACAAAGTGTGGGACAGAAACTGAAGTGGAGGCCATCTGGAGACTGTTCCACCTGGGTATCCATCCTCTGTGCAGTCACCAAAGGCAGATGCTGATGTGGATGCCAGGAAGTGCATGCAGATAGGAGCCTGATCTAGCTGTCTCCTTGGAGATCTGCCAGAGTCTGACATATACAGAGGCAGATGCTCACAGCTAACCATTGAACTGATTAAGGGGGTCCCAATGGAGGAATGAGAGAGAAGACTGAAGGAGCTGAAGGGGTTTGCTGCCCCATGGGGAGAGCAACAAGACCAGCCAACCAGAGCTTCCAGAATCTAAACCACCAGCCTGGGAGCACATAGGGAGCGGCCCATGGCTCCAGCTGTATATACAGGGGAGGATGGCATTGTCGGGCATATGTAGGAGAGGAAGTCCTTGGTCCTGTGAAGGCTAGATGCCCCGGTGTGGGGGAACTTGTGGGTGGGGAGGTGGAAGTGGGTATGTGGGGGCACATCATCATAGAAGCAGGAAGGAGAGGATGGGATAGGGGTTTCTGAGTGGGTGGGAAAATGGGGAAAGGGGATAACATCTGAAATGTAAATAAAGTATCCAATAGAAAAATTAATTAAAAAATGTTGTGGGAATATGTTTTTGTTTTGATACAAGGTGTGTGATATAGGGCTGCTTCAGATTGCCAACAGCAGCAGACTATAACCTGCCTCGTGCTCTAGCAGGGGTGTGATTTTTTTCAGCTGCAGACAGTTTATGCAAGTGTATGACACTTGAAATTCTGGAGACTTCTGAGAGGGTATATAAATTCAAGAACCCCCAAAGGGGTGTGGGTGCTGCTGCTGCTGCTGCTGCTGCTGCTGCTGCTGCTGCTGCTGCTG
>NW_021604687.1:9443923-9534392 GCF_004785775.1 Grammomys surdaster
TGCTGCTGCTGCTGCTGCTGCTGCTGCTGCTGCTGCTGCTGCTGCTGCTGCTGGTGGTGGTGGTGGCTGCTGGTGGTTGCTGGTTGGAGATATCTTGACAACAAACATCAAAATTGCCACCAAGGAACTTGATGCCCCTAATCAGCAGGAAGTAGTCTAATGACATCAATTCCCCCTTTCTCCTCTAGTCTCATTTCTTTCCTACCTAGTGTCGGGGGGAGGGGGTTGCAAGGGATAAGAGTGGGGGAGGGTAGTGGAAATAGGAACCCATAAAATAGCCAAAAGTCCAGTTATAGTTACTTATGCTCATTGGCAAATACAAAAGAAATTAAAGCCACTGGACTCATGTAGAGCAGCTACCTCTCCATGAACTGTTTGGTTGTATTCCTATTCCTCCTGTTTTCTATCATTTTCTCCATAACTTTTGCTCTTAATTCTATTTTTTTCTAGACAGGGTTTCTCTGCGTAGCCTTGGCTGTCCTCAAACTTGCTCTGGAGACAGGCTGGCCTTGAACTTACAGAGATCTGCCTGCCTCTGCCTTCCAAGTGCTGGTATTAAAGGCGTGCGCCACCACCAAGCAGCTTATTTCTCTAGTTCTATCTACTAGCTTTCATTCATTTTGGACTCTAATGAGTTTATCTGTTTGCCATGTCTCTGAGAGTATTCCTTTACCGTCTCTTCTGTTACTCCAAAAACACTATAGCCTATATAAAAAAAATCAATTTTAGGTCAACTAATATTGAGAAGACAGGGGTAAACTGGAATTTGTTCAGAAGAAAGAAGAAAGGGTAAGAGATTGGAGAAATTAAGACAAACAGGCAAGCAGAGAAGCCATGTAAGATGAGACCACAGGAGGGAGCTAAGAGGTGAGGTGAGACCACAAGAGGTATCATCTATTCCCTAATCCCTACAGAGCAGGCCAGCACAACTAAGGGAAACTCTTCCATCCCTACAGGAAAGGGCCTGTGGGAAAATAGGAAGATGCCACCTAGCCATGAGACCAGAGTGAGAACAGGTTAATTAACTACTTAATTAATTAGCAAAACACGAGCCAAGACTGGAGACTTGCAGTACCATCTGGAAGGTTGGAGACCAGTAACAGCAGCCAATGTCAGCAGTGGAAGCCAAAGGAGCCAGAGTTTGTGGCTAAGAAAGCAGAAAGCAAAGATGGACAGAGGGCAGTCTCAACTACACAGCACACATGAACAGCATGTGATTGTGTCGGTGGTTGGTTCCAAGAGCCAATCGCAGAATGCCTTCACATCATGCCTGCCCCCTGCCCAGTATGCTTAGAGAATTTACTACACTCTGTCCAGTCACTGCTGTAAACCCTACAGAAACCCTTAGTCACCTGGCAGATTTTCTCTCATGGAACCCCACCACACTCTCATTCTTGGAGATTTCTCGCACTTTTCCTTAATCAAATCTGCTTCTGATTGCTTACCCTGTATGTGTCTATGATCTTCAATCGTCATCAGTGTGAGACAGAAATCAACTGGCCTGCCTCCAGTTGACTTTCAGTGACTGGTGACTAGCTGCTGTCTTAATCCCTGGGTCACAGCGAGAGAGGCCCTGCTATTCTCAAACCTTTGCACCTCTTTCCTCCAGTTTCTCTTCCTACTCCAGGGAATTCAGTGAACCAAAGGTAAGGAGAGGTCATCTCAGTGCTGAGCCCACCTGGAGCTACACCATACTGATCACGCCCAATGTCTTGCATCCTTCCCTTTCTTCTTGGAGCACTGTGATATCAATTCCACACACATAAGGAACAAGCTCATCCTCCTAAAGACACTGCTTTGTGACCTTAAGCACACTAAAAGTTATCATTTTGTAAAATTTCTCTTTAAATCAACATGAGCAAAGCTCATACGAACTCTTATAAAGCAACATGCCCAGGGCCTGCATGTGTAATATATAATATATTACAATTAAATTTGTACCAGTTCCTCTGCATATATATTATGGCTCACAATTTAGTGTTTCTATGGGATTCCTGAGTGTACAAATGAGTGGGTCTCTGAATCTCGTGCCTTCTCATGGCCTCTTTTCCTGTTGGTTGGTCTTGTCTAAGTTCAATATGATAGCTTTTGTTTTATCTTTTCATATTTTATTTCGTTATATTATTTTTAAAAAGAAAAATGAAGGAATGAAAAAAGGAGGAAGGGAGGGAAGAAGGAAGGAAGGGAGGAAGGAAAACCTAGGAACTAGGATAAAGATTAACAACTGAACTGTCTGTTGGAAGAAGGAAATCAGTGTTTTCCAATAGAATGACACTGGGTATGTCAACATTCCAGGATAGGTCTCATGTTCATGAGTAGTTAGCCAACATTTAATGAACTTCACAGTTTTTTGCTTTTTTGTTTTGATTTGAGGGGTTTTTTTTGTATCCTATTATTTGGTGGGGTCTTCATTTTTCTTTTGGGGTTATGGTTTTATTTTGTTTTCTTTGTTGGTTGGGCTTTGTATTGCATTTTTGTTCATTTTGGGTTGTTCTGTAAAATGATCATTAGAAACAGAATCTGCATCCTAGGGCTCTTTTGAAAACAAGGTAACATTTCTCATTCTCCTGGCCTTCTGGGCTTCTCTTCTTTCTCCTCCCATACTTGATCCTGTTCCCCACTTTCTCCTACCCATCCCCTCTCCCACCTAGGTCCCTCGTTCCTTCTGCCTCCCTAACTCTGCCTCCTATGGTTATTTTGTTCCCCCTTCTAAGTGGGATTGAAGCACCTTCTTTTTAAACTTCTTATGGTCTGTGGGTTGTATCACGGGTATTCTGTACTTTTTGGCTAATATCCACTTATCAGTGAGTATACAAACTGAGAGTGGGCTTTGGGGTTTCAAAAACCCACACCAATCCCAGTCTCTCTATGCCTCTGACTTGTAGAGAATATGTAAGCATTCTGCTACTCTTCCAGTGTCATGCCTGCTACTCTTCCAGTGTCATGCCTGCTACTATTCCAGTGTCATGCCTGCCTGCCTGCCGCCATGCTCTCCTCCATGATAATAAAGGATTCACCTTCTGAAACTGTAAGCAAGCCAGCTAGATACCCTGCTCTTCCCAATCAACTAAATGCTTTCTTTTACAAGTTGCCTTGATCATAGTGTTTCTTCACAGCAACAGAAAAGTAAGCCCCTCACTACCTGCAGCAGGCTTAAGAACTGCATCTACCCCTCCCCTGAGCAGTATGGGAGAGCTATTCCTATGGCATAAAAGACAAGGAGCTGATCCTGCTCCGTTCAGCCTGCCAGACAGGAGAGCTTACCCTGCCTAGAGAATAGCTGGTTGGCTAACAAAGCACCACCCAGCCCCAAATCCAGGGCTTTGAGTTGGTCCACTCCAGCATCCATACCATCTAAGAACTGCTGGAATGTGTGAAGGGGCCAGAGCTGCAGAACAAAAGCTGAAGGATCTCCTTGACACGGGGCAATAATAGGTTATCTGAGAGGAGTTCCAGTGAGGATCCAGTATTGACAGTGTGACAGAAGCCAGAGACCTTCAACCAGACCAATGACTCACCAAAGTGAACATTTGCAAGTGAAACTGTGTGGACCAAAAGGTATAGTGTGGGACACACTATGACACTAGAGCTTCCGCGGTGAGGTGCTTTTGTTTGTTTGTTTTGGCGTTTTGTTTTGTTTTGGGGAAAGGCTGCAAGGGTGACGTGCAGATATGGAAGGACTAGGAACTGAGTGGAACTGGGGTGTACAATGCGAAATTGACAAGGATTCAATAAAAGGCTTTTTAAAAGGAACTGGGACACTGGGTTTAGGGGGTTATTTTAATTTTTGTTTATTTGGTTTATTGGTTGTGGGGTGGCTTTTTTGTTTGCTTTATTCTGCTTGTAAATTACCTACAGAATGATAAAAATGTAAGCTTTTTTTCACTTCTCACTTTACAATCTCAGGCAATCGTTCAGTCAAACTGATTCAGACGTCTGAAAGATGATTAGTGAACTATAAAATAAAAGTACCAGATTCCTGCCCAAAATATGCAAGAACATGATAAGAAGAAGTGGATGTGTCTGTGGTTATTGGAGGAATTTGAGGAGCTATCACTGATTCCACACTGAGCCTACTCTCTCAAACCTGCCTTGCCTTTGACAGGACAGCCAACAAGACAAATGTACACAATTCTATACTCGCGTATATAGGTACACATGATCTTTCCTAGGAATTGAATTGAGTGGGACTCACAGGCTAGTTCCAAAGTGTTATAATAAATCTAAAATTTTTTCGAATTAGTTATTGTGATGCATATTCTTGTTTGTCAACCTGACTACATCTGGAATTAACAAATTCAAAAATGAAGATTACACCTGTGAGGAATTTTTGCTTAAAGTAGGAAAATGTACTTCTAATACAGCTCCGTAAGGCAGGATGATACACCGTCAGTCCAGCTATTCTGAGCTGAGGATATCCACCTCTAATCTGGGGCACACTTTCTGCTGGTAGCCCCCATAAAGACATGGAAGAAGGAAGTTTTGTCATTTACCTGATGGCCCTCACCTTGCTGCCGACTCCAAACCTACTCTGGCATTAGAGTCTACATCTTCAGGGTTCCAGTGCATACTGAAGACGAGCTGAAATATCCAGCTTTGTGGCCTGAGCTACTATTAGATTCTTAAATGTTCCGTTCACAGCCAGCCATTGTGATATTAGAGAGACTGCAGGCTGTAAGTCAGTCCAATAAATTCCTTTCTATATAGAGAGAGGGACATTCATTCTGTAAGTTTTATTACTTGAGAAGCCCCTAATACAGTTATAGAGTTATAGAATTATAAAAAATTAAATATGTACCCACTCCCCATGGTGGAATCATCTTGATGTTAAAGTATTTCCCAAGGAAACTGTTCTGGAAGTACAAATGAATGACTTCATGTTTTAGTGGTTTCCAAGATGCTACGATATACTCTTGTACAATTTGAGCGCAATGGTTTTATCACTAGTCATGCACATACTCTGATTTCAGTGAATGGTCCTAATTGGAGATATAGAAAATTGCCAAAAGTGATTGCACCTTATATTTAATCCAGATATTTTGATAATAATACCATTATAATTATAATATTACCATTTATAATTAGATAATGTTTAGATTGGTGCCCAATAGGACTGAGTGAACTTAATTCTTCAAATGAACCCAACGACATTATTTTGTGGTTGTCTTTCCTGGGGACAAACATAAACTCTTTTACTCTGAGCGTTTTAATTCCTCCCATCGTGAGTGCTGTGCTAAACTGATGGTCTACAGCAGTGGGTCTCAACCTTCCTAATGCTTCAACCCTTTAATAAAGTTCCTCATGCTGTGGTGACCCCAAACCATAAATTTATTTGATTGCTACTTTATAACTATAATTTTGCTACTGTTATGAGTTGTAATGTAAATATCTGATATGCAACCTCCAAAGAAGTCATAAGTACTGCAGGTCTATGAGCCAGCAGTTCCTCTACCAAGTGTCAAAAGCAAAACAGCAGACTGACTGGTTTCAGGATTTTTCTTAAATAATGTACTGTTTTGGTGCTGAGTAATTTATTAACAAAACTATTAATGCCTGAAATGTTTTCATCAAGTTTTGCAAAAACAGTATAAATATTTAAAATGCCATCTATACAGGCTTGCTGCCAGGAAAAAGCAAATCCATTACATAGAACTTTATGGAATATTTATAAGACCCAATTTAACACAGATCCAGGCAGTCAGCCAAAGTGCAAAAGAGATGCTTCTTTTTATAATTTAAATTTTAATGGAATCCAACAAAACAAAAAGAAGAAAATTCAAGTAATTGTTAGGTCTCCGAGAGCATGCTTCTTGAGACTACTCAGAATACGCAGAAGTACATTCCATGCAGTTATTTGCTTTTTCCTCTTCCCAAAGAATTCCCAGATTTCCTTCAAAATATGCTAACTGAGAATAGCCAATCTTGGTGAGTTTCAGTTTTTTCAACTTATTAAGGTAAGCAGAAGGACTTCGGGAAAGCGTCACCGCCTTAAGGTAGTCCTTAGAAATAAGGATAGGGAATATCAGACTGTTAGAAAAATTACATAGACCAGCAGTGAACAAAGCCACAATGGGAAAGACTTTACAGCCTGCTTCTTAGGATCACCCTTGAGAGGACCACCACTGTAAATACAGTGGCTTGCCCTGCACAGCCAGTTACACTTATTACACTCATGCCTACCCTCCTTGTTTGGTTCAGCATTTCATTGGGAAAGACATTGAATAGACTGTTTGAATTGAGATGAATTATATGATTGAATGAATTGCAGGCATTGATTTTTTTTTAAAGGTCCAGACTCCAGGCCAGTTAAAGAAGTCATTTACCTAATAAAACAAAAACTGTACTTGAACATCTGCCCTAGTGGGGTTGCAGATTGAAGCCTATTTCCAGGAATAAACTGATATAATCTTGCCTTTCCAATTATCGTCACAGAGAAAATCTTCATTTACAAACTAATCTGTTCAAAATATATAGCTGAGCTTAACGAAAAGAAAACTCAAGAGGCCAAGAGTAGTAAGAGAAGCCCAGGAGTTAAGAGTGGCAGCAGACATTCTGGTGATCCAACTCCTTTGGATCCCTGTGCCCACGCAAGGGTCTTAATGTGTGACCTTTTCCTGTAGCAGATAAATGCTGAGCCTTGCAGATAAAATGCAGAATCGTGAAGGCTGTTCTATGGGTGGGCAAGGCAAAGATGTTTGCTGCTATTCACGATTTAGTAGGCACAGAGTTCTCAGAACAAGAGAGACAGGGACTCCATTAGCTGTATCTGCAGAGCAGGATCACCAAACAAAGACATGTCCTTGAAAAACCACACCACTGAGACCCACATAAACCCAACCATCAAAAATGAGAGTACTCTGAATGCAGAATTCAAAGGCCAGAAAAGATGGCCTATTAGTCAGGGTCCTCTAGAGTTATAGAACATATAGAATGACCGTCTATACATTTAGAAAGGGGGTTTATTAGAGTGACTTACAGTCTGCAGGCCAGCTAATCCAACAATGGATTGCTATGAATAGAACATACAAGAATCCAGATTTTTCATGCTCATGTCAAGTCCAGTAGAGCTGGATGTCTTAGCTGGTCTTCGGTATACACTGGAATCTCAAAGAAGTAGACTCCAATGTCAGTGAAGGAATGGACTTGCTAGCACGGCAAGAGTAAGTGAGTAAAGCACAGAAGCTTCCTTCTTCCATGTCCTTATACAGGTTTCCAGCAGCAGTGTTTCTTCCCTCCCCAAAGCTCCTTATTAGAAGTAGATCTATTCAAATTAAGAAAAACCCCTCACAGATGTGTTCACCATTCTTGTATTTTAGTTTATTCCAGATAATAGTCAACTAAGTTGACTACCAAGGATAGCTATCACAAACAGAAATGCTACATGGGTACCTGCATACACAGATACACGTATACATTCATATACTATCTATGTGCATACACAGATACATGTATACATTCATATACTATCTATGTGCTTACACGCACACACACAAACACCTAACAACTTTATTTTTCCTATTTTTTGAGTTGCAGAAACCATGTATATAACTTATCCACTATCAAGAGACTAACTACTAAGTACTAAACTGCATATTTGGAAAAACTATGAGAAAAAGGCTTTTACGGCAAGATAATGGAAATATTTAGCTTTGTGTGCATATATGAGAAAAAATTAAAATTTAACATATAAACATAAGCTTATGAACTTGAGAGAGAGAGAGAGAGAGAGAGAGAGAGAGAGAGAGAGAGAGAGAGAGGAATTCTATGAGCTACATTTGAATAATCCTTTATTCATGTGTTAAGCTCCTATCCTCAGCATGGCCACATTTGAAGGTAGGTTCTTTAAAGAATACAAGTAAAGGGATGGGGTTGCCATCCCACAGTCAAAGCTCTGACCCAGAACTGTCCCTGTCTGAAGGAACTGCAGGGACAAAAATGGAGAAGAGACTGAGAAAAAGGAGGTCCAGTGACAGGCCCAAATTGGGATCCATCCCCTGGACCTGATACTGTTACTGATGCTGTGGTGTGCTTGTAGACAGAAGCCTAGCATGGCTGCCCTCTGAGAGGCCCAGCAAGCATCCGAAAGAGTCAAATGCAGATACTAGCACCCACCCAATGCACAGAGGCCAGGGAATTGAGGCAAAGCTGGAAGAAGCTGAGGAGGAGTGTGGCCCCATGGGAAGACCAGCAGTCTCAACTGACCTGGATCCCCAAGATCTCTTAGACACTGAGCCACCAACCAGGCAGCATACACCAGCTGATATGAGGCCCCCAACACATAGACAGCAGAGGACTGCATGGTCTGGCCTCGGTGAGAGAAGATGCACCTAGCCCTTGAGGTCCCAGGGAGGCCCAGTAGGGTGAGGGTGGGGACATCCTCTTGAAGAGGGGAGGGTGGAGGAGGTATGGGATAGGGAGCAGTCAGAGAGAGGTCCAGGAGGGGGATGAAGACTGGACTGTAAAAAAAGGATTAAAGAATAAAAATAATAATAATTAAGTTTAAACATAAGAGTAGGCCCCATCTGATAGGACTGGTGATCCTATGGAGACAGGTCCCAGGAAGGCCACTCATTCTGACACTTGCTCACAGGCTATGTGAGAAGAAAACTGACTTCCTGACCACGCTATACCACCTTGATCGTGAATTTCATCCCCAGAACTCTGAGAAAATTAACTTACATCATTTAAACTACACAGTGTGCAGTATTTTGTGGCAACAGCCTAGGATGAGAATTGAATGATAATTATAGCAGAAGTGAAATGGAAAGTAACATGGCTGACATCACACGCACAAACACACACACACAAACACATACACAAGCACACACAAATACATATACACACATACACACATACACACATACACACAAATACATATATACATATATACACAAACACACACACACACACAAATACACACAAACATACACACACACAAACACATACACAAGCACACACACACACAAGCAAATCCACACATACATACATACACACACATATACACACATACACACACATACACAAGCACACACACCCAAACTCACATACACACACATAAAAACATACCTACACACACACACACAAATACACACACATACGTATACACATAAACACACACATATGTACACATAAACACACATACACACACATAAACACACACATACATATACACATAAACACACACATACAAACATGCACATATACACACACACAAACACATATATACACACATAAACACATACACACACAAACACATACACACACATACATACATAAACACACATACATACATACACATATATACAAACACCCACAAGCATACACACAAACACAGAAACACACACATACACACACATACATGCAAACACATACAAACACACTCTATGTGCCTCTCACCCACTTTATGATTATTGTATGAGACAAGGAGAGAAATCATCCTATGACTAGTTTTCTTCAAACTTCCCTTTACTATTTTTGGGTCTTTCTCATTTTCATAAAAATTTTATATCTATCAATCTCTATAAAATATTGCTGGAGATATTTTGATTGCACCAAGCCTACTTTCACAATAATGTGTCATTTCAGTTCACAAATATATCTGGTATGGAGCAGGTCCATGGAACGAGATCTGAAAGTCATTTTTCATTTATCTCCCTGAGGCTCTATAATTTTTAGTTCAGCGACCCTATCACTCACTTCCCTCATGACTGGCTATTGTCACACTACTGGTAAATTATTGAATTATAATTCTAATTGTATAAGGATACTCAGTACAAATATACTTATTAATAGTTTTGAAACCTGAAACCTTGAAAGCTTTTCCTATTAATTCCAATAGTTAATTCTAGTAGAGCTTTTCTTTTATTCAATCTACTATCTGAACTATTTTCCATTTGTATCTCAAAGACTGCTTTTTAATGAATATATCGGAATTGTGCTTCTAGTCACTTGCTAGATTGCAGCACGTCGCTCTAATCTGTTCATTGTTCCAAGACCTTCCTGCAAGGCTCTGTGAGGCCTCCCTTGATGTGTCTCCCCCATGTCAAAGGCAAAGGCTATACTCATCTGCACAGCCTAGTGCCTTCTGAAAGCTAGGAAGTACTCAGTGAACAACTACAGAACTGAAATAAAACCCAGTTATCAGAGCTCAGCACCACCCCGAGGAATCACGGTGTGCTGTAGCTCAGTGTTGATGAAAATCCTTGTAATAGTGGGGCGGACATACCTAAAGCACAGCTACAGGAGACCACAGGTCAACATGGCAATAAAGTGGACACTGTGCATCCAACTCCAGGGTTGGGGACCTTAGTCTGGAGTGGTTCCAGGCCATGAGATTAAACTTCTTCCTCCTGTTGGACATTCAGAATGCTCTTCCCTTCTCGGTATAACTTAGAACTGTACCTCTCAGCTAACAGCACCTTCTAGGCACCACTGGTCAGGGCAAAAGGCATAGATAGCCCTTAGCTATATTTATGGCAAGTGCCAATATTGGTAAAAAAGGAACAAACTCAATCTGTCTGACAAAACACTGGGCTTTCTTGCTCTATTTTTGGTGTGTGGTTGTCTAAAACAACCCTATGAAATAAATGTACAATCCCAAATTCTGGTTGTCAACCTTAGGACTCAAACATAAGGTTAGAAAAATCCCAGAATCCACAAACTCAGAACAAGACACCTCCCACTTTCTTAGCTCTTGTCCTCTAGTGAAACAGGGAGGAGGCCTGCAGAGGCCCTTGGGGGGTCCATGGAGCCGTTTTAGAATTGGGTGAAGAATAAATCTTAGAACTTGGACAGATAATCCATGGCCCCCTGCTTTAGTAGCATTTAGAGCATTTAGTAGTGTTTAGGGCAGTCAGTGGCTTCTAGGTCTCACACACTCAAAAAGTGAATTTCACAGCAAATGGAAGGTTTAGTTTTATGAAGGAGTTTGGTTATGGCAAGAGCTTCAGAAGGAGGAAGCAAGCTGAGCTCCTTCGAAGCGGAAGCAGTCCCAGAAAGAACGGCAGTTAATACAGCTTTACTAGGTTGAGGCACGTGGGTGAACTGGTCAGTCCACCTGTAAGCTTCTCACAAGTCTACATGCAAGGATGTAGAAGGCTTCTCAGCCACACCTCCTTTAAGACCAACAAGCATCTAGTCAGGACACTGCTTCAAGGCAGCTGTGCTCAAAAGTTACTATGTGAATGTTGAAGGAAGATACAAGAACAAAAACAAAATCCAAAACAGAACAAAACAGCAACAACAACAAAGAAAATGCCTGTAAACATTTTTAATATTTCTTTGACCAAGATAGAACTAGAGATAGACCCAAAGACAGCTCTGACTTCTGGCCAAGACATAACTGGTTGTCAGTGAAGCAGAACTAACTGCTCCTTTCTGAGTTCTTAACCCTCCAATGCTTGACAAGTTTCTATCTCTTGTTCTCAGCATCAAGAAATACAGGTGACTCAGGTGAACTAAGCATGACTAGAAAGCCAAAGCCACCTACCTGACCAGTCTGGGTCTGTAAGCATGGGGCCTACCCTTTCCACATGTACCCACTACCAGAGTGTGTCTGGCTAGCAAGAGACCAGACACAGAGCTGTCCTGTAGGATATTGGGATCTCTGAAGTAGAATGCAGTCTTGCACAGTCCTGTCTTAGCCAGTTAGTCTCTTTCTCTTGGAAGGCCTGTGAATTCCCCTGTGATTTAAGCACGACTTTTCACCTAAGGACTAACTAACAGGGACATTTTCCAAGTTGAACTCCTAGAAGAAATGTTAGAACTGCACGTGGAAGTTGCATGCAGTACCATCTTTTATCATCCCTTTTAGCATTTCAACTTGTGTCAATTCCCAACTCTGAAGAGCAAGGTAACCTAACTTACCTTAGTAACCCAAGCAACCGTGGCAGCAAGCCTTTCATCTCAACCCTAGCTCCCCTTCCTTTCTCTGGCACATGCCAGTTGAAATCCAAGGTCTCATATTTCAAAACTAGAACTGTTGAAAAGACCATTTCCCTTGAGTGTCCACAGTGTTCTCCTTTAGCATGCCCTAAGGTTTGTAGTCTCTTCCCAGGACAAAAACCTTCCATATATATATGTGTGTGTGTGTGTGTGTGTGTGTGTGTGTGTGTGTGTGTGTGTGTGTGTGTATCCCTCAACACGCAGAATTCTTTCTCCTTCCCTTTTGCAGTCAGTCACAGGGAAAAAGTGCCCTGCTCCACAGAGGCCTTACAGAGCTACCCACCCATGGCCCAGGACACAAGAATTGAACAGGTTGTCCTACTGCCACTGCCGACAGTAAGGTGACTTTTCCTCCAGTCTTGCCAACAAGATGAAACCTGTACATGGAGGCAGCCACTCACTAAGCTGGGACTTAGTCACTACAAGTGACCAGATGCTTGAAAAGTATACATTCCTGAGTCGTGGTATTCAGTCTTATGCTAATTTGATTGTGAAAACAAAATAGTTTTCCCTTTCAAGGAAGGCTACAAGAGAAGGGGAGGCAAGCTTTACTCAAAATAAATGGGAGGAAGAATCTAATTCAATGTGACTCACTGCATAGAGCCTTTGAGATTTACCCTCTGTCCATTGGTAACTTGTAACAAGGCGCTTTCTTTGCCCCCAGCACCAGTCAATTTAAAGCAGACATGTTTACTAACCACTTAATCTATTCATTGCAAATATGTTTCACATTCCTTTCCAAAGAATATAACCTGAGAATACCACACAGAAACTCCCAAAGGTCTCTTGCTCAGTCCCTAAGAAGCTGTGTGTCTAGTTCACACAAGTACACAGGGTCAGCAGTCACTGTCACACTTCCTCTTCTACTGAAACCACAGGAACAGGAGCTGGCATGTTTAATAGCTAATTTCAATTTTTACTAGTTTGTGATGCTCAGACAATAAAATAATAACAGAAGTTTTCCCTGAGCCAAAGAAACTCTTTCCAATAGAATCAACCAAAAGGGAAAAAAAATCAACTCAAAAATGCTGAAAAGAATGAGCAATGCATTTAATTGAAGATGATATATACCTCCTATATGTGTGTAAGAGGGGGGAGGTTATGCCCATAGAGATAGATGGATGGATGGACAGACAAGACGTACAGACAGACGGACGGAGGTGGATTCCCAGGCTGCTGGTCAGTAGATGTGAGATATATATACACATATATATGTGTGTGTGTGTGTGTGTGTGTGTGTGTGTGTGTGTGTGTATACATATATATACATATATATGTATATATATAAAATCGACGAGCAATGGCTTGTAACCTCATAGCCAGAGGCTTCTGGTCAGTCATACTATGGTTACCATGTATGGTTACCATGTGACAGAAAGTACAAGTTTCACAGAAATTTTAACAACAGATTGCAAGAGAAGACCACAGTAATTGTAATGCTCTGCTTGCTTATATTTTTAAAGATGAAGCAATATTTTAAATTAAATTTGCCCATAAAATTCCATAAAATAAAAATACTTGATCTCATAAAATCAAATCAGTCTTTAATTGGAATAATAAAAATTACATTTCAGTAATGGTGTCTTTGAATTAATAGCTCTATAAAATAAAAGCTGTACAGCTGGTCTCTGCTACCTGGATGGCTATTTCTGCACTCAGAAAGAAGAGCTCTGAGATACAGCTAGGCACTGCTTGGGGCAGCCTGCTAGGAGGGGCTTCTCAGTACTAATCAGCTGAACCTTGACCACCAAAAAATGACAACATTAAACTAGGAAACTTTGGGAATTCTTACACTGCAGTTCAGGTGGAGAGATACTAACTACAGTGATTCAAGATGTGAAAGTCATCTTTCCTAGTATCACGCAGTTACTGCTGAGGTTCAGACCTAGGAATTTACAAATATGATGCCTAGTTTTGTTTTTCATTACTGTATCTTAAAGCCACCTTTGAAGAGATTCAGTTTTGTAGATCTTTGTAGTTCTAAAAGAGGCTTCTGTTCATGTACATCGTCAAGAATTTGAAGCCCACCTTCCTCAATATGCCACCAACACAGAGTCACAGCATCTGTAGGATCCCGTCTTACTTCATATCGATCAACCTCCTCCCTGGCAAGGCTGTACTCTCCCTCAACTATTCATCCTTCTCATGTGACTTCCTCAAGTCTAAAGTCCAGCACACACATGTGTGCAGAAACATCAACACCTTAGAAAGAGCTAGGCTCTCTCATCTCAGAGTCCAAATACCTTCTCTCTCCATCTCTCTGCTCCTCTACATTCTCACACTGATACTCCATCCACTCTACAGTCTCCCCATGATGGGGATCATCTGGGCTAGATCATTCTGCCTGTCTAAGCCTTTGTGTCCCTATGAAGGCGGCTAGATAGGTGAGAGATCCTTCTGTTTTAAGCCCTGACTTGTCTGTCTAAACATTCTGCCACACTGGCTCCTCTCGAAGAAGCTGTATTCCTGCATCACCTCAAAACAAGAGTGGGGAGAGGTGAGTTTCTCAAACCAAAATATTCCATGGCAAACCCAAATTTAAACAGTATCTTTCCACTAACTCAGCCCTACAGAGGATACTAGAAGGAAAACTCCAACACAATGAGCCTAACTACACTCAAGAGAACACAAGAAATAAATAATTTCCCACCATTAAAACCAATAGAAGAGAAACACACACACACAACTATCGCCATCATCAAAATAACAGGAATTAACAATCATTGATCATTAGTATCTCTCAACATCAATGGACTCAATTACCCAATAAAAAGACACAGGCTAACAGAATTAATGCAAAAATAGAATAAATCATTCTACTGTATACAAGAAACACAGTCTTAGCAACAAAGATAGACATTACCAGAGTAAAGGCTTGGAAACTGGTTTTTCAAGCAAACAGTCCCAAGGAACAAGCTGGAGTAACCATTCTAATATCTAATAAAATAGACTTTCAACCAAAAGTCATCAAAAGAGATGGGGGAAGGACTCTTCAGACTCATCAAAGGAAAAATCCACCAAGACGACATCTCAATTCTGAACATGTATGCCCCAAATGCAAAGGCACCCACATTCATAAAAGAAATATTACTAAAGCTTAAATCAAACTCCACACATTAATAGTGGGAGACTTCAATACCCAAATCTCACCAAAGAACATGTCATTGAGACAGAAACTAAACAGAGAAATAATGTAACTAGCAGAGATTATGACTCCAATGGACCTAACAGACATGTACAGAACATTTCACTCAAACACAAAATAATATACCTTCTTCTCAGCATCTCACAAAACCTTCTCCAATATTGACCATATAATCAGTCACAAAGCTAGCCTCAACAGACACAAGAAGACTGAAATAACCTCTTGCACCTTATGAGATCATCATGGATTCAAGCTGGACTTAAACAACAGGAAGCCTACATCCTCATGGAAACTGAAAAATTCTCTACTCAATGATCACTGTGTCAGGAAAGAAAGAAATTAAAGAACTTCTAGTATTCAATGAAAACGAAGGCAGAACTCACCCAAACTTATGAGACACAGTGAAAGCAGTCCTAAGAGGAAAGTTCATAGCACTAAGTGCCTTCAAAAAGACATTGGAGAATTCTTATACTAACAAATTAATAATACACCTGAAAGCTATAGAAAAAAAGGAGCAAACACACCAAAGATGAGTAGACAGCAGGAAATAATCAAACTCAGAGCTGAAATCAACCTATTAGAAACAAAGAGAACAATACAAAGAATCAACACAAAGAAAGGGCTGGTTCTCTGAGAAAATCAACAATATAGACAAACCCTTAGCCAAACAAACTAAAAGGCAGAGAGACAGTACCCAAATTAACAAAATCAGAAATGAAAGGGGAGACTTAACAATGGACATTGAGGAAATACAAAGAATCATTAGGTCTTATTTCAAAAGCCTGTATTCAACAAAATTGAAAAAAATCAAATGAAATGGATGATTTCAATTACCAAAGTTAACTTAAGATCAGGTAAACTATCTAAATAGTCCTATAACCCCTAAGGAAATAGAAGCAGCAATTAAAAGTCTCCTGAACAAAAAAAAGCCCAGGGCCAGATAGTTTTAACACGGAATTCCACCAGACATTCAAAACAGAGCTAATAGCAATATTCCTCAAACCATTCCACAAAATAGAGACATAAGAAACATTGCCAAACTCATTATATGAAGCCACAGTCACTCTGATACCTAAACCACAGACTCAACAAAGAAAGAGAATTGCAGACCAATCTCACTCATGAACATTGATGCAAAATGCTCAATAAAATACCTGAAAACTGAATCCAGGAACACATAAAAGATATCATCCACCAATCTCAAGTAGGCTTTACCCCACGGATGTAGGGATGGCTCAATATACAAAAATCCATCAATGTAATCCACCATATAAACAAACTGAAAGAAAAAAAAAAAACATGATCATCTCATTAATTGAAAAAAAAAAAACCTTTAACAGAATCCAACACCCCTGCATGTTAAAAGTCCTGGAGAGAGCAGGAATATGAGGTGCACACCTAAACATAATAAAAGCAATATACAGCAAGCCAATAGCCAACATCAAATTAAATGGAGAGAAACTCAAAGCAATTCTATAGGCTTACATTTTTCAAAACTTACTTTAATAAGTGTGCTTAAATGCTTTAACCTCCCTTCTAGCCCACTACCACCATAAGTAGTAGAAAGGAAAGATTAATAGGACAAAAAAAGGTTGTGGGCTTGTTTAGAAATAGTTCTTTGGGATGAATCCCCATTGAATGCAGAAGAATCTGCATTGTCAGGATATCAGCAATTCAGTTCACAGGAATCACCAGTGGTAGCTCGATCCACTGGCAAACACTATTCACAAGTCAGCAATGGAAGTTTAAACCAGAAGAAACCTCGAGGCTCTGCCAATTGGCCTGTGTCTAAGGAAGCAGCTAGAAGCCACTGGAATACCATCAGAAGGTGCATTTCTCCCTATGAATTCATGACAAATGATAATCAGCGAGTGGTAAGAGTGGTAAGGCAAACCAATACCAAACAGCCCTGTCCACTGTCTGCTGGGTTATACTGTAAAAGGTATAACCCTTTACAAACATCACAGGTTCTCCCAAGTATCTCTTCTAGCAAACATCACATGCCCTGTCCCAGGCTGCTTCCAGAAAAACACCACATGTCTGTTCTCAGAAAAACATCTTCCCACATGTCTGCTTCAGAAAAAAAAAAAATCCTCTCATAAGACAATTTCTAGAAAAAACATCCTATAACACAACTGAGTCTCCAAAGAAACCAGAAATTTCCACTTCACAATTCCACTAAAATCATGGACAAGACAAGGCTGTCCCTTGCTCTTCAAATTGCATTTGAAATTCTAGCTAGAGCAATAAAGACAACTAAAGGAGATCAAGAGAAAACAATTTAGAAAGGAAGAAGTCAAAGTATTGCTATTTGCAGATGACATGATAGTATAAATAAGTGACTCCAAAAATTCTACCAGAGAACTGATAAAAAAAAAAAACCTTCAGCAAAGTGACTGAATACAAAATTAACTCAAAGAAATCAGCAGGCCTCCTTTATAGAAAAGGTAAATGGGATAAGACAGAAGTTAAGGAGATAATACTCCTCACAATAGCCACAAAAAATATAAAATACTTTGGTGTAACTCTAACCAAGCAACTGAAAGACCTGTATGACAAAACTCTGAAGAAAGAAATTGAAAAAGTTATCAGAAAATGGAAAGATCTCCCATGTTCATGGGTTGGTAGGATTAATACTGTGAAAATGGCTATTTTAACAAAAGCAAAATACATGTTCAATGCAATTCCCATCAAAATTCCAACACAATTCCTTACAGACCTTGTAAAACCAATTCTCTACTTCATATGGAAAAACTAAAAACCCAGGATAACTAAAACAATACTGAACAATAAAAGACTTCTGGAAATATCACCATCCCTGACTTTGAGTTGAACTAAAGAGCAAAATAATAATAATAATAATAATAATAATAATAATAATAACAACCACCTGCATTGTATTAGTATAGAAATAGACAGGCTGATCAATGGAATTGGATCAAAGACTCAGAAATAAACCCACACACCTACAAAGAAGCCAAAACCATGCAATGGAAAAGGGAGAACATCTTCAAAAAATGGCGCTGGTCTAATTGGATCTCTGGATATAGAAGAATGCAAATAGATCCCTATTTATCACCAAGTACAAACCTCGAGTCCAAGTAGATCAAAGACCTCAACATAAAACCAGATACACTAAATCTAATAGAGGAGAAAGTGGGGAACTAACTGCCTTAAACACATCGGCACAGGAGAGCCAACTTCCTGAACAGACAACCAATAGCTCAGGCACTAAGCTCAACAATTAATAAATGGGGCCTCATGAAACTGAAAAGCTTCTGTAAGTCAAAAGACACCGTCAATAGGACAAAATGGCAGCCTATAGGTTAAGAAAAGATCTTTACCAACCCTACATCTGACAGAGGGCTAATATTCAAAATATATAAAGAACTCAATAAGTTAGACACCAACAACCCAAATGGCCCAAATTTAAAAATGGGGTACAGAGCTAAACAGAGAATTCTCATCAGAGGAATCTCCAGTGGTCAAGAAGCACTTAAAGATATACTCAATGTCCTTAGTTATCAGGGACATGCAAATCAAAACGTCTCTGAGATTCCACCTTATACATATCAGAATGGCTAAGATCAAAAACTGAAGAGTCAGAACATGCTGACAAGGATGCGTGTGGAGCAAGGGGAATACTCCTCCATTGCTGGTGGGAGTGAAAACTTGTACAACCACTCTGAAAATCAATTTGGTGGTCTCTCAGAAAACTGGTAAGAGTTCTACCTCAAGACCTAGCTATATAACACTTCTGGGAATATACCCAAACGATGCTTCACCATTCCAACTTGCTCAACTATGCTCTTAACAGCTTCATTCATAAAAGACAGATACTGGAAACAACCTAGATCTCCCTCAACTAAAGAATGGATAAAGAATATGTGGTTCATTTTCACAATGGAATACTATACAACTATTATAAACAAAGACATCATGAGTTTTGCAGGCAAATGGATGGAACTAGGAAATATCATTCTGAGTGAGGTAACCCAGACCCAAAAGGGCATGCATGGTATACTCTCACTTATAAGTGGGTATTAGCCATAAAGTACAGGTTTACCATGCTACAATCAACAAGCCAAAAAACAAGAAGTACTCAAGGGATGAAGGTTGAGTCTTACTCAGAAAGGGAAATAAAATAGATACTGGAGGTGCATGGATAGAGGGAACTGGGTGGAAGAGGGGATGAGAAAGGGAGTGGGTGGGGGGATCAGATGTAGAGAGAGCAGGAGAGAATGAAAATTGACAGTGAGGGATTGGCAATCGCTAGGATGTGCTGAAGACCTGGGAAGGAGGGAGGCCCCTGGGGGGTCTCTGGGGGCAACTATCGTGAGACTTCTAGTAGCAGAGGATATTGATCCTGAAGTGGCTAGTTCCTGTAGCCAGGAAGGACATCCATTGGAGGGATAAGGACAGCAACCTACCCACAAAACCTTTGGCCCAAAATGTGTCATGTCTACAAGATATGCAGGAACAAAAATAAAGCAGGGACTGAGAGAATGGCCAACCAACAACTGCCCCAAATTGAGACCCATCCCATGGGGAAGAACCAATCCCTGACCACAATAAATGATACTCTGTTATACTTGCAGACAGGAATCTAGCATAACTGTCCTCTGAGAGTCTCCACCCAGCAGCCAATGGAAAAAGATGGGAAGACTCACATCCAACATTAGATGGAGCTGGGGGAATCTTATGGAAGCATTAGGGGGTGGGGTGGAAGAATTGAGGGACCAGAAGAGGACAGGGACTCCACGGGGAGACCAAAAGGGTCAACTAACCTGGACCCTTGGAGCCTCCCAGAAACTGAACCACCAACCAGAGAGTGAGCACATGCGGGACCTAGGCAACCTGAACATATGTAACAGATCCATAACTTGGTCTTTATGAGGGTCCCACGACAACTGGAGCAGGGGCTGTCCCTGAATCTGTCACCTGCCTGTTTGTCTGTCCGCCTATAGATCCCATTCCCCAAACTGGGCCTCTTTGTCTGGCCTCAGTGGGAAAGTATGTACCTAGTACTACAGTGATTTAGTGTGCTGGGGTGGGAGGTGGGTGAGAGGAGAACAGAGGGATAAGTGAGGGGGGTGAGGAGAGAGGAAAGGGGGAAGATGTGCATGAGGGGGTACTGGAAGACAGGGAGTGATATTGGGATGTAAAGGAAATATATAAATTTTAAAATAAAAACTATACAAAAATATAATTTGATGGCCAAAAAAAAAAACCAGTAGGTTCTCCAGGTGGATGCTGTATGACTTCTAAGGCCTCCCTCTCCCTTCTATCCTTCCTCCTTCCCTTGTCCACTTCAGAAAACCATACAGCTTCTTCCACTGTTCATGGACTTGGTCCCCTGAGGTGTGGTTTCCATCCTCTCCTTTCCTGAACAGTCATCCTTATAAGCCTGTGATGGTTCTAAAAGACTACTACCTTTCCGAATTCCACAAATATTTGCCTGTTTGAGCTTTTTCTTTAGAGTATATAATTTAATTTATTTTTGGTAACTATTTCAACCCAATTGTCTCTTTCCTGATGACTAGCCTGTAAATTCCTCAAAACATGAGCTTCACCCTACTCTTCTCCCTATGCTTAGTACATGGCTGGCAGTCAGGCATACAGTGAGTGAATGACCACGCTCAGGCACATGGCTGGCAATTAGACAATGAATGAGTTAATGAATGAATGAATGAATGAATGAACATAGCCAGGCACACTGCTGACGATCTGCACACTGATAGACAGACAGTGAATGAATGAATACACTCAGCCACAGGGCTAGCAATCAGACAGTGAGTGAACAAACACATTTAGGCACACTGCTGGAAAAAAGACATACGGGAATGAATGAACACACTAAGACATATGGTGGCAATCAGACAGACAGTGAATGAATGATCACATTCAGGAAGAACTTTCCATAGACTGTGCCAAGAAGACTACATTTTCCTATAAACTTGTAAAACCTATATACTGATCTTCAGAAGTAAAATATACAACAATTAGTAGAGTATAAATGGAACATAAAGATTAGCTTTGCTCTAACAATTAACTCTCCAAAGGAGATATTAGTGAGACAATTCCATTTACAATAGTCCCAAAATTAAATAAAACACTTAGACTAGGCTGTAATAGCATATATCTGTAATACCAGCATCTGGAAGTCAGAGGCAAAAAAATAAGACTCCATAAACAAATAAAAATAAGTAAATAAATCTTCATGAATAAATTTAGCCAAGGAGGAAAAGACGTGTAGACTGGAAACTGAGACGCACTGTCGCATGAGAACACAAAGGAAGGCTGGTGAGGTGGCTCAGTGAGTAAAGGCACTTGTTGCCAAGGTTGATGGCTGAGTTCACTTCCCAGGTACTATATCGTGAAAGGAGAGAACTAACTCCTGAAAGTTGTCCTCTGACCTTCCTCATTCGCTGTGGTACTCACGTACATAAACACACACACACACACACACACACACACACACACACACAAACATACATACACATGCGCACACATGTTAAATAAATAAATTTTTAAAATACATTGCAGGAGAAAAGAATCTAATTTTAATTAAAAAGAAGAGAAGACTTCCATAGTCACTGGTTTGGAACTAATAGGCTCAGAAGGGTTAGAGGTGGCTGCTACACAAATCCAACAAATCCAACAACGATCTTTTCAGTCTACACTCCTGGTATAATTTCCTAAAAGCCCAGGAATGTGGTATTTCTTCCTACATCTTCCTTTTACAAAACATTCTAGATGGTGGATCAGGATACATCTCAAGAGGCCCATTCTCTAGCCAATGTTTTTGGTTTTCTAGTTTGTACGAAGGCCAGGCATTGTTACCAAGGAAAGCCAGTCATTTTTCTTGATCCCCTCTGACTTACCCTAGCCCAGGTTCATCATTATACATGTAGCTCTTCAGGGAACCAGATGTGTTCCCTATGTTGACCCTTTCTATTCAGAGAAAGTATCTCATGAGCCAAAGCACACGCAGACAGTAATGGTTTTTCTTCTAGGACTTTTCATTATACAAATGTTTCCTCTATAATCTAGGCATGGTAATGCATACCTGGATCTCAGAACTTAGTAGTATAGACAAGAACACTGGGAGTTACAGCAAGCCCAGGCTATAGAAGACCTCAAAAATAATTGTTTGTTCAAGGTACCAAATCCTCACAAAGCCTAAATCTCAGAAATGACCACAAAGATTACGTGGTATATGTCAGGCATCTCAAAGTTACTAAACCCAAAGGTATCTCAGAAACCAGTATAAAAGCCACTGCAATGACACAAACATTTATTGAAGTATTTAGTTCTTATCAAATCAAAGTCTGTACAAAATCATCTATAAAACTGCAGATCAGATGCAGGCCATACAATTGAGCCAAGTATTAGAGTTGATATTTTGGAAACTACAAATCAATATGC
Source organism: Grammomys surdaster (assembly GCF_004785775.1). NCBI lineage: Eukaryota > Metazoa > Chordata > Mammalia > Rodentia > Muridae > Grammomys > Grammomys surdaster. The sequence continues at coordinate 9,466,440 of NW_021604687.1, forward strand.
ACAATCAAATGCCCTCAGTGAACACTATTCCAACATAACGAGAGACAGAAGGGTTGGCATCCCTCAAGCAGAAGCTTGTCTAGCCAGAGAAGATGGGGCATAGGCTTATCAAAAGTGGCTGACAACTAAAGCAAAGGTTCAGGCTACTGCCTATCACTGATGAGGCGTGCCGGCACTGATCACCACTATTGCTGTTGCCAAGGCCTCCGAAACACATGTTTCTTTGTGGTTGTCAATTATGTTAACAGTCAGCTTGGTGGGATCCTTTTGCTCTCCCTAGATGAAAAGGTAGGTGCATGTGGTGAAGCCCTTCAAAGGCTAGCCCTTGTATCCCTCAGCATTTGATAGAGCTCTCAAGTAGGTCTCCATTAAAGAAATCCTTGGCTCTGCAAGCATTCAGCTCATCGGTAGTCCTAGGGAGTCAGGATTTTCTTAGTTCTAGAGAGTAGTTAGCATTGTACCTTCAGGGCCTTGGACCTGAGACCTTTAGCCTAAAGTCTTCACAGTTCTCTGAAACACTTCTAGGGACCAAGGCTTCCATTTCTCTTCCTTGGCTCTCTACAGCCTTCTATGCTTCACTAACCTTGGTTCCTAACCTTTCTCTTCTTGTCCCTGCTTTAGCTGCTCCTTCAAACTGTTCAGCTGCCTGTTGTTGCCTTGGCTGCCTTCACAGGTGCTGCCATTGGGAGGCAGCCATGGATGCCCTTTATTGGTTTTGCTACTTTTACTGACATTGGCCTCCAACTCTATGGTTCTATTCCCTTTGCAGCCACAACTTGCCGTTTCTGAAGATCTGTCTTTGAATCCTTTCACTCTGACTCTTCCTCAGCTTCTTCAGCTTCCAAACAGCTGGCTACCTCACAGTTTTACAGCTCATCCTGCCTAGTGCTAAGATGCCATTGCTGCTGCTTCTCCACTGCCTCTGTCATTGACACTGCTTTGCTGTCTCTAACACATATTTCCTGCTATTACAAGCTCAGCCTGGTCTACTAAAGGTGGGCAAGAAAAGACTATACAAAAGACGCTATTTATCGAGCCTAATGGTGCAACACTGAAGAGGCCGAGCAGGCAAGCCACTTCAGCAGTATCACAAAATGAACTGACCTCCTGCTTACACAGACAGAGAAAGTGTGCTTTCAAATACAAGCTATGTTTGTACCATCACAGCAGTATCTCTTTTTCACAGGGCACAGCAACAATTCTGCCAAGCCACCCCCTTTGGTCTAGGTCAGTATTTCTCAACCTGTGGAGCGTGACTCCTTTCACAGGGGTCACCCCTAAGACCACGGGAAAATACATTTCCATTATAGTTCAAAACATAACAAAGTTGGTTATGCATTAGCAACAAAACGATCTTATAATGGGGGGGGTCAGCACAATTTGAGGAACTGTATTAAAGGACCACAGCACGAGGAGGGTTGAGAACCACTAGCCTAGGTGAACGTTTACAGAGTCCACGAGGGCTGTGACAGCAAATATCCAGTACAAACTCAAACTGTTCTGGTGGCATTTTGTCTTCAGGAACCCAACACAACCAGCTACCATCACCGTTCAGTTTCCTCAAATGTGTTCAAAATGACTGTGAGAGTGATCCAGATTTTGGCTGGCAGTTCATCTGTTCAAGAGAGTCAGTGCATGCAGCTAGAAACGATCCAGCAGTTCCCAAATAGGAAGCAGAGGTGTCCGACCTCACCCCTATCATTGCTCTCTATAAAAATAGAAACATCAGAAGGAATGCTGACATTAAGTGCTTGAAGAACTTATCAGTAGGGTTACGGAGATTGCTCAGTGGGTAAAAGCACTCTCTGCCAAGCCTGAGGACCTGAATTCTATCTCCAGATCCCATGTGGTATAAGAAAGGGAACGGACTGCCACTTGTCCCCTGCCGCCACTGCATACAGTTATACACACAATGCAGATAAATAGGTATAAAGCACTTTGAAAGAACTATCGTTAATCCAAATACTGAATCAACCCAGAGTGAGGTAGGTCCCTCTCACCTATTTATTTGCAACTCAGCTTATGAATTTAATTGAATTCAACAAAAGCCCTCAAAACTTTTGTGTATACACTCAAGGTGATCCCAAACTGATAATGGAAAGACAGAGGAGCTGAGACTGTCGTACAACTGTGGAAGCAGAATGAGCTGGGGGAGAAGAGCACAACACAGTAAATGCTTGCTTTCTAGTTGCAGCAAACAAGACACCAGCAGCAAAGGGGGTAAAAGGAACACCTGGCAGCAGAGCAGGACAGCTTGAAGACAAGACTCTTCCAAGGACAAGGCCGGTTTCAACTGGCGCTGCAGAACAAGGTGCTCACAGAAGCTAACTTCAATCAAAACTAAAACCTGATGCTAACTCAAAGGTATTGTAGCTTTAAATGTAAAATGTTACTCTGCAAAACTTTTAGAAGTCCTAGGAGAAATCCTGACACCAAAACAACCCATGGGAGTGGGAAGAACGGATTAACTGGACTTCACCAAACTTATGTTTATCCAACAAAAGACACTGTTAGGAAAACAAAACCATATACTGGAAGAAAATATCACAAGTTTTCTTTCCTGCAAAGGATTTGTATCCGACAAATACAATGAACTACAATAACTTCATTTAAAAAAAAAAAAAAACAGGCCCGAGGATTAAACAAGTACATCACTAAACGGAGTGTGTAGCTGACAATGAAGCCTCAACACCACGCTGCATTTTGGAAATTCAAACCAGGATGAGCGGGAGCAGAGAGAAAAATTAACAGTGCCACATGCTAATGAAGGTGTGAGGTACCCAGAACGCATCCACTGAGATCCAGGCAAGTGGCAATACCTTGTGAATTTGGCAAAGTTAAACAGTGACCGTAGGACTCAACTACTCATATTTATCCAACACAATGAATGCAAACACATGCTCACAGAGGAATCACTACAGGAATGTTCATAGTTAATTGCTTGTAGTTTTCAAAACCTGGAAAGGACCCAGATGTCCATCAACCAGCAAAGGAATAAACACAGTGAGGTTCTGTCACTGACGGAATAAATCTTAGCAACAAAAAGCCATGCATGCGTGTAGTGGCATGCGAGTATCTCTAGTGCATTCTGCCCACTCTGAACCAGGTTTCAAAAGTTACATATTCTAAATCTTCCTGGATGTAACACTGTAGAATAGGCAAAGCTATTCAAATAGCAAAATAGGCAAAACAGACAGGTGAGCTGCCACTGCTTTGAGGAACCACCCCAAGTAACCTTAAAAGAGCAACTCTGTCTGTGACAGTGGTTATGCTGCAAGATCTGAGTGTGGTAGTAGGTATGTGACTGCATTTGTCATGGAATGGGGAAATGTAAAAGGACTATGTATTTTATGTCAGTATATTTGACTTTAAAAGTACAAACACATCAATACAGGTTAATAAGACTGATCTTATTGTAGAGTATGAAGCCAAGGGATGGTAGTGAGTATTTATGCAGAGTCTCCCGTGGGGACAGCCCACTGCTACTGGTGATGCTGCGGTATACATGCTCGGGTTCCTGCTACCTCTGGAAATGGAGAACAACACAAAAGCAGCGTCTGAGCTAACCACTCAGCAGTCAGACCAATCACATACACACAAAGCTCCCGTCCCAGCTTCTAATGTTTTCCTGACAGCAATCATTAGTTTAGAACTAGAAAAAAAAAGACAGAAGAGCAATGCTGATAAAAGTAATTAATCTTGCAGAGTAACCAACCCCACTCAATAAAAGACCCTGAGACCCAGTGTTCAGATTGAGATTATATACTGTTTTTTTTTTTACCCAGTTTTTACACTGTTTAAACAAGGATCTTTTTTTTTTAAGCCCTGACTTTTAAAAGGTCACATTGTGCAACATTTTTCTAAAATCTTTGTCTGGTCTCACAACAAGGTAAGTTTCCTTAATGCTGCTACAAACCAGGTAAAAGGCATGCCGAGGTGAAAGTTAAATAAAAAGCTATCTCAAATAGCATTTTTAAAAGGCAAACATCAACCTTGTAAGTATTAAAAGCACGTTCTAAAATCCACTCTGATGACAGTTTAAGAAAGCCGCTTTTATGTGCTGGGAGCCTGGCTCTGCAAGGCCTTTTAAATGCCAGTGTTTACCTAAAAATGCAGGCAAGGACCAGAATCTGGCCTTGAAGAGGCGCCTTTTGACTGCACACAGTGAACCCAATCTTTAACCAATAAATTGTTCCACACCTTTGTCTCTGCCAAGAGAGGCAGAGGTCTGCTCTCACAAGAACGCACAAGCCTCTTTAGTCAGGTGGCTCTCTCCCCTGCACCTCTGTACTTGTTGGTTTAGAGTCTCTGAGTGACAATGCACATCACTGGTGCTATGGGGGTTTGTGCTGTCATCTGTGCTACCGATTGTACTTTGCCTTAGATCAAAGCCCAAAGCTTCTAGAAAGACACGCAGACCACAAAGTGGCAAGTAGCATGCCATGTTTGACACAGCAAACAATAAATGACTTTCATCAGCCTGATTAAGAATCCCATGTTTTCAATGCTAAGTCTGATGTCTGAAATGATAGAACTTTCTACATTCTCAAACAAGAAGTTTCAAATATGAAGGAAAAGACATAAAGAGAGACCACATACCACAAGTGCTGAAATTCCTACTGTTCAAAGAACTGCGGTTTAACCTGCTATTGTACAAAGCTCATTGTAAGGTTTAAGTTGAATAGTACACATTCAAACCAAACATGCTAACACACCACTATTTTCTCGGTTGGAAACAATCTGTTCTGTATCTCTCCCAGACCAGACTGCATCACCAGCCTTGGCCATGTTCAACAATGGCTTTCCCTGTGAGTTTCAACTACAGATGCCCGCCACAAGGAACAGCATCAGACAAAACTGGATTGGAAGTAACTTCACCTGGACTGTTATACACTCTATCAAAAACGCCACCATCCGCATAAAGTCACCTCTTACTTAGAGTCTCCATTCCAAGGTGCAATCTGAGTGCATATGATCTGACCCACTCCCTACAAAATTCTGCAAGACGACAACTACTTCATTTTCTAAGTGAAGAAATTGAAACAAAAAGGCTAAAAAACCCTTCCCTAAAACTTCACACATCATGTAAGTGGACCCAGTCTGGATTTGAACATATCTCCTACTCTGCCTCTGTGTCTCCCTCCATCCTTCATTTTCTCTGTAGTATTAAAGATGGAAACTGGAGCCTTGCACATGCTAGACAAATATTTAACCACTAAGCTACATTACCCACCCTGTTTTTTTTTTCTCTGAACAACTCAAACTTTACTACATCAATGGCAGTACCCTAACACGTGTATTAACATATGGATTGATAACCATGGATCCTAAATAGGCAAAGAGTAAACTGGGATACCAGAGTCATTGACCTGTCCTCCTTGTGTGTGTGTATGCGTGATGACAGAGAAAAACTATCCAAGAATCCCTGTTCAAATGGCAACCATGGAAGTGGCAAAGAATGGTTCTGAATCTCGCAAAAGCAAAGCACAATAACCAGGCCTGCATACTCATAAATACTTTACAATGGTAGACACATTTTTTGTTTGTTTGTAAACAGGGTTTCTCTGAGTGGTCCTGGCTGTCTTAGAACTTGCTCTGTAAACCAGGCTAGCCTCAAGAGATCCACCTGGCTCTGCCTCCTGAATGCTGGTATTAAAGGCACATATCACCACCACCTAGCTGCTAGACACATTTTAGACGTCATTATTGAACTTATTAGGAATCTAAAATTCTCCCTCCAAATTTTTAAGAACGCTATCATTAATGTGTGTGATGTGTGTGTTGTGCATGTGGAGGTCAGAGAACAACTTTCAGGAGGAGTTGGCTCTCCCCTCCCACCCTTAGGTGGGTTCTGGGGATTGAACTCAGATGGTCAGCCTTGCAAGTACTTTCCCTACTAGCCTAGCTCTAAATTTATATATTAAGTATTTATATATACATTTCCTGCTTCTAAGTTCATATACTCAATGTCCAGGCCTCACCCTGAAGCCTCTACATTCAATAAGCCATACACTTAAGAGTCCACATACCTGGGACCCCTACACTTGCAGTCTATATATCTGCATGCACACGATTGAGGCCCACATACCTTGAGGTCTACATGTCTGGAGCATACACAGTTGGGGCCCACATACTTCAAGGTATGTAGTAGACTTCACATATCTGGAGTTACACACCATGGGGTCTTCATACCAGAAGTCCATACACCTGGGGTCCATATCTGAGGGTCTATACACCTAGGCCCTACACATCTGGAGTTCATACATTTGGGGCCCACATACCTGAAGTGCTTACACTAGTGGTCCACACTCCTGGTATCCACATCTCTGGGGTCTATCCATCTGGAGTCTTCATACCTGAGGCCCACACTCCCAATGTCCTTCACCCTGGAGCCCATATATCTGGAGTCCTCATACATTTCTTAGGGACGGCCCTGACTGTTCTTTGTAAGCACATACCTCTCTTCCTCTTTCCTGTTTAACCATGTCTTCTTAAGTCTTAGGGCTGTTTCTCTACCTGTTGCTCCTTCCAGATGCTTCCCCGCCCCCTTATTTTGCCAAGTCTTGATCTTTGTTGATTCCTATGGCCATCCAAATCTTCTGACTCTAAAGCCTGGCCTCCAAATCCAGCCAGAGAATTTCAAATAAAAAAGCATTTCAAGGCAATCGTAAAAGAGTATTGCCACAACTGAGGCAATACCCAGATGCAATTAAATATAGATGGTGTCCTTAAACCCAAAGCTGCTGTATTAACACAATTTCTTCATGACTCGTGAAACAGTGATCACGGGAGTGTTCATGGAACTGTTTATTGCCTTGTTTGTTCTTTGACTATTTATGTTTATTGTCTTGCTTGTTCCTTGACTATTTGCATCTATTGTATTGCTAGACCCTCAACCTAGAACTGACCTTAATACTTTGCATGTAATTAAAATGGTATAAAAGCAAAAAGGAGGAGGGGGATGGGATAGGGGGTTCTAGGGAGGGGAAATGGGAAAAGGGTATGGCATCTGAAATGTAAATTAATAAAATATCCAATACAAAAGAAAAGAATAAAGGAATAGTGACAGTTTTTATAACAAGATTTAGTATGCATGGAAATATAACCTATCAGAAAGATTAGTTACTATTGCCAAGAAACTGTCCAGACAAAAAGAAATGGATTTTTCTCTGTGGAACGTCCTTAAGGATTCAAAGTAGTAGTGTAAACAAATATTGTATGAAATAAAGAGCCATTCACAACTTTACATTTTTTTCAAAAAAAGGTATTTACTTCAAAATTCTTCATTTATGGAAAAGGCCAGGTATATAAATTACAGAATAGCAGTTTAGTGCCCTCATTTTTAATACTCATCTGTGAATTCATAACTATTGAGCTCGTGGACTGATATCTTACTTGAAAGGTTATATAATGATACATGTCATATGTGATGATGCCCAAGCCACCATTAAGCTGTCTTTTCTTTATGTGCGCATGTGCAACCATTTTCAGTTACCTGGACAAAACCACTAACATGGCCCCACTAAAAATGGGGGGGAGGGACAAAACTGCAGATTCACTGGGAAGTACATGGTCGGACCCTTCAAACTTGGCTCCAATCTCTCCTGCCTATGCACATGCACAATACCAAGCACAAAACACTGATGGGCTGTGGCTAGATTCTCACCTCCCACACGTTCCCGTAAATAATCCCAATAAAACTCATTGGCTCACCAAGTTGGTCTTTAGTAGTATCCTTTCTTTGGTTTGTTGCCAGTTCCCTGTCTGAGGTAGACAGATGAATGGTCATGTCTCCCCAGGAATATTGTCACACAACACCACGATAAGGTTAGTATGGTGAGCTCCTGTGCATCCTGACCTGCTTTCCAGTTAGGACCAAACAGAGAAAACCAACCATGTCTATCTCTAGACTAGAGGTGAGACACCAAAGGTCACAAAATTCATTTTAAAAGTCCCAAAGAAAACCCAAAACATTGTGAGGGGTGAGTGTGGGGAGCTAAAACAAGACTAGAAATACTGAAAGCCTTGATCTCCAGTAGTCAACAGCCCCAACCTAAGGAGCCTCAGAACTCATACTAATAACCTATTGGCTTTAGATCACATCACTCAATGTGCACGTCCAGTTTCAACAGGAAAAGACAGGAAGGTAAGAAAATGTACTTTTGAAGCCAGAAGGCAGCAACAGACAAAATCATGGCAGAGCCGGAAGTTAACCAAGAGGAGATTTAAACTGCGATTAATGAGATAGTGGCCACTATGGTTAGGATGCTACGGTTACGTTAAAGGCTTGGTCTTCACTGTGACAGTGATGACATGGTGGGAAGTCCTCAGGCTATTGGAACATCCTCTTGGGAAAAGTAAGGGTAGAGATAGGATTATGGCCAAAGTAAAAGGACCCAAAGTTAGTTCTCTTGTTACAAAAAAACCTGATATAGGATTCTGACTCACTAAGGCTTCTGGTCAAGCCACACAGACTCCTCCTCCCTCAGAAACTCCTACCACTGCATAGCACCCAGTATGAGGCTCTCTCCAGAGTCAAGCTGATGCTGGTATCGTTGTCTATAAAACTTGAACATCAAGCTCAATAGTATTTTTTTTTCCTTTTATAAAGTAACATGCCCTGCTCTAGTGAAACAAGTCAGTCACATGCGATGGCAGATCAGAAATATGAGCATAGAAAGGGAAAGAGGATCAAAAGGAAATGCAAGCTGAAAATACTGTAACAGAAATGAGAATCGCCTTGAATGGCCCATCAGAAGAATGAGCATGTCCAACCAGAATCTGTGGGCCAAAGATTTATCAGCACTTCCCACTAATGGGCTAGTACATGAAGAACTACCACATCACCAGAAACTAGGAAAATTCAAAACCATAATACAATCTCCTAACTGATAGGACTCTAAAGGGGAAGCCAGGCATGGTAGTTCATATCAGAAGTCCACCACATGGGGGACTAAAGCAGAAAGATCATGAGTTCAAAGTAAGCCTAGGGTAATATTGAAAGCTTGTCTCAATGTCAAGACAAATGTAGGAAACAAGTGTTAAGAGAGCCGCAGAAGCACTGAAGCCTCAGACCTTGCTTGTGAGAATTAAATGTGGAGCGACTGCCGTGAAAACCAACCCGGGAGTCACATACACTGATCAGTGATTTCACTTACACAAAAATGAGAAGAGATGCAAACCTGAGTGTTCACGCCAATACTCATGTCTGTCCACATATGATCATAATCAATTGCGATGTAAGTGTATAGCGGCATTCCACCAAGCAAAGAGCAATGCACTGATACATGCTGTGATATCAAAAGACCTCAAAAATGCCACACAAAAGAAGCCAAACACCAACGCTTATGTATTGTATAGGCATATCTAAGTCTATGGACACAGAATATCAATCGGCAGCTACTAGTGGTAGGGTAGGGCAGACTGTAACATGGGTGTAGGATTTATCTCCACTGTGCAAACAGGAATGTCTTAAAACTAAAGGACAGCATGACAGCACTGTGGACGTATCAAATGCCACTGAGCTAGTCACTCTACAATGATCAGTGTGGTTCTATACATTACCTCAAAGAATTTCATTTAAAAATTGATGGAAAAGATTGAGCAGGATGGGGAAAACCCGAATTCCTTGCAATCAGGAAGGATACATGAGGACTGATCTAACTAGGCCAGACTAGGCTATACAACAAGTTACAGACCACCAGGGATACCAAAAAAAAAAAAAAAAAAAAATTTAACAAATGAAAAGCTCAGGAAACTGCCACCAGAAGACCTGACTTTTAAGAAATGTCCAGAGTCGTCATGCAGATAAAAAGAAAATAATTTAGGACAGAAACTCAGAACTAGTCTGTTTTTCCACTTTCCAGACTGATCTATTTGTTCAATGAAAAGGAGTGATTACTGGGTGACTACAAGTTAGGATAAGAAAAATGAGTGGCAACATGTTATAACTCAAATATTATAAGAGACGGGTAAGAGGACTGGCAATCCTTCACCAGTACCTGCACTGGCCAGGACAGAGTTCTACGTTACTGGACTCAAAAGAAAATTTAAAAAAAAATATTTTGAAAATCAAACCACTAGTCTTCAAAATTTGTAGGATGTAGCAAATCTTTATGGTCGACCTATTTTAGATAGCAAAACATCATGAGTTAATTACTTGGACAAGGTGGGGAAATGGGATTTTTTTAAAAAATAACTTTATAAAGTTGGAGAGAAAGACAGAATTAGTAGGCATTGCCCAAAGCAATCCACATACAGTATCATGTTTTAACTTCATCACAACCCTAAGTTGTGGTAACAGAATCCCTATTTTCATTGAATTTCTTCTTGCTCAAAGTAACAGAAAACTAGACCCACAATAGATGCAGCCCTGGGCTAGCTCCAGGGCTCAAACTACATCACCCATCTTGGACTGTGTCCAAATCCCAATTCTGCCATTTCCTGTATAATCTTCCTTCTAAAGTTCACCTGGTGGCCCCACACCTCCAGGCTCTTACCCCATGGTGCTCACGGAGCAGATGCAGCTGCAGTTTCGTGTCTTTTCTTGTTCCCACATTCAGTAGGAAGAATTAAAGGAATTTTCCGATGACCCCCTCCCCCAATAAAAACCAGTTGAGTTCCTGTGACTAGCCCAGCTAGGCCAGGTCCCCAGTCCGCACCTTATGATATCATGATGATGGTTCATTATAGTACCAGAGTTTCTAACTAGTTTAGATTGGCCACATGTTCAGTTACAGAATAATGTCCAAGGCTACTATTGGGGTAATTAATAGATATCCCATGGCAGGATGCAACAAGGCCCCTTTGAAAACAAGAAGCCCATAGTTCAGGAAAATAAAGCAACTTGCTAAAATTCCAACATCCAGAAAGTTTGAGTGTAGGTTTAAACTCAGGTCTAGCTAATGGCATCCAAAAACTTTACCCTCTTACACTTCAATAAAATCCAGTCTTAAGACAGCAAAAAGGTGGACTTACTGCTCTCACTGAAACATGAGCTCAGATTATACTATTTCTTGAAAGCACCTGAACGACCATGTGAAATTCATAACTTAAAACTAACTCATTGTGAATTTGACTTTTAAAACAGTTGGCCTGCTTTTAATCTGCTTCTACAAGCCTCAAGTAGTAAGAGCCAATTCAGAAAGTTCATTGCCAACGACAACAACAACAACAAAAAAATTATAACTTTTTAAGTGGAGTTTTAAAATTATATTGTTCCGAAGACTTATCATGTATACCAGATTTATATCGACTGTGGGGACTTTTTAGTGACAGAAAGCCAATCTTCCTGCTCAGTAACTTCTGTAGACTTTACGGAGGACCTCGCATTCTTGTGTTTTCTCTGCACTTGCAGGTGAATTGTATACAATTAAAGGTGCAACAAAGTCACTGTCATTCCGGGCAGGAGAAAAATCAATACACTATTTCTGCTTGGTATCAGTAAGTGAGAGACTTTTAAATGATCCCAGGGGTCCAAGCCTGGTTGAATGGACAGCGGGGGTGCAGATTTAGAGGGGTAGGAGGAGATGTCATGGAGTGCAGAAAGGCTAAGTATCACTGAAGCCGCAGGGACAGCTCCCTCCACCCTCACCTTCAGAGAAGTCTTGAGACCCTAGAGCTCAGAAGGAGCCGCTAGAGGGGGCGAACGTGAAAAAGCCTGCACCCGGCAACACACAACAGGCCACGATTACCGGGAGCCCAGGCTGGACAATGCAACCATCGTGAGGTACAGTAGGAAGCCGGGTGGCAACGCCACAACGCTCGCAAAACAGTCGAGGGGCCGCTATGAAATCTTCCGACTGAGGAGACGACAGAAAGCCCACTACAAAGGGCCGCCAAGGTCAGCGCATCCTTGGGACGCACTCGCAGCCTGGCCGGAGCGCTGCGGAAAGGACGCCGGACAAACACCACACAGCCGAGGAATCGGTGGGAGAGCCCGCGCCAGCCACACTTACACGCCCAGGGCGCGCGCCTCACGACGACGTAACAACACCGGCGTCCGGACGCTGACGACATGCGAGGGGCGGAGCCATGACGTAAGCGCGGAGCAGCGAGCCGCTCGCGGCAGGTGAGTCTAAGGGGACGTCTGGGCTGCGAGTAAGGGGGTGAGCAGAGGGGAACCGGCGAGCATGCGCACGGAGGGCCAGGCGGAGCCGGCGCGCGTGCGCACTTCTTAGTGCAGCGGTCGCTGGTTGCCGTAGCAACGAGGACCAGTTCTGAGAAGGTGCGGCTGAGAGAGGGGAAAGGCGGGTGAGAGTTTGATCCGCAGCAGCGCTGTCGGACGGATAAAGAAGCTCTGGTGCAGAGGGGACGAACGCGGGGTAGAGTTGGGGCGGGAGGTCCGGGTCACTGTGGGCGGTCCGCGGCTCCTGCCTGCCTGCGCGGCGCGAGGCTGCGATGTGGCCAGGGACCTCACGGACCAGACGTCCAACGACTTTATCTCTGGGGGCGTATTTTAAACTTCTATGCCGTCGCTCCAGTGCATTTCTATTGACGCGTGTATTAATTGCCTTCTGATCACTGAAATCAATTGGTGATGGATTAAATGTCTTGTCTCCTAGTCCGGTGTTTTCCTACCTGGCACAACCTTCTAACCGTGTGCAAGCTAATTACAAACAGGCAGTTTGCTCTTGTGGCTGTTAGTGCCAGGCAGAGGTTATTTATTTCTCACCTGTTGCCAGACTAAAGGATCACCTCTTCTCATTTATGGTTTCTCATACAGTTGGACTACATCTGGCACGTTTCGTTATTCTTTAAATTATACAGTTTTAATTCTTTAAATTATACTAGAGAACTCTAGTGAGGCAATTTTTTTTAATGTTCTTACCTTGATATTAGTCACAACGGCACAATAAATTATAGACTAAGTAGCTACCTATGGTTAATGATGGTAAGAATCTTGTTGAAAAAGTGAACTTTTTTTTTAATGATGTATACTTGGTCGTTACCAAGTTACAGGCATTTTGAATTTGGAAAATAATAACAGTGACCTTTCAGTATTTTATATGCCTTCCTCCAACCAAGGCCACGGTAAGGAATACTGCATACAAACTTCTTTCATAGATCTTCATGCCAGCATTGAAAAGTACCGAGAAGGTGAGCACATTGAAAACTGCCCTAGGCTTCCGAAGGATCTGAACAGCGGCTGGTTCTTTCCTTCGTCTTAAATCAGGTGTCTCACACATTAGTTTCTACGGGACTCACTTTCCTGGAATCATTTCAAGTGTTTGTTGCAGTGCTGGGGGTAGAACCCAGGGCCTCATGTATGCATGAACAGCTGCTCTGTGTGCACCTTTCTGAAACTTAGTCCTTAATACTATTCCATTATGTTGCTTTTTAAAAAGGTGCTTTTTCTCTCCACTGTAGAATATCGTGGACAGCAATGGTCCCAAAACTAAAAAGGTCAATAACAAATATGACCCCCCATTTTTAAGGGACTGGGAGCAGCAGTAACCATTTATGACTGTCTTGGGCAGAACAGTCCCTTGTCAGCCCTCAGGGAGGTTATCGTTTGTATAATCCTGCAATGTCAGCATTTCTGTGTATTTTATAAATGCAAAACTGAGCCAGAGATGTTTAAGTAGCTTGCCCAGAAAAGTAGAAAGCAGATTGGGACCCGGTATCTGTCCCCCCATATTCTGTCTGCCTGTGCATTGGCCAGGCTGAAGGTGGTCAGCGTGAGCCATACACCCACCTTCTTCACTGTTCCCCTTCTTGTCAGAACACAAACAGCACGCTGCTTTCCTGGGCGTCTCTGTTCTCTCTTGCTCCTGCCGTCTAACGCACATTTCCCTCTAGAAGACGTGGGCTAAATGTTGTCCTGAAGGGTCGTTCATTTATGTCTCATTCTGGTCCAAGACTCTGCTCTAAGACTCTGTTTTTGATTCTAGATTGTTCTTTATGGTCAAGTTCTTTCTAGCACCGTTGGTAAGCTGTTTGAGGACAGGGGTGGATTGGGCTATGACTATAAATTGGACAGCACGCTGGCATTCGTGTTACCGTCTCCATAGCCCTAACTGATCTGGATGTTTACATACACTCTTACTTTATGTTACAGCAGAAGAAGGGAAGTTACAGTGATGTGATGCTAGAGACTGTTAAAGCCACACCACAGTGTTTCCTGATACAACATGATAAAGAATAAGGTATCCCATCCTCCTCTGAACCGACCCATGCTTTTATTTACGGGGTGTAGTCTAACTGGACTTTCTTCAGGTATAAATAGTTTACAAACCTTGTGTTCTTGGGGAACTGTGAGCAGGAGTGGGAGGTGCATGTGATATGGTTAACAGACAGGCTCTGGGTGCTGCCTGCACACCTCTCCTGGCTCAGAGACCTGGTCTTGCAGGAAATATTTGAAGTTTTCACCAGAGAGCTTATACTTAAGAGCAAGATTCGTTTTAGGGTTTGCCTGGAGTGTACTTTAGTTATAGCAAAATAGCAAGGTCTTATTTAAGTACACACAGGTTTGAACTTATTGGTTTATAATTAAGGCTCCAGTAATTAAATGAAAAGATTTCCCTTTGTTTCTACCATAGCTGTTGGGCCTGGGGTTTGCTTGGATCAGGTATTGTATGGCATTCCTTCCCACTCACATGGTAACCTGCCAACAGGCAGCAACAAGGTCTCAGCTTTCTTCTAAATAATGTTACATGCTGCTCCACTAAATAAGACACTCCCTTCCCATTTTTTTAGGATCATTCATCTAAAAAAGGTAACTTAGCAGTCACTGCAGTTGCCTTACAGGACCACATATTACATGATCTCCAACTTGGACATCTCTCTGTAGCAGATCCTTGTAAGATAAAAGCAAAAAAGAAAGAGAACAAGTCAAAATCTCTCAAAAGAGATGCAACAGCCGTAATAGATACTGGGCTTAGAAAAACTACAGAGGGACCTAAAGTGGAAGATCCAGAAGAGGAATATGTTCTCGACCCCACACCACCACCGTTAACTTTAGGTAAGCTAACCTGCTCTTTTTTTCCTTTGGCTTAATTCTAACTAACCCAGTGTAGCCTTGTCAGGCTGGACGGTGCCCTGTTTACAGAGCTGAAGCAATGCTGTATTTGGGGTAAAAAGACAACTTTGGCATTTTCAGTTTATTGGCAGTCAGGTGTGTTGTTAATAAAGCTTTAATGCCAGCTCTTCATCTGCCAAGGTTGTTTTCACTCTGGAGGAAAAGTATTGGTGGAACTGTCCATAGACAAGATGACTGTGGGCAATACTCTTTGATGAAGTTGCAGCAGCAGAGGCAGGTGACTTGCTCTTGTGAGTCTGAATTCCTGAGTGTGTACATTGTGTCTGTAGCACTCCACATACTGCCAGAGTTGGATCTGTGCTTCTGTGTTTTTAAGTCCTGCTGCCTTCCTTTGCATATTTTATTGGCTTTGGGAGTCTCCTCCTCTAGCCCATGCTGGCCCTCAGCAAATGTCCTCACTTGAGTTGAGGCAGCAGTGTCTCCAGCTGTGCACAGGCCAACACTAATGCTCATGCTCCTCAGCCCAACACTTCCCTCGACTCTGTGTGGCGATCCCTTACTTGAACTAATTGTCTCACTGTTCCTTATCCTGGGGGTCTCCTGACGACATGTTCACAGGCTCGGCGCTTTTTGGGGAAACACTTTGCCATCAGCTTGAACAACATCCACAAATTTAGTGCCTTCTCCATTGTAACTGGATCCCTGTTATACACTAGGGCCATAACTTTTTCTTTGAAAGTCTCACTGTGTGGTTGAAGCTGCCTTAAATTCCATCTCCTCACTGCTGCTCCCACCGTAGGCTGATATGACTATTTCAGAAATACAATTGTTTTTTTCTATATTTGTAGTTTGGCACATAGAAGATTTCCTCTTACCTTGGCAACCTCTGCATGCAAATTTTTTCTGTAAAATCAAAAGCTTTCCCCGTTCCCACTTGAAGGAAGCTCTTTACTTCCTCTCTTGGGTACATCTGGGTGACTTCAACTCTGATGTGTTGCTCTGGAGTGACAGTGAACCCTAAGACTGTAGTACTGCCACGGTCTATCTTATCATCAAGACAACTTCAGAGGGACAAGGGGTACACCACATACACAGCCCAGATACACTAGACAAGAATGGATCATAGGGCAATGTGACATTTCGTTGTGCTGCTTAGATTGGAAAACAAAAAACCAAAAACTTACAAATTGGTTTTGGAATGTGCCCTTGATTATTTTCAGATGGTAGTTGACTGTAAATCATTGGAACCTCAGACAGTGCAACCACGGATAAGGAGGCATGACTGCAGTTGATAATTAGCTCACATTAATTCCCTGGTACCCATCATTATACCAGCATATTAAGACCACAGAATTCTTTATCGCATTCTTGCAGTCTTTTGTAAGTCTGAAATCATTTTATACTGGAAAGCTACAAATAAAAGATTCCTAGATGACTAGGCACGGAAAATAAGTCTGCTTATAGCTATTGTGTTGTAGTGTAGGTGTCAGAGACAGGAGGTAGTGGGAGGCCTGCACAGCAGAGAGAGGAAACTCACTCATTGCCAGTTACCTGGTTTGCACCCCTTTTGTTTCCTTTAGCTACTGGGATGAGGAGAAGAAAGTTTCCACATTTGATTACAAGTTCAGGATAGCCATCCAAGAGTGACAGACATCTTGAGAGAAAGCCTTGTCACTGATGTTCACCAAAAAAGCCTTTTCTCAGCTCCGATGCTTGTAGGGCAGGGTGCTATGGCAGATGTCTGCTTGTTCAGATTAGAGTCTGACCTCTGACAGTAGGAGTCACTTCATTACAGTAACACTCATCATTGCTCTAAGAATAAACAAAGACTGAGCTCATTGCCCAGGATGGGAGGCATTTCACCAAGACAGGAGAGGCCCTGACATTTTAGTGTTGGTATATTTTACCAGAAGTAAATCTAGTGAAGTGAATTAGGCTTCCATATATTAGATGTGAGTTTGGAAATTACAAATGTTGACATAATTTTTGTTTGTATGTTTTCACATGTGGAGGCATGCCATGTGCTTGTGGAGGCCGTATGCCAGTCACTGTCTGCGGAGGTCTGCATGACTCTGAATTGCCCTTTCCCAAGGGAAGAAGGAGTTGACAGCAAGGTTGGGGCTAGGGTAGTGACTGTGGTAGGCTCAACCAGCTTCCAGCAGTGAAAGCTTCAGGAGAAAGTGTCTCTTCTCCAAAGTGTTACAACTCTATATGACAGACAGACAGACACTCTCAGACTGTCTTTGTTTATTCCTTGTGGACAGGCTCTTACATACATTTTGGGGTGGTTTGGGGTCTAAAGGCAGGGGCTATTGGCTTGATCTGAGATGTTAAGGATGCCTTATCTGCATGTGGAGGGGCTTTGGGTGTTCCCCATATATGACTGACTGGTACAGCTCTCTCCATTGGGTGTCATGGTCACATGTCCCAAGACAGGAACCTGGTTGGAAGTAGATGCAACTCCTACCATCCTTAGGTATGAGGATGGTACCAGGGTTTCTGATCCACTCAACCTTGCCAAGTTTTTGTCTGGTGACACAGTTCCACTTGCTCCACAGCTAGAGGTTGGCATCACTTATTTTTTGAGACAGAGTCTCTGAACTAGAATTCACCAGTTAACCTAGACTAGCTGGCCAACAAGCTCTAAGGATCTCCTGTCTCTGCCTTGCCAGCACTAGGATTATAGGCACATAGTACCACACCAGCCTCTTACATAGATGCTGGAGATAGAACCCACGCGTATGTAGATAGCATTCTACTGACTGAGCTATCTCCCCCATTTCTGACATGCATTTTATGATTATTTCCTCTATTATTTTGTATTTTTCTACTTTGTGGTTTGCATTTTTATCTAGGCCAGTTTCATTAGAAATGTCTCTTTTGAGAAAAAACATCTTGGATTCTATCTACCGTTGGCTCTGGTTTTATGTTGGCTCCTGATTTCTTGGAATTTCTGCTGTTATCTTTGTTACTTCCTATTTGTTTCTTTCCCTTTGTTGTGTTTCCTTTTCCTAACATCTTAAGTAAAACACTGTTTGCAAATTTTGTTTCCTGGCAGATGCATCCAGATAGACACATCCCTGAGAATTGCTGCTTATTCCCACATGGACACCAGTGCTGTCATGGCTACTCAGCTCTTAGTACTATGCATCTTCGTGTTGCTCTCTTGTTTTTTTCTGCATCCCAAATTATTCTGTCCCATGGGTATCTGTTCTGTGACTTTTCCTAAGAAGACATGGACAAGTCTGTTTACCTAGGAAGCATATCCATTATCTTCTAGCCTTTCAGAATACATTTGTACTTCTACCTTGATTTTTTCTATACCAAGAGTGCTTTCTGATAACCCTCTGTCATAGCTTCCCATTTCTATAACATTTATTGTATATCATTGAAGATCTTGTTCCAGGTTGATTTTTTTAATGTACCTTTACCATTATGTAGCAGTTTGGAGATAGTGGTTTACACTTACAGTCCTACCAGCCCTATGCCCAGGAATGCTTCAGGTACGTTTTCAAAGTGAGTCTCCCCGTGGAGGACCTCATGTGATTGATACTCATAAACTTAAGGAAGGAATGTTTCTTTGGGTAGCACGTGATTGATGTGCACTTTGTAAGGGTCACTAGTGAGGGCAGCAAGGCAGGGCTGCAGAATGACAGTTAAAATAGGTGAGAAACATGAAGGAAAGTGGCCAAAAACAAGCAAACAAAAGCAAAAAAAAATAATTGGTGTTCTTCAACTTCTGTACAACTGTCAGTCCTGCTTGCTTGAAAAGTCACTTAGCATTCAGAATGATGACAGTCTGTATAATAAAAACATAAATCATTATTGAGAACTTGAAGGGTCATCACTGCCTTCATCCCTTCATAGAAAAGCATCTTGATGAGTGTTGTAAAAGGTTAAGCTGTAATGCCTCTGTAGAGTATATCTGCATACAGATTGTCTCTTTAAAATGTGACTACGTATGCTAACACATGAGCTTACATTGTGTCTTGTCTTTCCTGTAGCCCAGAAACTAGGTCTCTTGGCACCTCCCCCCTTGCCACTGTCCTCAGATGAATGGGAGAGAGTGAAGCAGAGGTCACTTCTGCAAGGGGACTCCATGCAGCCATGCCCAATATGTAAGGAAGAATTTGAGCTCCATCCCCAGGTACATAGAAGACAAAACTTTAAACCAGCCAGGCACTGCTTCCCTAGTAATAGCCAGTGAGCCACGCAGTTCCACCTTCCTTGTGACTTTCAAGTGAGAGAGACAGAGACAGAGGAGGGAGTGGGAGGGGAGAGGAGAGAGAATGTGTATGTATCTGAATACCATCACTTGACAGTGTCCACTTACTGGTGTGTCACTTAAAGTTCAAGTATGCCATTTGCATGAAAGAATGCTTTGAATATCTTTAAAATTTTTATGTGAGAATCCTGGTGTAAAGTAAAATCTTTGTTCACACATCTATTAAAATACAAAAGGTGGTTATCCTGGTTTGAAGAAAGCTCACGACCTGAAGCACAGACCCATTGCTGTGCCTGCCTAAACTCTCAGCTGCACAGAGCCAAGGTCATTCATGCTCTCAAACTTTGTGGAAAACTGATGCTTTCCCCGCCCGAGGCTTCTGTAGAGTGTGTAGCTTTAGCTTCTACATGGTAAGACCTGAGACAGCAGCTGAGAAGATCCAGCATGCACTCAGGCAGCAGCTGAGAAGATCCAGCATGCACTCAGGCTTAGGTTCCCCCGAGCTTATGGGCTCTCCTGACTGCACAGACTTGAATATGCTTCATTATCAGCAAGGAAACTCAGTTACTACACTTTTGCTCTTTGGTAATGTGAATGACAAAGATGCTAGAAGTACACTGATTCTTCCTCGCCAAGAAGACCAAATCTTATGCAGGAGGTGGATATTGGAAAGATTTTCGTCAGCCCCTGAACCACAAAAGTGTCCTATGCAGGACAGTTTATAATTTAGTGCTGGAGTACAAGAAGATTGCACTAGCTTCAGCAGCCCTATTTATTGTGCTGTATGTGCTTAAACTAGTTGTATGAAGAATGAGCACGTACCTATCTCAGAGTGTACCGGCTGGCTTTGTGCCAACTTGACACAAGCTGGAGTTATCAGAGAGAAAGGAGCCTCCCTTGAGGAAATGCCTCCATGAGATCCAGCTGTAAGGCATTTTCTCAATTAGTGATCAAGGATAGGAAGGCCCATTGTGGGTGGTGCCATCCCTGGGCTGGAAGTACTGGGTTCTATAAGAAAGCAAGCTGAGCAAGCCAGGGGAAGCAAACCAGTAACATCCCTCCATGGCCTCTGCATCAGCTCCCGATTCCTGACCTGCCTGAGTTCCAGTCCTGACTTCCTTTGGTGATGAACAGCAATGTGGAAGTGTAAGCCGAATAAACCCTTTCCTCCCCAACTTGCTTCTTGGTCATGATGTTTGTGTAGGAATAGAAACACTAAGATACAAGGTTTGGGTACACATTTCAGTAAATGTCTTTTTTTTTTTTTTTGGTTAAAGATACTAACATTGTTGTGTTAATATTGCACTTAGTATTCCCACATTAGATTTCTTAGTTAAAAACAATTTTCCTGGGTTAGAGAGATGGCTCAATGGTTAAGAGTACATACTGGCTGTTCTCCCAGGAGACCCAGATTTGATTCCCAGCACACAAATAGTGGCTTACGACTCTACTTCCAGATCTTCTGACCTATGGGTATCAGGCATACAAGAGGTGCACAGACATACATGAAGGCAGAATACCCAATCACTTGAGTGAGTGAATGAATGAATGAATCGATCAATGATTTCAAGGTATTTTCAAGTAATCACCTCTGCAATAGAAGATACCATCTAAAATGAGAACAGAACTCATGTAATTCAGAACAGGCCAACTCAGAAACTATGGCAGAATATAAATGTCCTCACTTGTATAACAATCACCATAAACTGTTCACCTATAATGAATAATATGGACCTTTCAAAATATAATATTCTAATGTTAGAATTATATAAGAATTATATTATTCAGAGCAAATTGATATCTGTTGATAAAATGCTTTGAAAATTTATATTAAAAAGAGAATAATTGAGTACACAAATTATTTTAATACAATAGCTTATTAAATTTAAGCTTACAGTTTGCAGGGTTCAGAAAAAGTTTTATGGGGCTAGAGCACTGGCTGCTCTTCTAGAGTATTAGGGTTCAATTCCTAGCACCCACGTGGTGCTTACAACCACCTGTAACTCCAGTTCTAAGGGATCTGATGCCCTCTTCTGGCCTTTATGGGCAGCAGATGGATGTGGTACACAGACATACATGCAAGCAAAACACCCATACACATAAAATAAATAGTTTTTAAAGGAAAGGTTTTAGGTTTATGAGCTCTATTCTAAAATTCTTTCCCTTAATCCCACTTTAGAGTACAGAGTCACGGGGGATGGTCATGAAAACAGGAGACACGCCTCTGTCCACTCACCGTCTCCACAGCCCAGCACACCTTCAGTGGCCAGTGGTCTAAAAAACACTCTTGGGTGTAAAGTTTGAGTCAGAAGGGTGAAGTTTTCTTATGAACACACTTGCTTTCAATTTTAAAAGGAAAATGTAGTTTGGGTCCATAATGTCTTGCTATTTAAATGTAAGATTCTCAGAATTATGTCACAGTAAGCTGCAGTTTGAAGTTTAAGAGTGTAATTTAGCTAGGCAAGGCTCTAGCAAAGATGTTTGCCTATCACATCTCTGCTTATTCTCTTACCAAGGCCACATGGACAGTTTCCTGCCTGCCCCACCCCATCTACCTAGCAATGTCTACCTTGGCAATCCTTGCACTAGGTTAATATCAAGCCTGATGTGGTTTTGTGGTATTGGGGTCACTGGCTTTGTCTAGATGATGTGTTTATGCTATATTACCCTTGTGAAAGTGACCAGCTGTCTGCATGTTACCTTCCAAGTATTCAGACTGCTCTGTTAGCAGATGCATTCCTAACCTAGGGCTCCTGTTCTCTTCTGCTGGACAGGTGCTGCTTTCCTGCTCACACGTATTCCATAGGGTAAGTAATCCTCCCCAGACCTGGCCTCCTTCCCTCACTTATTTAAAGAGCCATTTGTTGATCCATGAGCCCCATTTGTAGTTAGAAAAATGGCTTTAGGCACCTCATCCTGTTGTGAAAATCATGGATTTTGTATGGCATAACCACAAATGGTTGTGTAGCAGACTGTTACCTTCACATCAAAGCTGTTGATAGCTTACTTCCTGCTGGCTGTTTGCTCTGCAGTCTTATACCTAGTATTTTACCTTCACGCCACATGACATTCAGAGGGTTTTGAAGTCTCTGTGTGCATGATCTCTGGAAAAATATTTTTGGAGCAAGTTTCACGAGTAAGGTGTTAACATCTGATGAAACTTCTTCATGATCTCCATTAGACAGAGTCTCAATATGAGAAATAGAACGCTGTAATTACACTAGAAGTAAAAATGTTTATAAATAATTACTTGCAAAGTTTTTTTTTGTTTTGTTGTTTTTTAGGGCAAAATCTCTTCATTTCCCTCCCCTACTTGCAAAGTTTTAAATAAAGTCTTTTTCTTCAGGCATGTCTTCAGGCTTTTGAAAAGTTCACAAATAAAAAAACCTGTCCCCTCTGTAGAAAGAATCAGTATCAAACGAGAGTGATACATGATGGGGCCCGCCTGTTCAGAGAAAAGTGTGCCACCAGGTAAGAGGGGCTCAGTGCCTTGCAGAGGGGAGGCAGATGTTTGCAGCTCAGGATGTGATTACTAAACTAGAGGAGCACCAGAATATCCCAGGCTGGGAGGAATACTGAAGTATTTGTTAAAATAGGCCATTAGGAGTTAGAGAGATGGCTTAGTGGGTAAGAGGACCAACCGTTCTTTTAAAAGACCCAGATTCAATCCCTAGCACCTATATAATGTGGCTTTCAACTATCTGTAACTCTGTTCCCTAGGAACTGGATGTTTTGATCTCCATGGGAACCAGACACACATATATGTAGCAAAACATTCATGTACATAATAGAATATTTTTAAAAATCTTAAAGTAAGGCTATTGAATGGTTATCATTTTTCTATCTCTATTTTAGAATCCAAGCCTATTGGCGAGGGCACATCGTTAGAAAGTGGTACAGAGACCTGAGGAAAATGGTCCCGCCTACAGATGCCAAATTAAGGAGAAAGTTCTTTGAGGAAAAGGTGGGTGTGTCTCACTACCTCTGCACACACATACGGTCTGTGTGAGTGAGCATCCAGGACTGGGGAAGCCACCGGCAGTGTGACTGCCACCCACTTCACGCTCAGAGCTCTTGGCTCAACTCAGTTGCCTCCAACCTTGATGCATGAAATGATGATATTCAGATCAGCATTGTGTGCTGTTAAGTCAGGTACCATCTGGTAAAGTAAGACAAAATTGAGATTTTACAACTCTTAAGAGCCCAGTTAATGCCTGCAACATCAGTGAAAATGAAGACCTCACTAACATCTCCCAATAGCTGGCTGGGCCTTGTGAGGTCACCATTTGACAGAAATAGACAGCTCCCGTCTGTGCTTGCTTATGCTCATGTACCACGTTTTATGTTCACTTGGTGGGGTGTGGGCAGGGCTTGTTTAACAGTTTTCTCTATCTCCACTTATACAAAAAGGACAGTTGTTGATATAACCAACCCCAAATCGCCTTTCTCATGCCTGTTCCAGCATGGCAGGCCTAGCTACCATGAGTAGGTGCTATGGGGCTCCTTTCCTGACCTGGGGTGTCAGTGTCACTGCTGGCCTAAGAATCAAAGAAATTATAAAGAAACACATCATAGGCACTGAAATTTTATAGTTGTTAAAAACAATATTTTTTTTCCAAGTTAACTTTCACGCACCTTATTTTAGGTTGTCAATGTGCTATATTTGTGGTAACATTGTGGTATCCCAACATGATACTCTCAAGTCACTGACAAACTCCTCAGTCAGATGTGGTGCTGCATATCTGTAGTACTAGCACTTAGGAAACTGAGGTAGAAAGATTGCTTGAATCTGGAGCTTGAGGCCAATCTGGGCATCATAGCAAGACCCTACTGTATAAGCTTCTCACAGCCTCACTGTGCTACCATGACTTCCGATAGCAGCACCATTGACACATTTAGTTTAGCTCTTTGTTGGTGAATGATCATAGACAGCATTTGTCTTAGTCAGGGTTTCTAATCCTGCACAAAACATCATAAGCAAGAAGCAAGTTGGGGAGGATAGGGTTTATTCAGCTTACATGTCCACAATGCTGTTCATCACTAAAGGAAGTCAGGCCTGGGACTCACACAGGGTGGGAACTTGTAGGCAAGAGCTGATTCAGAGGCCATAGAGGGATGTTGCTTACTGGCTTGCTTCCCCTGGCTTGCTCAGCTTGCTTTCTTATGGAACCCAAAACTACCAGCCCAGGGATGACACCACCCACAATGGGCTGGGCCTTCCCCAACTTGATCACTAATTGAGAAAATTCCTTAGAGCTAGATCTCATGGAGACATTTCCTCAAGGGAGGCTCCTTTCTCCATGATAACTCCAGCTTGTGTCAAGTTGACACACAAAACCAGCCAGTACAGCCTTTAATGAAATAAGTGGTTCCTTATTATCTGTTTTCCTAGTTATTGTCTTCTCTAGGCACAAGACTGAGTGACCATAGCCATATACTTTCTGGTCCCATCAGAGACTCATTTATCTCAGAGGAAGATATGAAGTATCTATGACCTTGTATGTGGCTTTGCCCATACCAAGGTGAGCCAGCCCAATTCAACTATGCTATAACAACACTGATTATAAAGCAATATGATTTTTTCTAGTACCTTTCCTAGGCAATAAAGGCACGCAATCACACAACAACAAACAAACAAAAGAAAACCCACAATTATTTGTTATAAGCAATACAGTTATTAGAATATAATTAGAACATTTGACATGTGGTTGTCACTCTGCCTCAGATTTAACTCAGAAAAACCCTGGGTTTCCTTGAAGAGTGGGATGGCATTAAATGTGATATGGATGCAAAGCTAATGGCATTGCACGCTGCAATATGAAGTCAAAATGGAGTGTGGGTGGTGACTAGAAGATGACTGAGGTACTGCTTGCCCTAGCCTGCACAAACTCCTGCCTCTGAATATAAGAGGGCAGCAGGAGACCTACAGGCAGAGGCCACAGAGACTATCTTCCAAGTTGGAGTTGACCAAGAAGAAAAAAGAAATATCTCAAACAACCTTGATTTCTCCTAGCCAAATAGGAAACACAAGCTATCAGGATTTCTAGAGAGCTTCCCTCGGCCTGTTTACTGGTGAAAAGCTCCCTGTATTCCCAAATTACAGGATTCTTTCTCAAATACTGCCATTTGCAGAAGAAATAAAATTGATTAAAAGTCCTGATCATTAACTGGATAAAAAGGGTATGTCTGTCTTCACTTCCTTGGATGGGCTGTTTCTCTTTCCCCGCATAGATGACAGCATGCTGGCTTCCCTTCCAGGTCTTTGCTCATTGGTCAAGATGATACCCTGAACCAAACCAGGAGTTTTGGGCCAATTTATAGTTTTCCAGACATCTCTCCTTAGAGCTCAGTTTCGGGTAGAAGTTCTTCTTCCATGCAGACTGATGTCTTGTACAGTTGTCATCTTTCTGTATTCTCCTGTGCATCATCTTCAGGGGCCTGATGGCCAGCCTTGTTCTCTCAGTCATTTTTAATAATTATATTTTGGGTTTATCTTGAGGTAGAGTCACAGTTTGTTGCCTAGGCTGGTCCTGAATTCATAAATTGGGAGTGTAAGCTGTGACTACAAGCAACCACCAGTGAGCCAGAAGCCCTTTGTAATTTATTTTTTAAGATTTATTTATTTATTTTATGTATATGAGTACACTGTAGCTGTCTTCAGACACACCAAAAGAGGGCATCAGATCCCATTACAGATGGTTGTGAGCCAACATGTGGTTGCTGGGAATTGAACTCAGGACCTCTGGAAGAGCTCTTAAGTCAGTGTTCTTAACCACTGAGCTATCTATGCAGCCCCCACCTTTGTAATTTCTAACGTGCAATAATAATATATGACTTATAAGTTGAAGTCATTGTTTGCGTTTGCAAAATTTTAAGCTAGTCCTGATAACTATCTACCTTCCATATGTGGATAGTTAATGTGTACATTAATAACTTTAGAAAGTCTGTGCTTTATAAGGGAATCATGATAATCAGGTGATAATCCTAACTACACTGTTTTTTATCTGTGATGTTTTGACAAAGCAGATTAACTTACATGGTCTGAGAATGTGCGAAAGACTCAATGCTAGGTAGCTGGTTTCAGAACCCAGTGATATTTTGGAAGTTTGTGAGGCTGCAGTCTGAAGCAAAGGTAGCCTCAGTAGTGTCTTAGGGTGGCCCCGATGGCTCTGCTCTATGTCCCAAAGCGTTTACAGATGCTGAAAGCATTTGTTATATCTTTACTTGCTACAAATTAACCCCACCATTAGTTTTCTTAGAGTTTTTTAAGTTCTCCATGTAAAAAAGTAAATTTTCAGTTTCTCTTAAGATTGTCAAGGAAAACTAGAACTAGCCATCAAATGAAAGCAGAGCTCTCTGCTCACTGCCACCTCCCATCCTGCAGGGAAGGCCTGGGAGCCCTTGCTGGCCCTCAAGGGACCCTCTGGCTTTATGAGTCTATTACAGTATCAATACCACTTTCCTGAAAAGGACAGCACAGTGGCAGTTGTGTTCTCTTTGGTCTGAGGTTCTTGATTAACAACCAAGAACAAAGTATTTGTTGTCCATAGAGAAAAACAGTGGAAGTGAAAGTCGATACACTAAGGAGGTCAAAGCTGGGGACACACAAGACTGAAGCAATAATGAAGTTTCCCATCAAAGAAAAGCCCAGGGTGGAAGAGACTGCGGCTCAATTCTACTTAACCTTTAAAGAATAGAAGCAGTGACTTTTTAAGCTACCCTGTCAAATAAAACGGGAAAGAGTGTTACTAAGCCCTGTCTTCAGTCAGTATTGCTCTTATTTTTAATTTTTACATAAGGATACAACAAGAAAATTACAAACCAATTCCTAATAAAATACTAGGCAAGCTGAATTCCATAACACATTAAAAAGATCATTGTGTTATGTCTCTGCTGGTTACTATTACTGTTGCTATAGTGAAACACTCATGACCAAAGGAGTTTGGAGAGGAGAGGGTTTATTTGGCTTATGCTTCATTGTCACTGTTAATATCAAAGAAGTCAGGGCAGGAACCTGAAGGCAAGAGCTGTAGACGCCATGGAAGGAGCGCTGCTTACTGGCTTGTGCCACCTGACTTGATTAGCCTGCTTTCTTGTAGAACCCAGGACCACCAGCCCAGATGTCGTACCATCCACAATGGGCTGGGCTCTCCCACATCATCAGTAGTTAAGGAAATTCCCTACAGATCTGCCTGACCTTATGGAAGCATTTTCCCAATTGAGGCTCCCTCCTCTCTAGTGACTCTGACTTGTGTCAAGTTGACAAATACTAGCCAGCATGGTTTCTGAATGATACAAGAAAATACCACTGGAAACAAAAGTCAGAAAGGTTTGTTTTGACTCCCAGGTTCAGAGGTTATTTCAGCACAGAGTGCCTGAAGGGGAAGTCCATCACAGCAAGAAATGAAGAACAACTGGAGAACTTCACCCATAATGGCAGGAACTTGGTATAGCGTATTCACATATTGGTAGTCAGATAGCAGGGCACAGACCCAGAATCAGATGTCACCTTCAAGGACTGAACCTAGTAGTAGACAACTTTTGCTAGCTAGGACACAGTTCTAAATATCTCACAATATCTTAATACAGTGACACCAGCTAGAGACCAAATGCTCAAAAAACTGAATCTATGGGTCATAAGTCACATTCAAACCATTATAACCATAATGAAGTTGATTAAATTCAGTCTTTCAATGTAAACGTGGTTCAACATCTGTAAAACAACAAATATAATAGCACATATATGCAGAAGCAGAAATCAATTATGGGATCATCTCATAGATGCAGAAAAGGCCCTTCCTTGACAGTTCAACATCCCTTCATGATAAAAGTCCTAAAGAAACTCAAGAAAGAACAAACATACCTTAACAGAATAAAGTGCATATATAAAAAAGTTTAGCCATCTTTATACTAAATGGGAAATCCCTTAAAACCTTTCTCCTAAAACCAGGAAGGAGACAGGGACTGAGGAGCCACTCAGTATAATATTTGAATTCTTTTACAGAGTGATCAGTAAATACAAATGAAAGGAAAAATCAGGTACAAGTGAGAAAGGAAGTCATAGCACACTTGGCAAATGGTACAACCCTGTTCTTAAAAAAATCTTAAAGGCTCCTTCAGAAAAGGCTTCTTATGAACACTTTAAGTCAAGTGGCAGGATAAAATAGAAAAACTTTCTATATACCTATAACAAGCATACTGAGAAAGGAATGAAAACAATCCCATTCACAATAGCCTTAGAAAAATAAAACTCCAGGAACAAACCTAACCAAGGAGATGAAAAACAATGAAAATTTAAAACACTGAATTATTTAATGAAGACACTAAAATATAAAAAGACTTCCTATACTCATGGAATGACAGGATCAATACCATGAAAACTGGCCATCTTAGCAAAACTGACCACCTTAGCAAAAGCAGTTTACAGATTCTGTGTAATATCTATCAAATTTCTGAAAAAATTCTTGAAAAGAAGCCTCAAGTGCATACAGAAGAACAAAATAGCCAAAGCAACCCTGGGCAAAGATAACAATCCTGGAAGTAAGATACCAGACCTCCACATATACTGGAGTCCTTATAACAAAATCAACATGGTGCTGACACAGAAAGGCCAAGTGGACCAATGGGGTAGAATGGAGGACCTGAAATAAACCCAGTCTACAGCCACCAAATTCTTGACAAAGAGGCCAATGCACACTGAAAACAAATCTCAACAACTATGCTAGGAAACTGGATTTCACATGAAACATTACACCGGATCCCTCTCATCCTGTGCACAATTCTATTCCAAATGAAATGTGCCTTACAGTAGCACCAGAAACTACCAGAGGGAAACATAAGGGAAGCACTGTTAACATAGGGAACGATTGTCTAATGGGGACTCCAATATCCCTGAGAGTAATACTGAGAATGAATAGTGGTGCATGGAACTTAAAGAAACAATTGGGTGGAGAGACATCCTACAGAATGGGAGGAAAAGTACTTGCAAGCTATTCATCTGATTGTGTTTAGGCTATATAACAAACAAACAAAAAGAACCAAAAACATACCCAAGTGAATGGCAGAGACAATTCTCAAAATTTAAATTTTAACAAAATGAAAAAACAGCCACTGTTCTCAGACCAAACTAGGGAAATGGAAATCAAAATTATTCTGATAACTCCATCTCCTCCTGTTGAGAATAGCTAGGATGAAGAAGGCAACCACAACACACTAGTAAGGTCTGAGAAATAAAGGGCTCTTACTGTTGCCACAGGAATAGTTACTGCTGCCCCCAGTATGAAAGTCAGCATGGAGATTTCTCCAAAATCAATTTCAAATTGAGCCATCATGTACTATAGCTGTGTGACTCTTAGGCACATACCTAAGTATCCTAACCCTTAAAATAGACTTAACTGCACAGCCAGGTTTACTGCATTACTGTTCACAACAGACAAGGTTAAAGAGACATGTATACCATCAGGTGCATAAAGAAAGAAAATAGGAAATGTGGTTGATATATCAAATGTAATTTTATTCTGGCAAAATAAAATTATGAGGATGGTTGAGTTCGTATGCACTTTGATAAGCAGTCCATTTAAATGTCATTTAGTACAAGGTGAGAATAAATTTCAGGATTTCAGGTAATCACTCTTACAGATCCCACCAATTTTGCCAGCCCATGTGAAGATGGACTTCTAACCTACTGGCATCCTGTCCTCCAATATTCAGGCAGGTAGAAATTCTGCAAAGTCAGAAGACGGTTCTGTGGATAAAAGAGCTTGCTGTACAAGTGTGAGGACTTGAGTTCAAATCCCCAGAACCCATGTAAAAGCCAGAGAATAGCAGAGACGTCTGTAACTCCAGAGCTTCTATGAGGAGACAGGAAGTAGATACAGGAAATTCTGTATAAGCTCTAGGGCCAGCTAGTTTGGAGTGCGGGTGGGGGCAGTGGGGGTGGGGGGCTCTCTCAAGTGGAAGGCAAAGACTGACGCACAAAGTTGTCCTCTGACCGTCACATGTATGACCCCCCATGAATACCCCTGCAAAAGTTAGGAAAAAGGAAAATGCAGCATCAAGAAAGGATAATTCAAAGAAAAGGTGACGCGGGATTAAAGCACAGGAAGAAATCAAGTATAACTGAGGTAAACTTACCTGTTATGCAACAAACTCTTGGACTGCATTGCTGTGAGACACAAAATGAAACAAAAATGTTCAAAGTAAATTCATATTAAAACACAAATGAGAGCTGGCACGGTGGCCTACAACTGGAGGCTAACACAAAAGGATTTTGAGTTAGCATCTAATATGAAAGGTATTTTAAAAGTAAACCTTGGAAAATAAAGTGTATTTTAAAAGTAAACACTGGATGATAAAGTATCACCAGGTTTAAAACACTGAGGAGAAAGACATCCAAATATATGGAAATCATGATTAAACTGTAAGAGGCTCATATACACCACCCAATGCCATTAAAGGCCAAAATGTAATTGAAATTAGTAAGCACAGAAAAAAAAATTAAACTATAACAGAAACTCACATGAGCATTTCAATTTCCCTAGAAAGATAACCAAATGTAACAGCCATTCCTAATCCTGACCACCAGTACCAGAACTCAGATGGAGTTTGTTTAAAATAAAGGCTGTTTATTGGGGCTGGAGATATAGCTCAGTCATTAGGCTGCCTGCTCAGCATGCAGCCAGCCCTAAATTCAATCTTCAGTACTACATAAACCAGGTATGACGACAGCATATGCCTATAAGCCTAGCACTTAAGTAGGTATAAGACTGAATTTTTAAGATTATCCTCACCTACATCCTTGGCAAGTTAGAAGCTAGCCTGGGGTATATAAGACCCAGTCTTTAAAACAAAACCCTACATATCACACCATGACAATATAGCCCCAGATTGCTCAGCAACAGAGCCCTTGCCCAGCAGTAGTGCAAGGAAGACAGAATATACTGGATGTGTGTTACAAATGCTATTGTATAATGATAAAATACACAGAAATCACATAGAATTATCAAACTAGGTATAAATATGTGCTAATTAGTTGCTGTACAAGCACAGTGATCAGACGTAAATGCCAGAAACTCTCCCTTCATAATAGTTCCCACTCTAAGCGTAAAGTAGTCAGGCCACAGAAGGACTTCTAATACAGCCAAAGTCTTGAATAAAATGATTAATATTTTATGGTGGATTCATAAACATCTGTTTCTCCAGATGGATTTAATGTGACTTTTAACTAAAAAACTTAATAAGCTTGCCTATGCATCTCGAATTGTACAAGTCAACCTAACACTTACCTAGCTTGATAAGTGGAAGAGCCATCTTATGTTTGAATAGACAAATCTTTGAATAAAAAACATATTTGGTAGCTAAAGTCTCCATTAAGTAATGGACAACTGGTGAAGTGTAGAAAGCTACATAGATCAGCATATAAAATCATCTGAACTGAGAATTTTAGTGCATTCACATGAGAAGGGCAAGAAAACATTATTTCCTACCATAATCCATCAGTGTTGCTAGGGTTTTGAATATATAAACACTGAATGAAATTAGGGTCAAAGGATAATTCCTGGGCACCATACCTTGTTAGGTGGAAGGCATGAGCTTGTGGATAGGACAGAAGCCACTGCATCAGGTTGCCAGGAACTGGGACCTAGAACCTTTGGATGCCTCTCAAGACCAGCAAGAAGGAAATCTGATTGTTCTGGGCACAGCAAAGTAGCCATCTTTATTGCTAATAAAACTATAGGGTTAGTGAAAAAATATTAGTTTACAGACATATATAAATGTTTAGGAGTTCTAACCATTTTCGTGTATTTTTAAAAAGTTTCATCACAGAAGTGAAATTAATAATTCACAGTGTGACTAGGACAACAAGTGTTACAGAAAGTTAGTACTGTGGCCCAGCAGTGCATGTGCAAGAAAGACTTGCTCAGCCTGAGGCACTGCACACTGCATTAGTAAGTTCAATATAGTTTTATGATAATAGAAGCAATTTTATTTGTTAACAAGAAAAATGTTTTCATTAAAAAGAAGTTTGATGTTTTTAATTTAGAAAGGCTGTAAAGAATGTGTGCATATGAGTATGTGGGTGTGTTTGTTCAGGTATGTGTATGTGTATACAGGTGTGTGTACAAATGGTGTGAATGTGAGTGTAGGTGTGTGTGTGAGGGTGAGTGTGTGTGTGTGTGTCTATGAGCTTAGCCAGAAGCTTGCCCTGTTATACTGGTCTCTACCTTCTTTCCTTGAGACAGGGTCTCTCCCTGAATGTGTGGCTTGCTAGACTAATTGGTCAGCAAGGACCAGGAATCGACCTGTCTCATGGGCTTGCAAGCACAGGCATCCATGTCCAGCCTTTTACTCTGGTACTGGGGATTGAAACCAGGCCCTCATATTGGAGCACCAAGTGCTCTTTATCCACTGAGCCATCCTCTTGCCCAAAATACCTTAACATACGGTTGTAAATAAATATGCTTTAAGAATTAGACAGTATAACTAAAATAAAATGTAACTGCTTACCCTGGCTCCTCAATATGTGAGAAACATTTTTACAATCAAAGGTAGTTATCCCAGCAAAGACCCTTATTCCCTGAATCCCCATCCCACTCAAGCCAATTAGCCAATCACATCAGATTATAAAGTGTAGCTCCCACCTGTAGGATGAGAAATTGTTACTTCCTGCCTGTCTATTTCTGTGTTAATGGAAAACAGAGGCCATCTTGGTCAGATGTGTTTACTAGCCTGGTTAAGGTTCCAGGGCACCCTTTATAACGAAAGAAACTGTCTTGGTAAACTTATTTTCACTTTCTCTGATTCAGCCTAAGCTCATCTAGTTTGTTGAGTTGGTTTTTGAAGTGGCCCTGCAGCTTGAACGTATGAAGGTCTTCAAAAACAAAACTGTTTACAAAAATTAAAGTCCAGTTTGAGGGAAACCAGGATGCCTAGAGGTTTCCTAGAGCTAACTACCTTAAGAACAAATTCCAAAGCCACAATGAACAATGGCTCTAGCAAGCTTCCTTGGGTGAGAGACTAGCTTTGTGATGCAGTTAGCAGCATTCCAGAAATACCAAAGTTTTCTAGGAAGATAGGAGGCCCTGTGTTTTTTTTATGTCTGCTGGCCCACCTTAACGGCACAAAACTTCAGATCAGTAATTAAAGTTCTGAGAGATCTGATTGAAGGTTTGAGTCAGAAACTGGAGATTTTAGTAACCAAGTCATAGTGAATAACAATGTGGAGGTAGCAAATTGTCCATCTGTGAATGGCACAATTCTTTTAATCTGGAAATTACCACATACTTAAAGATATATCTCCGTTTTCACCATGAACAAAGAGTAATGTAAATTCACTTTTACATTTTCAGTCAAAAGAAAAAAAAAGAAATTACAAGTTACTAAGAGAAATAAATCTGACTCATTGCTGTCAAAGACGGGTAGACACTGCTTCAGTGGGTCCTCAGGAAAGTGGAAGTGGCAGCGGGTCCCTTCCCCAGCAGCCACTGTGATCTGTGCCTCAGTGGAAACCAGAATTAGAGACATTTTAAAAACAAAATATCATTTATCCTAGTATCATATAATAGCGCTTAAAACAAAAGTCTTGCAGCACCAGAATGACTGCTGCGCTGCAGCTGTGCTTTACAAAACTGACCTCAGCAGATACTCTGCTGCCTTAGCTGACACTTTGGTAAAACCTCCAGTCAGTCTGCTGGGGAACAAGTGCCCTGGATCCAACAAAAGTCAGAGAAAAAGTCTAATGAATAGAAAAGGATGGGGTAATAATGCACTTGGGAGCTTTGTCCTCGAATGCTCCATGTGCTGAGACGAATATGTTTTCAGTACTCTGGATCAGGTTAGCTCAGGTCGTTCTGATTTTATAATCTATCTTTCTAAAACATGGCTCTACATTTTCCCCTTCTGTTACCTGGAGAGCTGATGAAGCTCTTTTCTTTGGGTTTTATCCATCTACATTCTACAAATACAATGTGCTCATAAACTAAGACGTTCTCTTCTCAAGGTGGTCTGGCTTTAAAGTATCATAGGCATGCGGCTAGCAAAACAGAAGCAGAGTGGTGTAGTGTGACAGAGCAGGTTCTTTTAAGCACACTGAACTTTTGTGGTAAGAACTGCAAAGGTCAGGTGTTAGGTTTTGTACTAGTGAGTGTCAGGATTAAAATTCAGCGAGGGAGTGTTGGACCTGTCTGTCTGATACAGTAGTCTTGATACACTTACTTGCTTGGAAACTCAGATCAAAGGACCTAGAAAGGTCAGGGTGGGGGGTTGGGGGGGGTAGCTGATGTGCTAATTCCCCAGCAGTGTGTACAAAAAGCCTAGTGTGGCCCAAAGTGCAGTGGCCACTCCTTGGATGCCTTTGATCCTTATCTGGAAACTTTGCTAGCATCAGTCATATAATTGAGGCATGGTCTTTTATTGTTGCAATTAAAAGTTTCCAAATGCACTATGTTATCTCTGCCCCAGCTAAAGTCCAGACCATTGTTTGAGAGGTGAGGACTTGAAGGCCCAGCTCTCCCACACCCCCAGCCTGTGATTTCTCTAGCTTTTTCATTTCCATCTCACCAAACAACATAATGGTCCTGAAGTTTGTTCATCCCTTTGACTTCCTTTATCACATAGAGATGGCAAACATTCTGTTGCTAACTTGAAGTGGCTCCAAGCCTGGAAGGATATTAAACCAGTAAAAGCTTATCAGCTGATGCATTGAGATGCTATAAATTCCAGGCTTTTCATTTTGCTTTTGAGGGTGACCCTAAGTCAACACATTAGTAAGCAATTTGCTGACATGAGATGGATCACTTAAGACTCTCCTGAGCAGACAGAGTTCACCTAAATGCTTTTGTTGGTATTTTTTTCTTAACATTTAGCCAGTGTACTGTTTTCAAGTGACCAGCAATTGCTTTACATATCAAGTACCTGGACTCCTGGTTATTAAACTCATCAAATATCCAAAATAGGACACTCCAAAGAAAAAATGTTAAGGTACTCATATTTCTAAATTGAATTTTTATGTTTACCTGTTTATGTGAAATTCATAATATTAAGCATTAATGTTTAAAAACAAGAACTAAGTTGATATGTCTTTCTTGTCATCTTTGCCCTTTGAATTATGAAGGTTATTAATTAACATAAGTGAGGATATAAGAATTTCTGAAAACAAGAGTTTGACATTTCAGAAATATTTAGTAGTTGCTTTGGATCGACTAGGGTGAGCACTCAGTAAATATGTGTTGACTTGGCTTCTTCAAGTAACACTCTGCTACTGACAACTGCTCTAGCCCTGCAAAGATTGCTGTTGCTGATCTGAACACTCAGCCTCTAAAGAGCAAGAGCAGTCCTTTCTGCTCCTTCAGAAACACACCCCGAGAGGCTTCAGTGTGTTGACAACTTTACATCAGTGTTGTGCTTTTCAGCTCAACACTGGTGTTCTACTGAATTTTACCACCAGAAGTTACTTCAAAGTCTAGATAAGCATTGTTCCTTTTCACCTTTTCCCTCCTCCAAGAAAGAATTTGTAGTGTCCAGCTTCCAAATATGTACATTTCGTGCATCTCATTTCTAATCTTTTGCAAACGTCAAGTCAACGTTTTTTAGTGCTAAGAACTTTACATAGATGGATCAGGTGCTTCCCTAGACCTGTGTTACTCATCTGAGGAAATGTTCACAAAATAGGTAACACTGGCCCACAAGGGTCCCAGAAGTCCAGTGGGAGAGCAGAGGAGAGATTGCTTTCAGCCCATGTCATGGCAACACAGACAGTACAGGAAGAGGAAAAAGCAGCAGCTATTCATAGAACTAAGCAAACACATGGGCCAGACCACAGGATTCCTTCAAGACAGCTTTTGCTGTAGTCAGTGGTGACAAATGACACAGTCCTAGGAAAAGCCAGTGCAGGCCCAGCTCTGACCACCTAAGTTCTACAGCACAGTACAGTTTGCCCTGTCCTCATCCCCCAGCAGCCTGCAGGTCCCGGGACACCAGCACTATCAGTAGTGTTCCTACGACTTTAGGAGTTCTTCATTAAAGAACAGTGTTTGCAGTCTTTGATCCTCATGGCTTTACACTGCCTGTTAAATACTAGCTCAGTCCCCAGCCTGTTTTAATAACTAGCCCCACACAAACAGTGTAAGCCCTTTTCTACTTCCTCAGGTAAGGCTTGTAAGTGATAAAGTGAAATTTAGTTTGGGTTGAATAAAATGCCTTTAGCCATCATCACATATGAAAGAAATGATTTTTTTGTTTAAAAACAATTTCTTTCAAGCTACTAAATTTTAAAATAATAAGGTTTATAAAATTAAAAAGTTAAAAAAGAAGCGTGAGCTGGAAGTGTAAAGGTGGCACTACTCTATCTGGCAGTTAAGTTCCTCCCTGAGTGCCAGGCCAGCCAGAGCTACAAATTAATATTCTGACTCAATAAAACAAAACAAAAAAAGATTAAATTTCAAGAAACAGTAAATGCCATGAGAGCAGACAAGGAGAAAGGAAGGGAGGCAGAAAAGGACTTGTTGGGAATAAGGGATATAGAAAGATAAATGTGAACAAAAACAAAGCCAGTGGACCCCCACCATCCCTGGAAGGGTGTCTTGAAAGGCCTGACAAGCAAGCTGCCTCGGGCCATCTACAGGATGGCAGGATCCAGTGTTTCACTAGTTGGCAGGCAGCCTTATAGCGGAGTAGGCTTGGAGCTGGCCTAAGAGGCCACTGGAGGGTAACAGCCATAACACATAGGCAGTGCCTACCAGGGATGTGCTCAGGGACAGACCACGGGATTTGCTCATGAATCAATGTAGGATCTTGAAGAAAGAGGCCTACAGTTGTGGTCTTGTGATTTGGGACCCCCTATCCAAACTTAGCTCTGTTTTGGAGTTAGGGAGGACCCCTTAGGCGTGCTGCTTGGGGTGCCTGTGAGATCTCAGAGTGAAGTGCTTCCTGGCCTGAATTCAGAGGAGTTAATAGTACTACAGTAAGCTGCAAGGTACAGCAAGGAAAGGACAGAGGCCAGAGTAGGACTCAGGAGACAGCTAGCAGAGAGGTGAGAGAACACCATGTCTGGGATGCCCTCTTATGTCTCATGCTCCCAGAAGGGAGGGACCAGGTGTGTGTGTGGGAGGCCCCTTGCTCCCAGCGTGGACATGTTAAGAGAGCCTCCCAGAGGAGAGGGTAGTGTGCTGATCATTGACAGGTCTGGAGCTATGAGATGGGAACAGCTGCAGCTAATGACAATTATGTGAGGGATATGAATGCTATATTCCAGATGACGGGACCAAGCCATGAAAACACCAAAAAAAATTTTAAATACAATTTTGCTCTTTCCTCTGGCCTTGTAAGTTGTGATTTAATATTTAGAGTAACTTTGTAAGTTACTAGCATGAGCTTATCACTTACCTTTAACTGTATGGTATCTGTTTAAGTAGTGATCTGATGACTAAATTCACATGTGGGCACACAGAGTTAACAGTTTCTTGCCCTACACACATGCCCATCACTCCTCAGCAGAACAGCTGCAGAGCTGAAGGATCTGCCTGCTTGGGCTCTGGCCATGCTCAAGTTCCAGTAGTCTATCTTTGTCACCTCAAGCCTTGCTCCACACTGCCACATTGTGTTGTCTTGTGTGGCACTGCTCCTGGGAACATGTGATCCCCAGAAAGGAAACCAACAACAGAGCAAAGTCACAGTACCACCAGAAGCCAACTTGGTGAACAATGAATTTATCGAGTTTACTGAAAAAGAGGATGGATGATTCAAAGGCAGATACATCACAGAAAGCCCAACACAGCATGGAGATGCCCTCTACATAGCATCCGAGTAGTTCAGTGAATCACAGGTCTCCTCTCCTCAGCAGTCCTTAGTTTTTACATAATCTTTGGGGAAGGGGCCTTGGTTAGTGCTCAATTTCAGGGACTTCCAGAGACTGAGTTGTTTACTTCCTGAGTCTTAATCAGCTTCTTTCCGGGATGGAATTTCTACATAGCACTGGGGTCACTGGTGACTACTTTTCTCCCAGGGAAAGGGTCCCAGCTGCCCTGGCCACCATTACCTTCTCTCAGTGGGAGTGTCTCACAGAAATCATAAATGGAGATAGTGTTGGTAGGCCCCATCATCTTATTAGAACTGAGAAGGAAAAGTCAATGAATACAAAGGACAAAAGAAACAGCTTGAAGCAGCAAAGGAAAAGGATTTTCCAGATCTGAAGCTACATCAGACCAAACTTGCGTCGTCTCATCAAAGGCCCTCAGTATGACATAAAGAGGGTCAGTGTTCCACCTAGTAAACGTGTGGATGACCTTGGGCTGAGAATTCCGACAAGGTATTGAAGGAAAGAGAACCTGCACCACACAGATAGATGTCTCAGAGGTGCAGCAGAAGCCAGAAGGCTGGGCATCAGCAGGGAGGGAATTAAACAGCCTAGAATTCTGTGTGGACTAAATGAAAAGCATGTGTAAGAACAGAGGCCAAGAGAGTCCTGAGTTCAGATGGACAATGTTACTATGACTCTAAAAGCCTTTCTGAGAGGAGCACTGAAGATTTTATTCCCTAAAGAAAGAAAGTGCCCCAAATGGGAAGTCTGTTGTGTAAGTGGTGAAGAAAGTGGGAGAAAGTTGTCTCATAGGCATTGAATCTGCCCAACAAGACTAACGGCGTGCCCCTGACAAGTTAAGACAGAGCTCTAGTGTTTGCAGACCAGGGCCAGAAGAGGCTAGTGGAGTACAAGCATGCAAAGGCCCTCACAGTGGCTCAGAGGATGAAGATGCTGGCTGACTGGCTGTGATGACATAAGCATGCATCTATAGGGTGAGTGAGAGCTACAAGAATAGAAGAGTTGTCACCTTTAAGGTGACAGAAAGAAACGCTAAAAATAGAAACTTTATACTGGAGAGCTCAGGCTTGTTTTTAATGAGGGGACAGTAAGACGGCTCAGCAGGCAAAGGCACTCTGCTGTGGAGCCTGATGACTGGAGTTCAACCCCAGGACCTGCATGGAAGAAGAGGCCTGACTACCTCCATACTCAGCCATGATGTGCACATCCCCACAAACTAGATGCAGCAGTAATTTTTAAAATGGCAGGACAGAAAGAAAAGAGAAGAGAATACAGGCTAGACACAGCTGAATCGGTGTTGGTAATTACACAAATGGGTCTGGTCAGCTGTAAGGACAGCTTGTGAACACCTGTGTGTCATCACACTCTGGGTCTCATTCATAGGCACAGAAGGTGCTCTGACCTGCAGACAGGCAATGAGCCTGGGGGCTCCGTGCTCACAGGTCAATGAGAAACGGAGTTTCTAGGTGAGATGCCAGCTGCCAGCAGATGAGCATGTAATTGTTACCTGTCAGTGCTGCACCCCCTCTAACATGATTCTCCTATTGTCTAATAAACTTGTCAGCTTTGAAGACAGAGCCCAGTGCCTTACCTATGCTAGTTGAGTGCACTGCCACTAAGCCCCTAGATTTTCAAGAAGGATCTGTGGATGGCCTTGAATGAGCTCTCTCTCTTGCCTCAAATGACACTAGTGACTACTCTTTAATGGCCTCATTTACTACTAAATTGTTTGTCTTTCTTAGGCATCAGAGTCCTATACAGATGACCACAAGCTACTTGGCTTTGAATCCTGGGAACAAGACAGATATGACTTGATATGGGAAATCGTTCCAATGAAAATGGTGAAACGGGCATATCGGGTTGGAAAAATTAAATTTAGAAGCCTTTCTACATGATTACTAGAAATCTTAGCATTGCACATGTAGCTCCAACTGCATTCTTGTTACACAGTGGCATAGTGTAACTAACTCCTGGGTCTTTCAGAAGGTCCTCAAATCAATTGTAGTGTAACAAAAAGCTTGTAAAAGTATGTCATGTGCTGTTTTGCAATTTTTCCCAGTCTTTTTTCACATGATTCCCTTAACAGCAAATCTTTTTCATCTTGCTCAGAGAAACCAAATCTTTATAGCCTAATTGAAATCCAGGGAATGATTCTCTTTCCCAGCCCATGTGAAAGAGACTGACTTCTGGATCCATCAAACCCTGAAGCTGCACTATTACTGCCCACCTGAGCATCTCTGCTGTGTGCTTGTTCCTAAAAAACTCTAACTCGGACTAAAGCAGAGCACAGGGCTAGACGCTAGCAGGACAGAGCCATGGTGTCCAGGATCTAGGGCCCACACCTAAGCTGGACACCCAATGTGAAAATGTGATCTCTTCCCTATGGAACATCTTGGTTTATCTCCCCCTGTTTATCTTAAGCTGGGCAGCAAATGAAACGTGGGTATCACATTCGAGTACCTGGTCTGAAGAACCTGGTTACAGGTTTCTCTGTCTGGAAAGGATGGGCCCAGGAAGGCAACACTAGTTGAAGAGACATAATTATATTTATTAAGAACAAACAAGGTTAGGTGAGCTAATCTGGTAAAGTGTTTGTGAAAGACAAAACTCATGTATGATAGGAGAGTGCTCTTGTGTGCCTGTCAGGCCCACCTTCCATGAATACTGGTATAATAGTAAATACTGTGAAATTTCATTTTCTGTATTGATTATAAGATGCTGTGTGACGTGGTAACCATGCTGTTAAGTCATCAGTTTACATTTGAACTTCTGTCCAGAGGTAACTGTCAAGAATTCCCTACAATTATATTTTAAGTAACTAAGACCACAATTACTATGACATTTAAGCACCAGACCAATAGTGTCTATTTTTAATAAACATTCTAATTAAAAATAAGTCATGAAAGCTTACAGAAAAAAAAGTATATATAATCCCTTTGGGACTGGATGCCGTGTAGCTCAGGCTAGCCTCAAACTTTGATCCCTTGCCTCAAGTCTCCTGAATGCTGGGATTACAGGTGTGCACCATCATACCTCTTTACTATCTTAAACTCCACTAAAGTTTAAGGTGTATTTCTACTGAACAATATAGTACTTAGTAAGACTTAACTCAGCATCTTGAGGGAATGGCAGGCACAGTGTCAAATCTTTGTAACTGGAGAAGGTACAACTCAGAGAGATCAGAGAATCACAGCAGATCCATCCAGATGAATCAAGAAGCAGGCAGGCTGATGTATACTTAACCACAGTAGGTAAAGCTGGTGGGGAACTTGCCCAGGAACAAGTATGACTGCTGCATCCCATGAGCATGCCCCACCTTCCTAAGTGTGTGTAACTAGTTCTCACCAGTGTGTGTTCGAAGTGTTGGAGTCCTGTGGCTCCAGCAGCTCCTATTCATGCCATTAGGATGTGGCTGCATGCTCCGCCACAGTCAGCCAGTATCTAATGCCCAAGTCATTTGTCCTAAGACCAGTTGCTTTCCTGAATCTGTTTTATGTGTTTTTATAGTTATATATATTTATATAAAGCTTTATAAAACCCAAGTTTAAAGAACACTAGACTTAAGGTTAAAATTTCAGATGGCATGCATACGCTGCCTCTGTACTGACACTGCTAGTGTAGAATTTAACCTAAGTCCCACGGGGTCTGTTCTGTAGTGGGCATCTTAGTTATCCATCCTGATTATCCGTGCTTGGAGGAAGACTTCTAAAGTCATCAGGCAGCGACTGTTTCAAATTGTGACCTGAGAGCCTGATGAAAACAAGGCACAGATGAGCCTCCTTTGCTTTGGTTTCCTTTTCTGCTTGCATAAGAGTGTCTAGAGTCTGGAGTCACAGCTCCACAGGGAAGATGGCTGGTGAGTAACAGAAGAGCTAGCTCTAATCCACATGCCTGGTAGCAGTGCCAAGAGCTTACACACTGTGCTGTGTAAGTCTGCTAGGATTCTAATTCCCTCTTCTTGTCAGCTTTAATCCCAGATGCATTCTGTGCTAACTGCAGCAAAGCAAAAAGTGTCCTTTCTTGTTTACACTTCCCTAAACTCTCGAGCTGGAATCCTGTGAATTAGACCAACAAGAGGCAGATTAGCAAGATAAAGTATAAACACTTCATAAAGTCTCCTGTGACATGGGCAACTTCTTACAGAAATAAAGACCTGAGTCAACAGCTAAGCTCACTGATGGAAAGTCCCCAAAAAAGATGGTAAAAGGAGACAGCTGAGGATGGTGAGACAGACAGCTTGGCCTGGCCTGTTCTAGATTCCTCTCAGGAACCTGCCTTCAGAGATGAGGGCACTCCTGTTACATTACAGTGTGACCACGTAACAGCTTCCGGAGAGAAGGAAAGCCAAGTTCCTTCTTCAGGAATGACTGTCCCTCATTCAGAAGCTCCAGCCTATGGCTCTGTTCTCAGTTCACAGAAATCAGCCACCGAATCCTGTGCTCATACAACACCAACATAGATGAACTCTTCTCAGAGATTGACGTCTGCTTGGCGGTAAATCGTAGTATTCTTCAGCAGCTAGATGAAAGATGTGACCAGGAGATCACTGAGGAGGCCTGGGAGAAAATCCAAGCGCAGGTAGGCTTCAGAGCAGCTTCCTACTGCCCTCTGCAGAATGGATTGCAGTCGCAGCAGGTCTGGGAGCCTGAGTTCTGCTTGGATGGAGACACCCAGGCCTTTGGCATGAGCTCAGTCCTTCATTCTGAAATGTTAAAGCTCTAGCTCGATGGTGGGTGTTATGAACAATGAAAACCCAAAAGGGTAATCCTAATGCTTCCTGCCTTCCTCCTGCACTTGCAGGAGCCTATGAAGAAAAGCAGAGCTCT
The DNA here is from genome assembly GCF_004785775.1 of Grammomys surdaster. Classification (NCBI taxonomy): domain Eukaryota; kingdom Metazoa; phylum Chordata; class Mammalia; order Rodentia; family Muridae; genus Grammomys; species Grammomys surdaster. The sequence goes on from NW_021604687.1 coordinate 9,509,285, forward strand.
CTGTGCAACTCAAAGCCAAGACAGAGGGAAAACTTAAAATATTAAATTGGAGGCTAAAAAACAGCTTAAAACATAAAATTGGGAATGTTTTAAAACTTTAACAGTATCAGCCAAATGCTTAGCAATTTTTCACTTTTTGTTTTGTTGGTTTTTCTGTAACCCTGGATGTCCTGGAACTCACTCTGTAGATCAGCCTTGAACGTGAGATCCACCTGCCTCTGCCTCCCGAGTTTTGGGGTTAAAGGTGTGCACCACCATGCTTGGCACAATTTTCCACTTTTAATTAAAAGGCACTATATATGTTATATTATTAGTGCTCAGCAGTTTTAAAATATTTTGTTTAAAATTGCTTATAATCTACATCTCACATCTTGACATTTAAGGTTTTCAGTGGACTAATGTCTTGGGCTATAGTTCTCACTGCAGGTCTGAGTAACTGAGGGACGGGGAGGGGAGGTCACTCCTACAACAAAGCTGTGTGTGCTTCGTGCTGCAGGCTGCTCACCATGAGATCTACGAGTGCTCCATCTGCCTGACTCCACTCTCTTTCCATGGTGATGGCCGACAAGCAGCCGTCGGGACCAGCAGCCAGCGTCCTCGAGAGACCGTCCTCCTGTCCTGTGCACATCTGTTCCACAATGCCTGTCTCCTGGCCTTGGAGGAGTTTTCTTTAGGAGATAATGCCCCTTTCCATGTCTGTCCTCTCTGTCGCTCCTACTACCAAAAGAAAATTGTTGAATGCTGAATTCATGCCCAGGAAGTTAAATTTAAGACTAGAACAAGAAAGGGGTAAAGGCTACCTTGCTTTTGATGAGCTGCTTGGGTTCCGGTAGAGTACTACACTGCTGACTGTTGTTTGTGATTAGACAGAGGAAATACACATACCTATTTAGCTGTGGTCTTTATTACATAAAAAAACAGCTTGTGCGTTTGTTGAATTTAGTCACTTAAAATAAATGAGAAATAGTGTTACTTAAAATGAAGCACACTTATTCAATGCATAAGAACCTTCCTTTTATTTTTATATAATAGATGTGTATTATAGATAATACCTTTAACATGTTAACTGGAAAAAAAGTGGTATTTAACATCAAAACTAGGTAAGTCAAGTGTTAATGCTGGTGTCACAGATTGAAAGTCCCTGAAGCCCACAGAACTTTTTGGTGCCAGTGCCACACTCTAATTCCAGGCCCCACAAGTGCTCTAGTTCCTGTGGCTTATAATCAACTATATTTTTCCATATACTTTGAAACCACCTCTGAATTATAATGCCTAGTATAGTGTAAGTACTCTGTGAACAGTTGCTTTACTGTATTGCTTAGGAACTAAGAACAGGAAAAAGGAAAATGTGTGTAGGTGTAAGCACAGATTTAGTAGTTTTGTTAACCCTTTAAAGTCCATGTTGGAAACAGAGGCTGATGATGGGGCTAAGACTGGTGTACTCAGTAGCCAATGAGAAGCATTGTTCAAGTGGCTCTCACTACTGGAACAGATTAAAACCCATTCAATGACATTAGCGGTATGGGTACGGAGGCTGGGGCATCTATCCTACAAGACCTTTTAAGCTCCCTGGCTCTTTCTATCTCAAGGATTTAAGTTTCCTTTGCCTCAGCCTTTACCAGGGAATCTGCTCTCTTTGGAGGAAGAGCATGTTGAGATGCTGAGGCTGTGCTGGGAGGCAGTGCCCATGTGAGACAGTATCCAGCCTGGATGTGAATGCAGCAGAGAAGCAGGCAGCAAGCAAAGGTACATTCCAGGGTTCAGATCTGCTCCTTACACAATGTGAAAAGTATTTAAAATTATTTTTTTAATTTTAACCCTTTTAAAATGGTTTTCTTTTGCTGGTTTATAATATATACATTGATATATAATTTGTGAATTAGTATGTACATGTTATGCTCAAATTTTTCTTGATTAGATTTACTATTACAACATTTGGAAGCTAGTTTGGAGAATACTTAGTGGTGGAGACAGGCCGCATCTCAGAGAGCCACTTTCCCATTCAGGAGACTCAACTAAGAGGACAGTACAAACTCTTACCATTCCATCAGGTCTTTAGTCAGCTGTCCCATGGAAAGTAGCACTGATTGGAACACCTCATGCCAGTAAGAAGGTTAAGAGGACATTGAATGTGATGTCCCTCTCACTGCGGCTTCTTCCTCAGCACAATCTTACTGTAATGAACTGATCTCCCCTTAGCTTAGCTGAGACATCTGCTAAGATTAAGCCTTCTCCTCACTGCCCACTCCCATTCTTACCTTAATCATACTTAGGAAACTTGCATGTTCTGGGTTGTAGCAATTATGAAGTCTTTCTTTCTCCCCACATTGTGCACAGACATGAGTTCTTCCATACTTAGAAATCTTTATGGTTGCTGATCTATAGTACCTGACCCATCCCTAGGCACTCTGATTACTAACTCATGGACTGAATATGATACTGCCAAAGGAATGTATTTTCAGGGCATTTTGGTCCAGTAGTTGTTTATGTGAGCCAACAACAGGTGTTCTGAGGCTTCTACTCTCAGAGCAGAAAGAGCTCTAAAAACCCGTAGCGATCTAGGGTGGAGTCCAGCCTTACTGCACTTTGTAGGACTCTTTTTTTCCTCCTTTCAAAGTACTTTAGACAGCCACATCATTATAAAACTGCAATGTTACATAACCCTCTACCTATTAGCTATCCTTACCACTCAGGACATAGGTAATAATTTGAAAACAGGTTATAGGTTTTTTGCTACCTTTAGTTCCTATACAAGGCTCAGTGTTTGGCCCTGAAACTCCTGGGCCAAGGCTGATACCAACTTCTCAGGTCATAGCTACTGAGTTTACCCAGAACTGAACCTACCTCGAACTTTCTGAATCCTAAATAAGATTAATGGTTTGAACAGAGAAAGAGAAGAGCTTCAGGCAGTGTGTGGCAAGAACAGCACTCTAAGCTAGATGCTGCTATTGTTATTTTCAAGTTGTAAGTCCTTGCAAGATACATCCATAAAGTTGGTCTCCTTTTAGAATCACATCCTCTTAGATATCTGCTTATTGATCTACATTAAGTATTGACTGCACTTAAAGAATAAAGAAGGAGATTCCCCATGTTCCATAGACAGGCAAGCGAGGATGGTTGCTTGTGGGGTGGTGGGCTGTGAGAGGCAGCTGGGTACCTGGTCGACTGCAGGCCTTGAACCCCGGAGACACTAAAGGGATGGTAGCTGCTCGGCCTTGTTCCTGGGCCCTGGTTCTTTTCACTTAGCTTCAACCATCCACAACCCTTCCCAAAGAAAGGTTTGTGGCCTTCGGTGACATATCACAGGTAGAGTGTGTAACTACAGGCCACAGAGCCTCAAGACATCTCCATATTCATGATATACCTAAAGGCCAGAGGGCATAGCCAATTAAGCATCCCTTCCCAGACCCTCCTCCTACTTGAAAAAAGGTATTTAACCTCAGGCCCTCCCTGAGAACTGGGGGTACAGCTTCATCCACTTTCCACCATGACAATAAACCTTTTAAAACCATGGACTATCTCTAGTCTTTGGGGTCTACCATGGGGGACTAGAGAAGGTCTTCAACTACCAAGCTTTTGTCCAATCTCCCACCAAGGACCTCTCTACATTCCAGCTATGGAGCCTACCAACTCAAGCAGAGCTAGCCAAGCCAGCCAAGGCCCAGCCACGCGAGTCACCATGACCAAGAGTCGTATTTTCCCCGTGGGGTGCTGCCAGTGCTCATCTTTTCCCCCTCGCCACTTCTCAGTCCTTCTGAGGTCTCTCAGCGGTGCCTGGGAGCCCAAGGGTTTGAGACCAGCTGATCCCTGTCCACCTTCTTCCCCAGGGATCCCTAACCCAAGAGCTCCACCCCCAGGACCTCAGGCTGGGATCTCCCCACACCTGGAGTGGAGTTCTGTGTCTGCCTAGCACCATATGGAGTGAACTCAGTCGAATTCCCACACTTCTGTCCCCTCAGCCACAGTTCCAGCCGCCTGGAGCAGCAGATACATGGGACACACAACTCTGCCCAACAGGACCCACGCCCACTCGAGAGCTACAGCCCCACAGCTGCTCACATTCTAAGTCCCACCAACACAAGAGCATGGGGGACAGGAAATAAGTGTTCCTTCCTGACACAAAGGCAGCTCTGAACAAGAAGCTGCCTCCAAGAAGTAAGCCTCCAAGCTTTGTCTGCTGTCTGAGAACTTTTAACAGGCCAATGGAAGTCACTGGAACCCAGCAGGCCTGGCCTGACCTACCTCTTTACTCAAGAATGGGACAACCTCAAACACCTTTAGTTATCATGGCTGTGTTCCAAAGACATGAAATGGGGGTATGCATTTCCTATTTGACAGTTCAGAGCTGCCTTTGTGTCAGGAAGGAACACTTATTTCCTGTCCCCCATGCTCTTGCACACCAGCCTCACTTCACCATCTCAGAAGTAAGCTCACAATAAGCCATACAAGACAAAGTGACCCACATTGTAGCCTGAGCCAGTGCAGGTCTGTGAGAGAGGAAAGGCCAGACTCTTCAAACAGTTGACCTCTGGGCAACCTGGGGTCCCAGAAACATGGCCTGTGTCCTTTAAGTTTCTGGGTATAATACTGTAGGAACTTATGTCCTTGGTGCCAAGGTGTCATGTTTACAGCAAGACTTTGCACTATAGTTCTTGGGAGGAAAAAGACAATATTCAGGAAACTTTTGAGGCAACAAATTTTACCCAATTAATATTCAAGCCAACACTAACAATAAGAAGTGTAGTAATTCTTTCACACCACATTCATTATGTTTTCCAAATGGAAACTTATCTCCCATTTTTTACTAAGAGGTCAGTGTGGTATTTAAAAACGAAATAAACATCAGAAAGTGCCAACATGGGTCACAGGAAAAAATGCCACTGTTTTGTTAAGTTCTTATATGTGTTTTGGTGTGCATGTAAACTCGGTTACAGAGGACATTCATTTCTTCTTGTGGATTGAAGTGTGAAGCCACTGGTGTTCACAAGCTGTGCACACTTCGAGCAAATGAGCCAGTGTGAACAGCACTGTAGAATGTTGGATGAAGCTCAGTTCTTCTATGGAAGAAATCAGAAGCAAGTCTAATGAACTTGAATCATTAAATAATGTAAGATGCATGTGATCAACCTATTAACACTGCTTTTGGGTTGCAAAGAATGTATCATAAATCCACAACAGAAACTAAGTGAAAATATCTTTCTCTTCCTCTAATACCACTGTGCTCTAACACTGAACCAGAAGCAGCCTGTCAACACTCTTGAATGTTCATCGTGATAGAACTGAAGACTAGATATATGTTTATATGTGCAGGGACTTATAAGCCAAATATAAGATTTTTTTTCAGAACTTTAATTTCTAGTAATATTAAGTCACAATAAAAGTACCTCATAGGAACAAGACTAACAGAAAATTTAAAAACAATATGTAACAAAAATTTACCAGTGTGTCTAGACATGAAAAAAATCATGGCAGCTTAAGTTTAAAATCAGTGCTGCATATCTTCACATATTTAAAGACCCTATAGTCTTCTGCCTATATGCATTAAATACTATACCAACCACAAGCAAATACATAGACCAGAATAAATGGGAATCTGTGCTGCTGACTATAAGGACCGCCTGCTGTGCCCGGCCAGAGCAGAGGGGGAGACAAGTGCTGCGGCCACCATTGTGAGCAGAAGCCCAGAGCCCCATCGGTGATGAGAAGCAGAGCCAACAGGGCTCATTCTGATTCTCCACCAGCCCCAAAGAGGTATGAGTAAAGGAGCTAACTGTGTTTACAGACAACCTCACAGGGTCTCATATTTAGATCAGACCTTTTTTACATAAGATAGATAGATAGATAGATAGATAGATAGATAGATAGATAGATAGATTGATAGATAGATGATAGACAGATAGATAGATAGATAGATAGATAGATAGATAGATAGATAGATAGAGGGATAGATGGAGGGAGGGAGGGGGGAAGATATAGATGGATAGATAAATAGATCTAAAATATATGCTAGAAAATCTGTAAAAAAAAATGATGTTACAATGTATAAAATTTGTTATATCATCTCATCAAGATCTATAAAGTGCTTGGTGCCCTTTGTGTTTAAATTGTATTAATTATTCTTATGTGTAGGAGTTTGTTTCCTTCACTACATGCCTGCAGTGCACATGGAGGCCTGCAAAGTGTATTTAATCCCCAGGGGTGAGTCACTGATGGCTGTGAGCCACCATGTGATGCTGAGGACCAAATCTGAGTCCTCTGAAAGCAAGGCTAGTGCTCTTTAATGCGAGCCGTCTTTGTAGCCACTCCACCCCCAGCCCTCATGCCCTCATTTTGCTTTCATTTGCTTGCTTGCTTTTGAGAGACAGTTTCACTATGTAGCACTGGCTTACCTGGAACTCACTATATAAACTAGTCTGGCTTCAAATTCTTAGGGATCCTCCAGCCTCTGCCACTTGGGTGCTATACGGCAAACACCACTATGCCCAGCTTCATGCCCTTTTAAAGAGGATGTTCAACATAAGAGAGCAAAAGGACTACTTAACAGTCACTGGTGCAGCCTCATCTAGTCAAACATCGGGCACCCTGACTAGTGTGAACGGAGGCACTTGCTTGCAGAACTCTGTTCTCTCTGTAAAGCAGCACTGCAGTACAGGACTCCCGCACCCACCTGTCTTCCCGAACTCAGCATGCTGCCATCTACTCGGGAAGTTCTCTTTCAGCCAGCCTCCAGCAGGCCCAGTGAGTGACTGCACCTAGACCCAGTCCTCCCTCCAGGTAACTCTCAGGTGAGAGACCAGTGACCCTCAAAGGGTGGTAACCATGTAGCAGATCAACCACAGAGGGTCTGAGACTCAAGGTGGAGACAATCTTTAAAGCCCACTTTCCATCCCATCACCAAATATTTCAGTCAGTGTTTTAAAATTCATTATTGAGAACTTGCTTAGCAGATAAAGGTACCTGAATCACACGTGGTGAAAGGAAAGAGCTGACTCCTGAAAGCTGTCCTCAAATCTTTACTCATTAATGCTCCAGCCTGTGTCTGTCTGTCTCTCTCCATCCCTTCTCCAACACACACACACACACACACACACACACACACACTTTAAGAAAATTAGTGACAGACATTGAAAAGTTCAGCATTTTATGAAAGTTTCGAACACCTTACCTTACAGAGCTCTGGTTGGTTGTGTTGGCAAGTAGACTGCACTGTAAGTGACACAGCAGAAAGCTGCTCTGACCTCTCCTTGGCTTGGTCTGCTCAGAGCCCGGCATTAATGATCAGGTAAATCTGAAACAGTCAGCTCACACTGTGCTAGAGCAGGAGCTCCCCCTTAGGAGTCCACCAGTCCTCACTGGAGGCGTGCACTGACTCACTCAGCCGCAGCACCAATACTCCTCTTCCTTAACGCTAACCTGGGTATCGGGGAATGCCATGGTGTAAGCAAAGATGTGGTGTAAGCAAAGATGTGACTTATAAACACAGAGCTAAGTCTTGTTTGTCTAAGTAAAAAAAAAAAAAAAAAAGAAGAAAATGTCAGATACTTCCTTTCATATATTTCTCCAAAAGAAGCTAAATTCAACAATTTGAGAAAAAGATGCTTTACTTCTTTTTTCTGAACACAAACCCTGTTTTGTCACCCACACAGTGCATGTGGGCATCACTCTGTTTCTGTGAAGTGTGCAGCACTGCCTAGGAACAACAGCAGCGTGCACTCCTTTGTTTTACTCAGCAGACTCACTAAACAACTGAATGGCTATGAGCTCATATTACAGTGCGCCCACCCTTCCGAGGAGAACCTGGCCTTTACGTTCTAGATATCACACTGGTAACCTTCCTGAGGTGGGGACTTCAGGTGGTGTATATGAAAGTCACCGAACCCCGTGGGGACATGAAAAAGAAACAATTTCTGTCTTTGAGTTTCACAGGCACAACAAGCACAGAGTAGAGTAGTTTTTGAAAAAAGGTTTTAAAAAGTGAATATACATACAGCCTATAAGGCAAAGTCTAAGTTACATGTGTGCACAACACTGGTTCTGTGCTGTGAAAAGTATATCAGGTGCACACACACAGTGTCCAAATCTACAACCACATGTGCTTCATACTGCAGCTTACCACAAAAACATAGTCCTGGGGCTGCCCACCAAGGCTCAGATGTGAAAAGAATCTAGTATTTTCCACTGGCTCGAAGTCTAATGATTCTGTAACATGAATCAGAAAAACTGCTTTTGGTTTTTTTTTTTGTAAGGAAATAAAAAAATGGTAGTTTGTTACTAGTAGTACAGCAGTTTCCAGGACCTTCTCAGATGCTTTGGGGTACCAGATGACTTTCAAGCAAGCCTCTGCCTGCAGAACCAAACTTCTCAAGGTATAGAGCAAAGCATAAGAATGTCCAAGTCTTCACCTCTCATCCAGATGGCTGTAGACACACAGCTTTTCCTTAGTCTCTAAGACTCAGGGTTAACCAAAAGCTACAAGGTCAATCAGAAAACTCAAGGAGACAGACGAGCAGTGCCAAGCTGTCAGTGCTTATGAGAAGGGGGCACTGACAGGTGGGCCCCAACCCACCAGAGCGAACAGCGTCTACGGGAATGTCGTGAATCAGGAGTTGTCAGGATTTGCTGTAGAGTGCTACCGAGGCCGTCTCACAGTGCTTTCTGATGCCCGTTTGCAGAAGGCTTGGTAGTTTCTGAATCCCTTGAGGTATCTGACAAGTGAAGTTTGTGAAGTCCTGTAAAAAAAAAAAAAAGGATAAAGGTGAGAAAGGAGCATTGCTAAGGAACAGGGAGGCTTAGCAGAAGACAGGTTTCCAGTGTAGGCTGCAATGCTGGAGATCAAACCAAGGACCTTATATTCAGTAGGCAAGCATGCCACCACTGAGACACATGGCTGACCCAGGAACTACATTTTTAAGATGTAAGTAGGTTCACTTCTTAAATTTGGGTATGGCACAGGACTGATAAAACTGCAACAAGGCCACCTGTAGACCTAAACAGTCCGCTTCGGTCAACATCACTGCTGTTGCTACTGTGCAGCAGATGGCCTTTGTTAGGAATGGAATTGGTTGTTAAAATCAGACTTAACTCCTTGGGCCATTTGAACATATATTTAAAAAGGATCTTTTCTATACAGAGAATTGTCCATAAGTAATATACAAGAAGATAATAGGAAATATTTGAAAAGGAAAATAAACACATCTCTTGAATTTCACTCAACTCTTGAAAACTGCACTGTCTGATGGTCAGACTGGTGACATGATACACAGGGACTCTGGCCTCTGGCACGTTGACTTATAACTTTAACAGAAGCTACAGAGCAAAATGCCAACACTGGTACACTGCAGCCATCTTAGTTATAGCCACGCTGGAACTGATCTGAGACCCTAGCTAGAAATGATGTCTCAACTAAAGTCGTGACTGAGGGTTTCTTGGTTCTAAGGTACCTGCCTGTTTTCAATGTGGCTGATACTGTAACACTAAAATTCATAAGTTATCTGGTGTTTCCCTTGAAATGAGACACAGCTTTTCATTCCAGGGCAATATTTCAATCAGCTATCCTCTCAGAGTGCATGTTACAAATAAAATACACATGGAGCAGTAACCTGGTATCTTTTTCTTCAAAGGTCATCCTTTCAAACACCAAGGTCATAAGGTTGGTGCTATGAGAAGCTTTATTGCTGTGCCTATAGTTTAAGCTTTCTGAAATTGGGGCCTTAATGGACCCATCAATATGTTGCCTCTTGAAATAGCTAAAACCACAACCCATACGGGGCATAAGCATTCAAGTGGGGTCTGGCAAATGAGCTAATGCTAGGGTTTCCTACAGGAGACCATCGCCTTTCTTTACTGCTACGGAGTAAATGCTGCAAGTCTGGGAAGCTTCTGGAGCATTGCTCACTCTAAAGTGCAAGCCCTGGACTGTGTTCAGCATGTGTGTAGGAATAACGCAGCACAGACACATCACTTGGAGCAGGCTCTGACACCACCCCAATACAAATGGCTGAGACATGATAGCAAACACCCTATCCTGTCTATTCCAAGAATGATAACACTGTTTTCCAGAGTTATTTGGCTTACTGGAGAGAATTATAGGTTGCTTGTTCACTTAGAAAATCCAGTCCTCCTAAAACGTCAAGTAAAAAAGAAAAAATTGTGATCCTTAAAAAAAAAATAGTAAAAGGCATCATTACAAAAACCAAAGCTTCCACATCAAGTCCGTCTCATCACTATCATAAGAACCAAGGGCTGATTGTCATTCTCAAGTTCTTATGATGTCCTCTGCCCTGTTCTGAGACCTCATAAAAACAACCACAGTTCCTCCTCACACACCTTATAGATGAGGCCCTGCAGCACAGTGATCTGATAATTCTGATCCAGTCACACCAACACACAAGTCAAGAATGGGACTGACAGCCATGCAGACTTAGAAACTAAATAGACACAAATATCAAAATCATGATTAGTAGGAAAAAATGTTCATAAATCTCAAGATTACCTAGGGCCTTGAAAAGTTCTTCTCGTACAGCTGATGTGAATTTTCTGATCAAACACAATGTTGTCACGATGGCAAAGAGTAAATTGTAGGATAATACAATATAGAAATTTCCCAACCAATTAAATCTTCCAAAGTCTCCAAGTAGATCGAATCTAGTGATTCCTGTTAAAAAATTAAGAGGTCTTAATAAAGTGGGGTGTGTCCATACCTGTAACAAACGCAATTGGAATTAGGCCAGACTCAGACTGACTCAGAGGTTTGTTTGTGGGAAGACTCTGCCATGAAGCATACAACTGCTTCCTAGCAGGGCAACCCAAGCCAACCCTGACCTTGACATTCCAGTCACTTGCATGTGATACACAGGAGACTGGCATGAGCACCCATCACCTTTTAGGACTCATGTCTACATTAAAGAGCAAGCTTGGGTGCCACTCACTAGAGCCTGTTATTCTCCACTAGTTACATAATGCGATGTCTATTCCACTTGTACAACTCCTTTCCAGTGGCAACACTTTACACACTCTCAATCCTCATCACATAACTGAATAAACAAGACCACTTCCTTCCACTATACTACACATTTATAAAATAAGAGTGGGAAGCGGGGAATGTGTGATGATTGCATCATACACGGATTTTAAGTTACTTAAATTCACTCACATATAAGAGTCCTTTTTTAACTGAAAGAATATTTAAATTTATTCCCTGAGTATGTGTCCCTGGGCATGAATGGTAGGATTTTCTGACTATAGGTGGGTAAATAAATCCTACAAGTCATGTGGCTGAGTGGAGTGAGGAAAGGAGGGTGTGGTAGAGTCTTGAGGAAGACACTGAAGGGCTACACGGGGCTATATAACAAAGAGTTACAAGATGCAATAGATGCTTCCTATGGAATTGTACAAACAAAGCTATGTACTGCATATGCTATAGACCATTTAAGGATTTTATGGGTGATTTCAAAAATAACTTTGACTCAATATCACATCATCAACTGACTTTGGAATTTGGCTTTCAGCCGTGATCCAACACAATTCTATCAAACACTATTGGGAGCCTCCCAGAGAAGCTTACAGGCAGCAGAAATCTTCCTATGCAAACAGTGCAGTATGAACAGGGAATTTCAAATTTAGCTCCATAGTCACTTTCACCTGGAACCAATGCATGTAAGTTTGAAAGACATTGGCAAAGTGTTTTAAAAATAGGTGAAGACTGGGAGTCATGGGAGGGACCCATGACTCCAGCTGTCTATGTAGGGAAGGATGGCCTTGTCGGGCAAAGGTGGGAGAGGAGATTCTTGAAGGCTGGACACTGAGTATGGGGGAATTCGAGGGTGGGGAGGTAGGAGTGGGGGGATAGGTAGGGGCACATCCTCATAGAAGCAAGAGAAGGAGGGACCGGGATAGGGGGTTCCTAGGTGTGTGTGGGGGGGGAGTGGGGTAAGGGGATAACATCTGAAATGTAAATATAATATCCAATAAAAAAATATGTGATTAATGAAGACATTATATAACACCTTACAAAAAAGTTTAATACCCAGATACCAGAAAAGCCTTTAGTGCCTGCCCTGTATTACTGTAAAATGATGACAACTTGGCCTTCAGTCTTTCAGTGCTAAGCCTAAAAGAAAGGGCTTTGTTAAATGGAATGGATACCTTATCAGATACTTTACTTTTCAAACCGGAAGATTTAACTGATGTTAGTAGCTATATAAACAGTTATGGTCCTACCAACACAAACCTCAAGGCTTCACTGAGACCCTCATACTAGCAACTCAATTGATCCAAAGATCTCCATATGAGGCCAGCAAAAGCTACAGTTATCCCATGAGAAAGGTACACTCAAGCTTCTGCATCTATAAGGCTCCCAAAGGAGAAGCTGAGTGTGCCCTGGATGATGTCCACTACTATGGGTAGGAGCAAAAAGAGCAGGCTGATATGTATTTAACACATGGATCATGTGTTCACGTGTGTATTTGATTATCCATTACTATATGTACCACTGGCATTCCATATGGATAAAATCATCTTAACGGTGATACAAACACAAGGTCCATATTCTCTTCTCGTTAATCAATCTGTGTGGGTATACAAACACCCCTGTTGTATGCCCATAGATAGCTTTGCACTGTCAACAAAAAAGCAGAGTTGGGGGGTCAAATCAGTTGCACTGAACATAGAAGTCCTAGAACAGTGAGAGCAGTGGTCATAGACCCTAGAAATAGACTCCACTGAACATACCAGGATATTTAGGCAAAAAGCAGTCTCTTACTTAAAAGCTTTGTTCCAGGCAGACATATAAAGAACCCCAAGAGGATAAAAAATGCTAGTTCACAGGGAAGATACTATTGCTTCATTTGCACTTTAGAAAAAACCTGACTGCTCTTGACCAACTAAAAGATTATTCTGGGTACCATATATAACTCTTTACTTAGAAGCAAAATACCAATCATTTCTCTGAAATTCTGGCTAGGTGCCTGTTGTCCCACCAAAAATTAAATAAAAACGTCTTTTTCAATTTGAAATTATTGACACTTAAGAAAAAGTAATAGTACTGATGTAAAGCTTATTATATAAATGTTCAATACTTCCAGACTTCTGGACAAAGATAGCATGGTATTAAGACAGTGAGTTTTAAAATCCAACAAGGTTAAACTTTGGTCAAATATTTTCACCCATCCCTTCACTATTAAAAGGGAAGCAATACACACACACACACACACACACACACACACACACACACAAAGTAGCTTCACCAGATAGCAGTGAGGCACAGGGTCATGTGACCTCAGTAGACCACTTCATGACAAGCAATGCACTGCCTCTCCCACAAGAACTCAACTGAGAATGTTTCATGAGTAATTCCTTCAAAAACAATCTTTTTTCTATTCTCATGTTTAAAAGAACTGGTGCACAGAATACAATCAGCTCTAAGGAGCATGCTGCTCCACCCACAGTGTGAGTCAACAGAACTCATGTTCTTTAGCCCACCTGAGTCAACGTCTACTCTGAACAAGCGTGTTCCTGTTGGCGGAGCTGCATCAGGCCATTCGGAGCCTTTGTAAAGGGTGGGACACAAAAGGCCTGAGAGTGATGTTATCCGTAAATTACACAACTTGGCCTAGTACACAAACATCTGACCCAAAACACCTATGATTTTAATGTAAAGGTGTCAAAACAACACGTGTGTTCTTATCAAATTTATTAATAAAATTATCTTAAAAATTAATCTCTAAACTCAAATAATGATTAGCTTCAACGCCATCTTTTGCTATCTTTAAGTTTTTCAGTTCCTGTAGTGTCTAACCAGCTCTTAATCCTATCAAGAATGCTTCTCCCGTTTACACTGTACTTTCCTTTATACGTCAACTTCGGCTTTTAAAACTGTGTACATGTTTAGTAAGTTCAGTCTCTTTCTCTAGCTTCTGCACTCTAGGAAAGGCTGTGGCCACTGGAAACAGTCATTTCTGGGTTTCCTGCTCAGTTCTTTGCTGGGCCTCACCCTAAGCTGTTCTCATGCTGAATGCCGAGTCCCTTCTTGGGACACAAAGCAGAACAAGGCAGTAACAGTGTAAATGAACTAAACTGACTCCAAGTGGCTGATGATACACTCACTCTCCAGAGTCCCTGGAAAAGAGCTGCAGAGATGCTTGGCCACTGAAGTTCTTGCTATGTAAGTATAATAACCTAAGTTCAATTCCCAAAATCTATGAAAACCAAACATCAATCCCTAGCTGCTGCTGGCCACCCAGCCAGACTATTCTATTCAGGTGAGTTTACAGCCTATTACCAACCCTGTCAGGAAAAAATCAAGGTAGACAGAGCCTGATGGCACATGAAATTTCCACACACACACATACACACACACACACACATACACACACACCACACAAATGCATACGTACCACACATATCGGACATACACATATACACACAAGGACACACACACACACACTGTCCCTACAAGATTAAAAGGATAAATTCCTTGAAAAAATATTGGCTCAAGGATTATTAACTAGAAATAGACCAAATTTGATGACACATATGAATAACGAACACAAAATAGGATCCTGCCTAAGCACACATTAGTCAGACTGCTGAGCTTTCCACAAGGAAAAAAAAAAAAAAAACACAGAAGTGATGACCAGAGAAAATTTTCTGTCAAAGTTTGCGATGCAAAGGGGAAGCGATGCAAGACTAATATGAAAGTTTAAGAGAAAATAATCTAAACTCTTATGTCTACAAATATCTTCCAAAATAAAGAAAAATAAAGCTACCTTAGACATCCAAACAGCATGGGATTTATTAGCAGCAGACATGCATTCCAAGAATGTTACGCAAGGTCTCAAGCTAGACCACAGAGCTGTGGTAAGAAAAACAGCATGGCACTGGCACAGAAACATTGCAGCACACGCGCCATTGATATAGAAGACACAGAAGGAAGCCACAGCCTCCGACTCTTGACAAAGGAACAAAAAGTACTAGAAAAAGACAGCCTTGTTAACAAGTGGTGCCAGAAAGCCTGGGTGTCTACACTAAGAACCAAAACTAGATCCTGGCTCCTTTGTACAAAACTCAACTCAGAATAGATTAAAAACTACAGTGTACACTTTGAAACAGTGTACAGTGTACAGTGTACACTTTGAAACTACTAAACTAGAGGTTTAGAAAAAAAACAAAAAAACCTCAAAAAATGAATTACAAAGAACAGGCACAGGATTTCTGGACAGGAACCCACAGCTCAAGAAGGCAACAGCAAGAAGAGACAAATGGGACTGTGTCAGACTAGCAATCTGTATGATGACAAAGACAGAATGAAAGAGCCTACAGAAAAGGAGACAATCTGTGGCATCTATTCATCTAACAGGAGGTTAATACATAGAATATTTTTAACAAAAAATTAAACACCAAATGAGCAAATAATTCAATGAACTGAACAGTTCTCAAAATAAAATTTTTAAATGGCTAATAAATACATATAAAAAAACCGAACATTTACCCATGAAAATGCCACTAAGATTCTATCTTACCCCAGTCAGAACTGCTTTTTATCAAAGAAACAAAAAAAAGCAGCAAATTCTGATGAAGATGGGGGTTGGGCTGGGAAGGAAACCCATTCATTGCTGGTTGGAATGTGAGCTGTTGTAGCCACTATGGAAATCAGGATGGCAGCTTCTCAAAAAACTCAAAATTTGATTCCCATATGATCTAGCCATGCCCCTTCTACTTATACGTTCAAAGGAATCCAGGCAGCTCACAACTGAGAGACTGTGAACATCACTGCCACTGCCCAGCTCACAGAATGGTACTACTGCATAAACCTTAAGTAACTGGGCACGTAACTTCTCAGAGTTATGTCTATAGGCCAAAAAAGGATGACTTTATCTCTAAGAATGCAGATGAGGCAGACAGGGGAACAGGGGAGAGATCGTATGGACAGAAACAAGAACAAACAAGATCACACCAGGAATCAAATTTGATATGAATATTCTAAATATCCATATCCAGACAGGCTTATACAGCTATTTAACATAAAGACACAGGTTTATAGTATGAGGATTGAAAAGTATCATAAGGAAGGTAAAATGACTATTTTAACATGACTCAAAGGAGACTTCAGAGAAGAGTTATCAGCTAAACAATGATCCCCGCTACCATAATTACAAGGGCCAGTTCACCTGGGACCCTACGCTTATGCAATCTGTACTGAGCTTTAAATCATGCAATGCAAGCTGGTGGAAGTACAGGACAGAGAGAGGCTCACCACTGTAGCCAGTGCTTCACAGTCCTCTTGACAGTAGGCTAAACACATGAACCTAAGGAACAAGAGGGCATGAGGACACCTGCCGACAGTGGAGCTTACACTGAAAAACACAGCACACAGAAGCAGCAAATATCCTGTCCTTTCTTCCTTGCCTTGCACACAGGCTGGAAAGCCTGCTCAACAAATTAAAATGATGCCCCACACACAAAGTGCATTCCCTTCACATTGACATCAACAGAGAAACTAAAATAAAAAAATTACTAACAAGCAAATCTCTCAAATATCCCCAAATGTTTGGGGAAAAAAATACCATACTTCAAAATATCCCGAGTCAAAAAAGAAAAAAGAACAAGTTTTTTTGACAAAATAAAAATTAAAATGCTCTATATGAAAGCTTTGCAGGTTGATAAACAAGGGTGATATAGCTATATAGTATGGGGCAGCACAGGGAGGTAGTAGCTGGAGCATGGGAGTGCAGCTAAGTACTCAGATCAAAAAAGGAAAATGACCTCAGCTCCAACTGCAAGTTAGAAAATGTTACTCCCAAGGTCTAAATCAGTAAACTAGAAAGAAAAGGGGGGAAAAAAAACAGAAAAGTGCAACGAATGCTGCTTCTCTAAGAGGATCAATAAATCAATACATGTGTAAGCACACTGCTCAGGCAAAGAGGTAGAAAACACAAAAGATCTGTGTAAGTGCTAAGTCTCTACTTCTACTGGTAGCTGAGGGAGCTGCCCGCAGACCTGACACTGTTGCTGACATTAACAAAGCTTGTTCAAGCTGAGTAGGGCTCTTTCCATAAAAGAAACTGAATTGTTGCTAAACCCTTTCCAAAAAATAAATTCCCAACCAGATGGTATCATCAGTAGTAAGCAATGTCCCATTGAAGGATGAGAAACAAGTTTACGAAAACCACCCAGGGAAACTCAAGAGTCTGTTCTGAACACTTGTAGTGAGGAAAGCATTACACATACATCAAAATCAGAAAGAAGCATCAAACAAAAAGGGAAAACCACAGAACAATGCCATCAAAAACACTGAAGAAAAAAATCTTTAACCAGTTTTCACCATATTCAACCCAAAAGAGATAATATATCATGATACATGGAACTCACCCAAGAAACAACAGGCTAATTAGCATTTGAGAATAAATGTAATTCAACATACTTAGAGACTTTTTTTAAAAAGTGTGTAGTTGTTTCAGTATTCACATTAAAAGCATTTAGCAAGATCCACCATCCATCTGCGTAAGAATTCCAGCAAAGCAGGGGAAAGGAGGGGCATACTGAACATGGTAGAAGACAACTATAATAAACACTTCAATAAACAGACAGCAGCCCACACCCTCCATGCCAGTGTATGTCATCAGAGGACTGCTGCGGTATTAGCTCAGTCAGTTTAGAGCATTGGCCTTGCATGAATACAGCTCTTACATCCAATCCCCAGTACTGCTAAGACAAGGGAGACTACGAAAAAAAAAGAGGGGAAATGAACAGAGAAAGTTGGAGTTGGTGTGCTAGGGTGGGCACTACTTGTACCACCCTGGCCACCTGCAGTGTCCTCCTCACCTGTTCCCTCCAACTCCAACACCGTCATGTTATTGGAAAGTAGCTGAGACACTCAAAGGAAACTGCATGGCCAAAGAGTAAGGCCTCAATATTCCTCACAGTGCCATGGCAGGGGACAGGACAGGACTTACTGTGCACATTATTGAGCAATGGGTTTTTCTTGTAAATAACTAAGGTGAATGTCACATCACATAATTAATCAGTTTAGACAAACAATTCAAGGGCATTAAATGCCTTCTCCCCAGTTTGAACACAAGTATGCTCTCCAATGGGAAACTCCACATCCACAAGGCAGCTTCTCTTGAGACTCTCTCTTCATCCCTACCCCATCATTGGAATCTCACAGCATTTGGCCATTTCTGGATAGGCTGTGTCATATGATATGTTTCCAATTTCCATCAACCTTGTATCATATAGCAGACTTCCTTTCCTTTGCTTTTAATGGTGGTAAAAGACATGTAACATAAAATGTACCAATATAACAATTTTATTTTAATGCATGGTTTGGTACTATTAATAATAGTTACATTATTTACAACTATTACCATCAAACTCCTTTATCTTGCAAATTTGAAACTATTCCCAAACTACTCTCTACCCTTCCTCTCTAGGACTCGGGTAAGCACCACCTATCCCAGTCTTTATAGACCAGACTACTGGAGTTCCTCTTGGAGTCAGAACCCCATAGAGTTGGTTCCTTTGGACTGGCTTCCATGGCTAAGTAACACTGCATTTGATGTGCATAGCACAGTTTGCTTGGCCTGCCATCTGACAACAGTTTACTCCCACCTTTTGGCTATTGCTGTCAAGGCCTTTTGAAATAAGACTTGGTCAGACAAGCTGAGAGAATGGAAGACGACATGAAAATCAAGGCAAGGCACATGGGAATTACTTCATCGACACTGAAGCCAGCCCTCCTCCATGAGGAGTTTCTCTGACATCACAGGAGCTTATGAACCAAGGCTCTGCAAGACAAGATGCAGGAAGTGGGCTCGTGGCCTTTAAGGAATGTAAAGTTTCTTAAGAACATCAATTCATGGCGGGGTGGGGAATACCAGGAAGGGGGATACCACTTGAAATGTAAATGAATAAAGTAATTCATACATAAATAAACAAACATCAATTCAGATAAGCAAGTGTAATGCAAAATTAAAAGTGGATTTTACTTCACCTCACAGAACCAGGAGTCTTTGGACAGTAAAGAAGAGCCAAGGGCAGAAGGCTTTAGGAACACACAACTAAAGCTCAGAGGTGGAGAAATGTGTCTGAAATTATCATTTTTCATGACTGTATTTGCTACAAACTCACTTTGTTCCAAATGAAGGCAATTTAATTAAGTAGCCAGGTGAACTTCATTACATGAACTTAACTACTAACTAAAACCCAAGGATGGAGGATAACTACCAGAGTTCAGGAAAACCAGGTCATCTTCCAATGATAGAGACATCGGGGCCATTCAAGCAGACGGAGCCTGTCTCCTTTCCTGATAGAGTCTTCAGAGGGGGTCCAGCAGTCTCTCTCTCAGAGACATTTCCTCAGAGGGGGTCCAGCAGTCTCTCTCTCAGAGACATTTCCTCACTTTTGGTTTGACCTCAAATCTTATTACCCTACTCTCCTCAAAATACAAAAGAACAAGAAGGCCCAGAACCCCCTTGTCACACAGAGCTTCCTCCTAGTGGTTCAGAAGGAAAACAAGGTGGGTAGGAAGGGGTTGGGTATAAGACAGCAAAGACTCACTAACCTTTCAGTCTCTGATGTGGCTAGACTCTTGGGTGGAGTGTTCCGAAGACTAAGGAGACAGCCATGAGCTCTGCCTTGGCGATGGCCTGTGCAGCATCAAGCGGGAGCCCAGGCTAGCTCAGAGTCAGGCTGGTCTTTGGTCAGCATGGGGCAAGTGGGGATAGGAGGGGTGAGAGATGTGGATTTCCCAATGAGCAACTAGTGGTCGTTAGAGAGCAATAAGGAGACAGTCAAGGGATTGACAAAGACGGGGAGACAGGGGGCAAGGGTGTTGATAATAAAGAAGAGATACATAGGCGAGATCACAAATGCCAAACACCAACTCCTACAACGATAGAAACATGGGGCAACCTGGGAGTCAGCAGTGGCCTGCACAGAGACCTAATTCTAATTTAGTTTGAAATTCATTTTCAGATGGCTGAGTTCGGACAGAGGAAATGAGTTCAAAACCTTTCCTTCTTAACTACCATGGGAAACGCAGAGTTAAGAGTATTCAGAAAGAACAGCAAAGCCAACAGAAGATTTTGAAACAGAGTAATACCCAGGTACACTTACCGTTTCCAACAGAGTGCATGCACACACACCTCCAGGAGAAAAAACTCTGAAAAACTGAAATAAAGTGGCTTCTGGGAACTGAAGAAAGGATTAGGACTGAAAGCATGGCCAGACAACAAACTTTGGCCACAGCACTAGGAGAAATCCAGCTGGTACTCAACAGGAAATTTCCTCCCTACTGGCTCTCACAAAACTAGAAGGTGCTACAGGCTGCTGGGGTAGAGGGGGTCATTGACAGTCTTACCCAACTATGAACTACAGTACAACTACAGTGTAGTTACCCTGTGAACTACAGTAACAACCCACACCATGAGGCAAGCATCTGCGTGCAACAATGGCATGAATGCTGTGGGAGCAAGCATTTACTTTCTAATTAGATATGAGACCTGCTCCATCAAAAGAAATGTTATGCCTCATACTACAAATGTGACCAAGAACCCATGGTTGGAGAGCTGGCTACAATGTCAATCTGTCCCCTAGATTCACTATCTCTAGTACTTGTAGATTAGCGCAGCTCTCAGTCCTCATCAAGGAAGCTTCTTTGCTCAGTAGACAGTAGTTACCACGGAAACTCATACTTGGTCAAAATCCAAAAACTAAATATCATTATCAGCCACAATGGAAACATCTGTATCACAGCTCCTAACCGAGGCTCAGGTCTCATCCAGGAAGAGGGGGCAGAAAGGTTATAAGAGCCAGAGGTTGGGGAGCACCTGAATCAAACCATGCTTTCTGAACACATGACCTCACAGAAGCTGTGGTTGCCTGCACAAGACCTGCACAATACGGAGCCAGCCAGCATTCCAGTGTGGAAGGACTCATGAGCCCCACCCACCTTGGCTGGGAAGCTTTGGAAGCTAATGACTTCTGGGAAAGAGAAAAGATGGCCCAACACTAAAGAGTGTATGGGCAACACAAATTAGCATCAGTGGGCTTTTAAAAAGGACACAAAGTTGAGAGGAGGCTGGGAGGTGTTAAAGAGAGGAATGGGTGAATATTATTAAAGTACATCATATGTATACATGATAGTCTCAAAAGTGAATGAAAATGGTGTTTGAGAATTTAAAAAAAAAGTCATGGTCAGAAGCCAATATAACTCTTAATGCACTTCATAAATGCAATCTATTCATGCATTTATGTATATAATTCATTTTAAAAATATCCTACAACTGAGATGGCCTGTTCCCCTGCCTCACCGCTGACTGCATGTATCCACTGGAGACACTCACTGGGTAGGTAAAGGCTCTCTACTGTAGATCTCTGACAGCAGCACCTCGACTGCACATGTCAAGTGGACCCTGAAGGCTCCTTCTCACCAGATAATCTCAACTGGAATTATTCTCATACAAACGACAGCTTAGGAACTACATCAGCAGGCTACGTTCTGACTGCCATGACCAGCATAGCCGGTTCCATGCAAAGCACTGGGAAGCATGGCCAGGACAGGGAGGCATGCGCTAAGACCATCACCAGCTGCTCTTCTGACTCTGACAAGGAATGCAGGATAGTTTCAGCAATTCCTTATTCTTAGAAATCCTAACCAGATCGACAGATTTAGTGCTCAAATTTAAGTTAAAACAGCTTATTTGTTATCTTTAATAAAACTGAATATAATGATATTATACACATTTTTTTCTGAGAAATTTTCAGTGTGGATTTTGAAACTACTTTTACATAGATACCATAATTAGAATATATAAATTACAGTTCTGCTTCCCATCTACCACTGATGAGTATCTGTGAAAATATCATTTACTTCAAGATGTTACAGCAAGAAACACACAATAGGCAAAGACCAGAGTGAAGAATAATATTTAACCAAATACAATCCTCTTCAAGAAACAGCAATTTCTAATGAAGTCCCCATATCAAGATGCAACAAAAGAGAATAATCTGCCTTATCTCCCGGCAAATCACAGATTACTGGGCTCAGATGAGGACTAGGTGGAGATAGCTCAATGACGTACAGGCTGATCTGAAAGGCTAATTTGGTTTTAGTATCATACTTTTGTGAGTCAGTATTTTGACCATGTATAACTAGTTAATTATAAAATATAGAAATGGTTTCCAAGATAAAAATAATTTTAAAAAAATAACGAGCAAACATGTTTCAAAGACAGTTGCCTGAACTTGAAGGAAGTTCAAGTTCTCTGGGGCTTCAGATGAAGAGTGATGAAAAACAGCCTCACTTGTCTTCCCGGGCAAGCAGTGAACAGCACGTTGTCATTATATGAGGTGTTCTTCAAGACACAAGGCTGAGCATCTGCAGGGAACTGGTTACCTGCTCATTCCCCGTGTTGCAGCCATCTCCTCTAGTCCCTCTCGGCATGGATTAAATAACACTGATCTACTACTTAAAATAAGAGCATCCACTATGCCAAAATAGGGATTCTTTATAGCCAACGTCTGACCACACACCAGAACAACGTGTCAGCTCATTGGAGGCACAGTAATGCTCTTACCGATTTTAAAGGGCTGAATGCAAAAACTCTTACATTTGCTACATACAATAAATTACATTCATTTCATTGGCTTAAAATGCCTGCTCAAAATAACCCTCACAACTTCTTTGTAGCAAGCGATAAGCTTATTAAGTTATTTAGTGAACATTTTTCAATGACTCCATTTCCCCCATTCAGACGTAGTAAGCTCTCTGAGAGAAATGCTTCAGTGGGCATGTTAGTCACATCATGCACTTAAACCTTGAGCTCGAGTCTTCGCCAACAGGAGCAGCTGATGAGTTTTAAAAGAAAACAGCTATAGGACATTTTCATTTTCTTAGACAACTGTATCATCAAATTCACTAGGGGACTCTGGAATCAGTGTACTTTAAAGTCACAATTGAAACTCTCCTCTTCAGCAAACATCTCTCAGATGTCAGGTCCTACGTTCTGTTGTGCTGTGTGCCCATTTCTCCTAATGACAGATGCTGTGGACTGATCTCACAGGAGCAAAGGAGATCAAGTTGAGGTCAGATCTCCTTGTGAGAGCTGAGGAGGGAGGGAAATTTTCACAGCTAGGGATGTGGTTAATGCGTCCTCTATTCTGTTCTCAAGCTTCTCAGCTGGCGCATCCCAATCCTGCTCTTCAGCGGGGGCACACTCATCTGTATCTCACCTTCTTAAAATCAAAGACTCAATCCTAAAGCATTCGCAGATGACAAAGTGACTCTCTAGTTTGCATTTCCCATAATACTAAAATAAGGCTTTATCCTCTAGTCTAGAACTTTGCTTTTTTAATACTGCAGAAAGCCTCCATGAATCTGTTTAACGTATTTACTCTTTTCATCTATTCAGTGCCACCGGGCATAACACGCACTGCAGTGCACACTGCTGCCTTCCACCGCGCGACATGACTCACGGTACCGCAGCGCACCCCACTAATCCTGTTTGGACAGCTGGGTCCAAGAGCTTCTCAGCTGCATTTTAATTGTTCCATCTTTTTCTTTTTTCCTTTTATTTATCTCTATGGCAAACTACTCAGGAATTTAATTTGTCAGGCTTCAAAAAGTAAATTTTGCCATTAATTTGTATTGTTTGTAGTAAAGCCTACACTCAGCAGGTGATCTTCTCCCACAAGATCGAAATACACTGATGGTTATCAATTACTCTTAAACAACAAGGCACAATAAGTAAGAGTTTCAAAGGTTCAGAATGGAAAGGTGGCTGATGACGACCAGTATCTGCTGGACTATCCTACAGATGTGGCATTTAGCTTCAAATGGCGGCACTAATGCCCGTGTTTCATGTTTCACTATCAGCCCACCATAAGCAGATGTGTCCTACCAATCAAACACGAAAGAGAGATACTCAGTAAATAAATGGCCTGCGGAAGAGAGGTTTCTTTTACACTTATACTTTAATTCTACTGTTTATTAAAGCATATAACTACCACAAAGCGCTCATTTTCTGACACAGCTGCAGCACTGATGGCATGAGCCTTGAGTTGGTGATGGAGGCAGTGTAAGAGCAGAGCAAGTCCCCGGCCTACACTGCCAGTGCAGCCAGGGACAGAGTTCGCAGAGATGCTCTGTCTGGTCATTTTCTAATCATTAATTTACAAGGTTAAAACGTTAAGTCTAGAAAATTATATAGAACTGCCTAAAAGAAATGTCTGCCTGAAATAATATTTAGCCAAGAAAACAGTCTAGATCAGTGCACTATAAAGGACAAATAACTTATGACACACTATTTCATCGACAAAGTAAAATTCTTTTACTTTTAAAAGACAGTAAAAGCTGCCTATACATTGATAATTTAAGGAAATGCTACCATCAGCAGGCCAGTGGAGGTCACAGGACCGAAGCTGTCCTTTGACTGGATGTGTGCTCCCAGGGCCTGCACAACATCATGCTCGGCTCTGTTTCCATGAGTACGGAGCAGCTTAAAACACGCTTATAAATTTCTATTTTTTAAAAAGCATACACTAAACTATATATTTGGAAATATATTCATATATGAAACATTGTTTTAATATTTTCTAGGCACTAAAGTGTTTTTTAAAAGTCACAGTTTCCTCACTAGAAGATTCATAAGCCCAACTTGTGAATGTGAAGAAAAATAAAAGTCTATTGTTTGGGAAAGGAATGTTTTAAGTGCTTAAAAAATAAATGGTCTTTGTGTAAGAAAAGCATTTGCTTTGGTATGGCCCTATACACAAATGAAGTATAGAATGATATTATATTTTAAAGGTGATTTTTTTAAAAAGGAGTTTACAAAGCAAAAGTTAAAGAGATTTACTAAAGCTATCTATAAAACCATGGGCTTTTAATAAGCATCTCTCAATCAAACTTACCCAGTGTTCTTGACATCACAGGCAAAGCAGAGCTCAAGACTAAGATTGACACACAATTCCCAATGATCTGTGGAGAGAAAGAAGGATGGTGTGCAGGAAACAGCAGGAGGCAAAGAGCCCCTCAGCATTCTTGGAGGGCAGTGCAGGGCCCTCAGCACTCTTGGAGTGCAGTGCAGGGCCCACAGCACTCTTGGAGGGC
>NW_021604687.1:9534402-9640386 GCF_004785775.1 Grammomys surdaster
CAGCACTCTTGGAGTGCAGTGCAGGGCCCACAGCACTCTTGGAGGGCAGTGCAGGGCCCACAGCACTCTTGGAGGGCAGTGCAGGGCTCACAGCACTCTTGGAGGGCAGTGCAGGGCAGTGCAAGGCAGTGCAGGGCCCTCAGCACTCTTGGAAGGCAGTGCAGGCCAGTGCCCTCGGAGTGCCTGGCAACTTCTTAATAACACTAACCATTAGAGTAGAATTTAAACATAATGAGTCTTTCCTTTTAAAGTTATATTTATGAATTCCACAAAACACAGGGCATAGGTGTAAATATATAGCCAACAGAATACATAAATCATATATATTTTATATTATTCTAATGTGGTAGGTAATGTGAAAGCTTTGCCTATGAAATTAAAAAAAGAATACCTTTGGACTTCTGACTAAATCTTAAAGGCTGATTGCTGTCAAGTTCTCAGATAACATCTACTCTGACCTATATAACCATCAAAAGCATAAATTCTGGGATTTAAGAACACTGGAAACAAAAACATCTAAATCTAGTAATTCATTTGCAATGTATCTTCTAGTTACTCACTCTCCTCCACTAAGAGGCACTGAAAACACCAATTAGTATTTATAGTCAACTCAACTAGATACTGGCTACTCAGCTGACTTTAAGGAACCTGTAGTATGATACATCTCTGTGGATGGATATATAGATATTCCATATTTGGAATATATGTTATAGAGGGGGTTCTTTACACACATACACACACACACACACACACACACTTGTGGGCTGTAAATATAGACTATATAATAAAAATGGGAAAGGTAGCAGCTTTTAGCTATTCCCCTTAGGCAGCCTGTGAGATTATTTTACAAAGATCTATTTATTATGTAATATAACAGCTTATACCTTTATACCTCTGGAGCCAGTTAACACATTGTATAAAGTCAGATTAGCCTCACACCACAGTGTCTCTGAGCAGATTTCTTCCTTCTCACTTTAATTATTCAGAAATTGAAATACTTTGTCTCTACTACTGGTAGCAACTAAGCTCTTCAGATTTCAAAGAAGCGCCTGAAGTCCAGTTAGCACAGTCCAAGTTACTCATTAGCAATATGTTTTCCTTAGGAAGAAAAAAGGTCCTTTCAGGAGACTTCCACAGCTAGTTACCAAGTGCTGTGGTTCTATGCATTTACAAGTGAATGGATGCAGTCCAAATTACACAGAGCACATCCTCTCCCCACTCCCTCAACATTCTGAAAACCTTCCTTTGTGTGTCTGCTACTTACAAATACCTATCGGCCCAGATGAGCTATTCAGGGTGCTTACAAACTAAAACACTTGTTTATCTTGGAAGCAAAAGAAAAGCCGCTGGCATCCAAGACTTTACCTTACCTTTGTCATAGTTGTGTCATCCTTCTTGGGTGTAAAGTTTCCAAAAAATCTGAGGCTATAGAAACCAACAACAGAAGACACCATGAGATAGCTGTGAGAATGAAGGAAAACTCTCCGAGAGAATGCACACTTCCCAAAGTCTAAAGTCCGTAGGAAAAGCAAAGCCAAACAAACAGCCACTTAGGCTTGCAGAGGACTGACCGCCTTGTTCCTCTTTCCAGACAAACGTCTTAGTAAATTACCATTGTCCCAGAAACTAGACAGAGAACTTGTTAACAGACATAACATTCAGCTGAAGAAAGGATACAAAATCAGAATGATTTCAAGTGCAGCTCCCACAAAGCCAAAAGTGGAGAGAGAGGCGCTTCCTATGCCAGGGCCCTGCAGGGAAGACACTCCTCAGAATCCAGTGATGCCATTACACAAGGCAATTGAATTAGGAACATTTAACACCTTAAGATAGCACGAATCCTTCAAAGGCTAACTGACTTCTTCACATACTCAACAGCATGTTATTAATTTTAACAAGTTCAAAAATAACCTGGTTTCCCTCAAATGTACTTTTAAGTTATTTGACAAAATGATATCATTATGATTATTGCTATAAAATTGAACAATCTACTATCTGGGGATTTTTTTTATGTTTTATTTTCCTTTCTTTTTTTTTTCAACTTTTTACTGATTATTTGTGAATTTCATAGTATGCCCCACTATCCCTCTCATCTCCCCAAACCTCCCAGCCCCCGCAAAAAAAAAAAAAAAACTAAAACTAAAATCTCACTATGAAAGCTGAGGCGTGCTACAGCGTGTCACACAGTATACCCTTTTGGCCAAAGAGCTTTTCATGCAAATGCTCATTGCTCATTGCAGTAAGTTATTGGACTGGTTTGAGGCCTCTGGCTTCTGCTACACTGTCAATGCTGGATCCTCACTGGGGCTGCTCTCAGAGAGCTTGCTGTTGTTGCCCTGTGTCGTGGAGGTTCTGAAGCTTTGTTATTGCAGGTCTGGCCGCTTCATGAGTTCCAACAGTTCACAGATGAGGTAGATGTTGGGGTAGGCTAACCCTAGATCTGGACCTGGGTGGTAGCTAAGTTGGTCAGCTTACAGCTCTCCAGCACTCCCCACGCAAGGGTCAGGGCCCACTTTCCTGAGTTCTGCAACTGGTAAGGGGGCAGGGCCAGCTGGCCTACACTCAGGCTCTCATGCCCTGTAGGCCAGCTCTCCCCTGCTGCACAGGCTAGGGGCAGGGCCAGTTCTCACAAGATCATACCCTGGGGGATAGCTCACCTGTGCCCCCACCACCTAGCTAGTTCTACTGAGCTGCCCCCTTGCCAGTTGTAAGGTGCTGCTCTCTGAGGAGGTCTTTTTGTTTTAGTTCTTTTAAAACAGAATAATATATAATCAATATAGAATCAACACATAAAAAATATACTATAAAGCTTGCCAAACTTAAGATATATTTACAAACAAAGCAATGAATATCCAATTCCCTTTTCCCAAATTTTCCTAGATAATTCAGTTACAAAAGTGTGACTGGTAGTACTTTTTAAAAAAAGTAATTTTAACAAAATAGAAAGTAATACGTACTTTTTTATAAATATTATCCTAATCTCGAGACCTACCTTTACTTAGACAAAACAGAACAAATAATGTTCAGATACTGATAACTGACAGCAAACATCAGTCCATTAAAGTAGAAACAATATTTTCAAAGCTTACTGCTAGAGATTAAAGGATAATCTCTAAATACACATCACCATCCCCCAGTTGTCTTAAATTACAACAGCAGAGATAAAGCAAAACATAGTCAGCCTAATAGAATGGAAAACAATCGCTAATATCACACACATTACATATGTAGTCTAATTCGGACATAAAAGAGTAAGAATAACCCACAACAATTCCAGACATGAGTAAAGTGGGACTTGCCAACCTTTGCTACTTAAGAGAACATGGACGATACCCAAGGGCAAGTGGTCAGGTTTTAAATTTAATTTAATTCAATTCAATCCCAAATTAGCACCTTTTTATGGGGCTGAGCCTCCTTCTCCCTATAGGCAGGACCCAGGAGCAGTGGAGCGTAGGGTTCAAGAGCAGTGCACCACACCATCTTGGTCTAGCACATCCCTCACTCTTCTCAACAAATGGAAGCTAAGCTTTCATACTTTTTATATTAAATAATTTCATCCACTTTTCTCTCATTAGTCTGTCTTTTGCTACTAGGGCCTCTATCATGAACCTGAGCTAGGTAAGAAAAGATCCTACTTTCCTCCCCTACAAAGGGATACTGGCAAGACAGAAAAACGTGTTCTGGAATATTCACTGTCTCAAAAGCAATGACAGGAGGATTAAGAGGCGCTCACACATTTCCACAAGCATGCAGGGAGCCTGGAAGCACAAGTCACCGGACTGTGCAGTAAGGGGATGGCACAGAGTGCACCCTGCTCTTCTGCTACATTACAGTGGAGGGAGAGGCAGCACCAGTCACAGGAGCAGCTTCCTGATCTGGGACTACAATAAAGGAAAAAGGCAAAGCCAGTACTACAGAGGAGCAGCATCCTGTGTACGAGGCCTCCAGTGAGAGCTGAGGGCACGAGGGTGAGTAAGGTGGAGGAGCTCTCACACATGCTGCTGCTTATGAACGTCACAAAAATGGCTGAAGAAATTCAAAGCAGGGTTTCTTCGTCTCAGGTGGATGGAAAGGAATTAAGACAGAGACTGACAACATCTGCCTTAGAGAGAAACATGACAGAGTAAGTCAGGAGGGTTTTAATGTCACCACTGTGAGGATTGGAAAGCTGCTGACTTAGGAAAACAAAATGAATTTCAAAATGTAAAGCAAATACCCACTTTACATATTCAAAGGCAGCGAGGTTTGGTGGCCCACATCTGGTACTCAGGAGGCAGGAGCAGGAGGGTAAGAAGTGCAAGGTCATTTGGGCTCCATAAGGAGTCTGAGGCCAGGCTGAGTGACATGTAATCCTGTCCCAAAACATGTGTTTACACCTGCACATGAGTGTGTACACGTATGTGTGTGTGTGCCTGTGCACCAACAGCAGATGAGGGATGTTTTCCAAACTTTATGGGTACCTAGAAAAGTGTTGCAAGGTAAATATGGTGGCACAAAACTCAGCACTTAGGAGGCAAGAACACTGCAAAAGACAAAAGGCTGTATGTCAAGAGTAAGTATGTAATGATAAGCATCTTCCTAACATATAGTTAAAATAGGGTAACTGCCAGACTCTAATAAAATCATCAACTTTTTTTGTTTGGGATTGTCTTTGAGACGGTCTTAACATGTAGCCCAGGCTGGTCTTGAACTCAAACTCACAACATTCAGTCCCTTAGGTGCCAGAATTGTATGCATATGCCACCATGACCAGCAGAATCACCAATCTCTAAAGCAGATAAAAGTTAACTCATGAAGACGTTTATCTGAACTCTCCTTTAACAGCCGCAGTTTAAGTCAGATGTGTGATACTTCTGACATACAAGTCCCTCTACTTTTCCAACATACTTTGTCAAGTCTAGCTCAATCAGTATTTTAGAACATGCATTTTCTTTAAAGAATTACAAATAAAAATTTCAGTAAAAATCAACATCAAGTCTGACACAGAAGTCTATAAATAACTCAGATACTTGAAAGAAATGCCCTAGAGACAAAAGCACACACACACACACACACACATATATATATATATATATCATACATACATACATTATATATATTATGTATATATTCTTATGAACGAACATGTTTGTAAAAGCTTTTTATTCAGAGAAGTTCATAGGGCTTGAACTGCTTACATCCAGAAAGATGTTTCCATGAGCTTATACAAAATATTCAGACACACACCGAGAAAGACTTTTGAATGCATTTAACTTTACCCTTGTTCCCTTTGGCATTGCAGACTCATCAACCAGCAGGCAAAGAATGTTGCACGCCACCAGGAGAACTGAAATGGACTGCAACAGAAAGGGTACTGTCAGGTCTCAATTTCAAACACGACTTTTGACAATACACACAACGTGTCTTTCAGAATGGGGGATGGTCCTATAATGAGTGTATACTCTATACAGTATATATAAGAACTCCCAAGACAAATTGACAAATTCCAAACATTCTACAAATTATAATTTCAAGGCTCATGATAGAAGATAACAATGTGAATGTGTTTACTTTGTAGACGTCTCAGTGAGAGACCTATAGCTTCACATACCCTACTAGGGTGAGCTTTACCATAGCTCATCATAGAAAGGAATGCACTCCTGAAGATTTTGGAGCAGCAGCCTTGCTTTGTGTTTTCCTAATTCTACTCAAGCAAAGCTTGAAGTTCCTGCTGTATGAGGACGACTTATGACAACTTGTCATTCATTTCCATTTTTGCTCTGCTGAATTTTTACAAATTGAGATACAGATGGATTTTGATTCTGTTAACAGAAACACAATTCCCTGGGAACAGCTTGGCTAAGGGAAACACAAAAGACAATACACTGTACTCAAGCTTGCAAACAGCTTCTTACTGTTTCAATGAGAAGTAGAACCATAACAGCAGGATACACCAAATTTCTCTCCCATACTGAAGCCTTTTTTCGCCTCTCTATTAGAAAGAAAACAAAATAAAATAAAAATTTCAGCAATTTCCAAAAATTTTTCCAGGTTCATATTTTCATATGCCAGTGTATATTTCAACCAGCAAACATTATTTTTTGCTTTCTGAAAAAAAATGTAAACTGTAAGATAAACTTTTTAATTATCTTCTACAAACTATAAAAATCCATTTAAAATCAGCTTACAACATTAAAAGCTCAATCCCATGAGGCTTAAATTTCAGCTCGGTAAAGACAATTTTGCTTTTAAAGAAATATATCATTAATAAATAGTTCACTTTTAGGATAAGAATATGGACATTTGATATACATGTATATACTGATATAGGAAGATATTTGAGTGGATAAAGGAGTGCGAATAATAATTCCTTCTAGTTTCAGGTCCCAAGGCTTAACGAACACTTTGTTTTCCAAAGACTATAAAGGAATTTAACTTCTAGCTGAAACAAACTACTTTGTACCACACTCTCCCTGTGCCATGAACACCAGGGAAGAAAATTTAAACTTCAAAACAGTCTCCAGATACATTAAAACAACGTGACAAGGAAAGGCTGGCATTGTGTAACGTGATGGAGGCGGTTCCCTCCTGTGAGCATCCTTTCCCAGCAATGCATTTTTCAGAATGGAGTTGGCAAAGGTTCAACAATCTGAGAAATCGAGTAGAAGTCAGGAGACAATTGCAAGGACATGGAGTGACTCAGCAGTAAGAGGACCTAGATTTGGTTGCTAGCACCCACACTGTGTGTCTCACAACTACCTGTAACTCCAGTTCCCGGGGTTCTGAGGGCATCTGCACACATGTGACACACATATAGTCAAGGAGATATGCACATACACACACACACACACACACACACACAGAGGATGTTTTCCCTTTATTTTTGTAAAAGAAGCAAAAGCAGTAATGCTGAGGAAAAACTCTCAGGAAACCCAACAGACGCAAGGAGATAAACCATGGAGCCGGGAGCTACCAAAGTAGCTAGAAATTGAGAGGGCAACATCTCAGAAATAAGAAACAGATAAAGAAGTAGGCCTGCTATGTTAATTCCTCCCTCAAGACCTCAGTAATAGAAAAGCTGTGAGAAGGAAATGGAGATGGAGCTGAGAGGCTTGGAGCTCAGAAGTGCTGCCAGCCCCAACCAAGAGGTCACTAGGAAGCAGTCAAAGCACCCAGGCTTTCCAGCAGGACCAATGAAAAGCAATACCCTAGGAAGACAGACAGACAGGCAGGCAGGCAGGCAGGCAGAGCCACTCTAAGAGCCTACCCAAAAGAAGAAAATGTCCTAAAGTTTCTACAGTTTTGTGTAAGAAATATCTAGAAGTCAAATATTACTAGGAAGCAAAGAGGAAAGAGAACAACAGAAACAGACCCTCATTTGGTGCCCACACAGACGTAAGAGAAAGAGGCCTTGACTGATAGTCAACTAAATAAGCGACAAAACAACAGACTGACAAAGAAATCTGAACCAATGAAAACAGCCAGATGAAATCCCAGAGCTGAAAGATACTGTAACTAAAATAAAGAATTCAACAAAAAGTTTAACAGTTACGGCAGAGCTGGGAGATATTAAAGTGGGAGACAAACTAGAAGACAGGAGGATAGAACACAGAAAGGTGAAAGAAGAATGGGGAAAGTCTAGTGTGTGTTTAACTAGAATCTAAAGAAATAAAAGAAAATGGGACAGATAAAAATTGATAAGATAATGACCAATAATTTTTCAAATAACGAAATTATCAAGCCACAGCCACAAAAGAAAAGAGAAAAAGACAGGTAAGCAGGCTTGTGCATGCACACAACCATGTACACACACACACACACACACATACACACACACACACACACACACACACACACACACAGAGTGCTCAGTACCCTGAACTTCTGGTCATGGGAAATAGAATGGCCTCTGGGAACAGAGAACAATACGAACTAAATGACCCAGCTCACCATCTTGAGAGTTTCCACAACATGATGCTAAGAGAAGGAACGAAGAAAAAGTTCAGTTCATTCCTACCCTGAAAACATGAAATGTGAGTTTGAGAAAACCAACTAGTAAGTCTTCAGAGACGAGATTTCAGGACAAAGAAAGAACACAAAAGTCTGCCAAGGGTCACCTCAGATATTCAACTCAAACATGAAATAATCCATGGCTAAAGACAAGCATGAAGGAATAGTTCCCCACAGTTGCATGAGCCACTGCACACAGTGGTGCAGGTGCCCTGGAGTACCAGTGCTCCAAGCCAATCTACTGAGATTCTAGGTAACTGAACCAGTTATTAGCATTCCAAACCAAATCTTCTTCCTCCCAAGTTTGAAAAAAAAAAATCAGAATCCCCAAATGCCTATTTTTCGCATCAAAAATTGCCAAGCATAGAAAAAAGCACACAATAAAAACAATGCTATAAAACAAAACCGATCATTTGAAATGTATCAGAAGCTAACAAAGATGTCAGAATTCACGGGCAAAGGTATTAGAAGTGCTTTGTTAGGGTTTGTATTACTGTGATATACAACACCATGACCAAAAGTCACCTGGGGAGATAGGGATTTATTTCAGCTTACACTTGTAGTCCCTTGTCATAGAGAGAAGTCACGACAGTAGCTCAAGACAGGAGTGTGGAGGCCGGAACTGAGGCAGAGACCACCGAGGAATGCTGCTCACTAGCCTGCTCCTCATGGCATGTTCTGCCTGATTCTTTACACAACTCAGGACCATCTCCACAAGGGCAAAATGGGCTGGCCCTCCACATCAATTATTAATCAAAAAAGGCCCAATTTAGTGGGAGCATTTTTTCAATTGAGGTTCTCTTTTTCCAAATGACTCTAGTTCAACAGTTCCCCCACCTGTGATTGACCACTTTAGGATTGAGTGACCCTTTCACTGGGGTCTACTAAAACCACTGGAAAACATGGCTGTTTACATCATGATTCATAATAGTAACAACATCAGCTATGAAGTGCCAACAAAAATAATTTTATGGTCGGGGAGTTATTACAACATGAGGAACTATTCAAGTTGAGAATCACTGCCCTAGCTTGTGTCACACTAACACTAGGCAGCCAGCACAGCTCTCAGAGGGTGTAGAAATGGCTTGGTTGGTAAAATACCTGCTGTGCAAACATGAAAGCAAGAGTTTGATCACCAGAATCCACATGAGAAAGCCTGATATAAGGGCACATGCATGGAATCCCAGGGCTTGGAAGGTAGACACAAAAACATCTCTGGGGGCCGCTGGCTAAGCATTGTATACAAATCAGTGAGCTACAAATTCAATGAAACAAAAAAAAAAAAATCTCAGAAAACAAAGTGGAAAGCAATCAAAGAAGAAACCTGCCATTAACCTCTGGTTACACGCATGTGAGCACACACACAAATACACATATACTCAGAGTGCTCTCATAACTATATTACTTTCCCCCCCCACACACACACAGAAGTAAACAAATTTAACAATGTCAATTAGCAGCATGATAATAGGCACAAGCAAAACCAAAAACCCAGTCTCTGAGACCAAAATACAGCAGTTGGTGTAAGAAACAGATCAAACCTACAGAAAAAAAAAGAAAAAAAAATAAAAGGCTGAGACGAGTGAAACATAACAAAAATCCAAAGCCAAACACAAAGATAAAGGAGTGTAAAACAGAGTCAGCCTGGAGCTACAGGCAATCTGCAAATAACTGAAACCCTGAAAAGGGTAACACAAGTAGAAGATAAAAATATTTGAAGAAATTAACAGCAAAATCTCTCCAAGATATATGAAACGTATAACTAAAGACCAAGAAAACGGCATGTCATAATCAGTGGTTAAAAAAAAAACCTTAAACGCACATTTTTAAAAATCACTTGACAGAGGAGTCGTTTATATATTATTTCTCAAAAACAATGCAAGTGGGGCTAATAAGCCAACTCAGTGTGACTAAGAGTACCTGCCACCATCCTGACAACTTGTGTCCAGTCCTGGAAGTCCGCATGATGTAAGGAAAGAACCCTTCCCTGCAAATTGTTCTCTGACTTCCACATCCACTATGTACATGGCATGTCTTCACCCACACAGAGGAAAAATCTACTCAAGTGGAGCCAAAACCACATCATCTTTGAATATTAATATATTTGAAAAGTAACTTCAGGGGCTGGAGGGATGGCTCAGTGGCTTAGAGCATTTGCTCCTCCTGCAGAAGACCCAGGCTCATTCCCTGCATCCCACAAGGTGGTTCACAACCATTAGTAACTCCAGTTCTAGGGAATACACAGACATTCGGGAAAAATATTCATACACATAAAAAAAAATAAGGCTCAAAAGTAATTTCAGAAAATATATACTTACCCTCTCCCAAAAGAAAAACCAGTCAGACTCTGAACACGGCAAGTTATTAACACAAAGTTTAAATTTTCAACGATTTTAAGACTATTTTACAATCTTAATAACTAACTAAAATCAACAAATAAACCAAGAAAAAAAGTACAATACCTAATTTTGTCTTAAGGGTCTTTACATTCTCAAGTTCTTGCTCCAATTCCATTACGTTGTATTCAACTGATGAAGACAGCCCTGTTAAAGCAAAAGCAGTCTTAAGTGTAGCAGTGGGAACCTTGGAGACCAGGCAGAGCAGTTACAATACAAAACACGTGGTGCTCACTGAGAGCCAGGAGGAACAGACGCTGTAGTGAATCATGTAGAAACTAACTATTTAGAGCAGCGGTTTTCAACCTGTAGGTCACAACCCCACTGGGGGTTAGATGACTCTTTCACAGGGGATATGTATCAGGTTATCTTGTATATCAGATATTCACATTGTGATTCATGACAATAGTTAAATTACAGTCATGAGGTGGTTGGTGTCACCACAACAAGAGGAAGTGTATCAAAGGGTCACAGCATTAGGAAGGTTGAAGACCACTGCTCAAGAGGATCCATGCTCTTGATGACTGAAGATCGTGTTTTTTAGGAAATGTCTTCCCTTACTCTCTATTGCTTCTTTTTCATGTGCTCACCATACCAAGTAGAAGGAATCAAGACCTTCTGCTCTCCAGTTTGCTTCCCTACGATGACAATTATCACCAGTGTGGCTGGTGCTTCTACAGCTGTCCTCACATTCATACTTGACTTCTGTCTCACATATGGGTTTTCTCTCTCATGCAAATTCTTATACGACTATCAAGCCAGACATATTAGTTGACTGTTTGCTGCTGCCTGTCAGTAACTATTTCCTAACAGCTGAGTGTGCAAGCCACAGTCTGGATTAAAACAGCCTAACTCAGTATTACTATTCCATTTGTCAATATTCTAGTGAACATTAGCATATCCAATTCACTTGCTTCTACGATTTCTGTAAAATACATTGCCAAACTTTAGAATAGTGGGCCATTACAGGTTTAGGAACTTTTTAAAGTTTACATTCTCCAAATGTTTTTATGTACCATGATAATTCAAGTTATTGCAAGTCTGACTACTATCAATAGCTTTTGAAAAGTCCTGTTTACATATCATCGTTAGCACTGGGTGTGACCAACTGTTGAATTTTTGCCAAAGTGATGGGCTACTTAAATGTACATTTTCTTAAATGCAACAGATCACATCTCCTGTTTCTCGTGTGGATTTCCTTCAGTCCTGCTTTCTGCTTGCTTCTGCAACGGTCTATGTGCAACATCTTCCTCTTCTTTCTGCTTGATCGCTTCAATTCTGAAACAGGTGAATTGAAACCCCCAGACACAAGCATGCCAGGTTAGGATTCCTTCATTGTTAAGGGATGGGTTTCATTATGGATGTGTATTTGGCTGCTGAGTGTCCCCCTTATTAAATCTCTAAGACTGATAGTTACAAGTAATATACAACATACATTTTATCATTTCATAATGACCATTTTCTTAAATTATGTTTTGAGAACGTTTACATTTTCATTCCTTTTTGGGTTTTACTTGTCACAAATGTGCATGTGTTTCACTGAAATCATCACCTAGCTAAATCTTATTTCAAGTTTCATCTCTATCAGTTAAGAAGTCATTGGTGACAGCAAGTGAACCTGACTCCCTAGTTTATAAAGTAAGCAATTCACAGAACAGGCTAACAGAAAACTCTCCAGTAAAGGTTAGTCCTGGATCCATGCGTATACAAGCAAAACTAAGTGGACTCAGTAGGTCATATATGCATTTGTACATATGAGTGTATTTACATGTAATAATAATAATTACAGAGATCATGAATTTGGCAGGATGGAACAGTTAGAGAGGAGATAGAAAGGGCCAGTGATGCAGATGCAATGATCATGTCTAAAATTCTCAAAAGAAATAAATAAAACAATGAATAAAAGCAGCACATATACAAGCAAGTGGAAAATCACAGGCAGCTGGAAGCCTCAGTGTCAGGAACTCTATCCCAGCAGTATGAAGATCAGAGAGAGCCCTGAATGAATGAAGTCCTGAGTGTGTGCTTTTGATATGGTCAGGGCCATGTGAAGAACTGCAAAGCCTCAGACCCATGGGCAAATGAATGGCAAGGCCTTCTTTCCTGGTCCAAGTGCAACTGTTGTTTACGAGTGCACAAAATGTCCACCTTAGCTTTCTTCCCAGGATTCTGTATGGCCTGAAGACTGCTCATCTACAGAGACTGCTCCTACTCAGATTAACTAAGCCTACCTCTTTGTTCGGCTATCCGCAATAACCTTGTCTCCCTATCCAATGCATTATACTTTCTGTGCTTTGGTTTTCCCATCAGAGAGCCCAATCCAACTGAATCCAGCTTCTTTCTGGGTCTGTCTTTTCTTCACTGAGACTTAGAAATAATAGGTGAGAATGACAAGAAAAGTAAGCCAGAAGAGGTAAGAATGTTAGAGACCCCTTCAGTAAGGTCTGTCTCTGGAGCCAGCACAGCAGGAAGAGGTCAACCCAATCGTCAGGGCCTTAAGTCACTAGACTCAGAATGAAAGCATGGGAATGCTCCCTACTTCTTCTAGGAAAGGAAAGATGCAGAGCTTTGGCTTTATCAGAGAAAAGACAAAGAGGGCCTGCCACAAGATGACGTGCTAAGTAGCCCACCCTCATTCATTTGTCTTTACAGCCAGTTTATCCTAATTACATTCAGTAAAATATAGTATCAGCATTCAGAATAACTCAGAACATCAACTTTCCACACTATTTGTCTTGGTCTTCAGTGACTTTTAAGTCTTACCCTTAGCAAAATAAAGTGTGCACAAAGCCGAGTGCCCTAACCCTTGGACTTGTTTCAATGCCTGCTTCTCCCTGATACTACCTCATCATGAGGTGCTTTACAGATAACTCACACCTCAAGGTATCCACGAAGCAGAGAGTGGAGAAGGACCTGCCTCCAGCTTCTGGATGCTAAGATGCACCTTCCAATGTAGTGGTTCTTAACCTGTGGTCATCTAACACCATCGGAAAACATATTTATATTAC
Organism: Grammomys surdaster; assembly: GCF_004785775.1. Lineage (NCBI taxonomy): Eukaryota > Metazoa > Chordata > Mammalia > Rodentia > Muridae > Grammomys > Grammomys surdaster. The sequence goes on from NW_021604687.1 coordinate 9,547,796, forward strand.
AATTCATAAAAGTAGCAAAATTACAGTTATGAAGTAACAATGGAAATAATTTTATGGTTGGGGAGTCACTCCAACATGAGGAACACATTAGGAAGGTTGAGACCCACTGTGCAAAATAGCACCACAAGCTGGAGATAAGCCTTTAAGCCTACAGCTGCAGCACTGCTTTTACGAAGTCTGTAGCAACTCTCTGTTTTATCCTAGGAATGTCTGCCACTGTAAACTGTTCTCAGTGTTCTTGCTGTGAATACATGTCTGTGCAGTGACATATCCACTGGGCACAGGTGAGCATTTTCGATCCCCAAATTCACATTTCAGATCAGAACAATTTCTTGATCCTTTTTTTTCCCCACCATATTCTCTCTTGTAATCCTGTGTGGAAGAGGTGTTAGCTAGAGGCTCGCTCTACTGGTCTGAAACATTATCTCTTACACTTTACTTATTGTCATTCTGGTTTATTTTCTTATTTCTAAGCTTCAAGAATTCTTTCTGTTAACTGGATGTCCCAGATGGTGGAGCCTTGGTCTTTCTCATGAAAGTCGCCTTTTTGTCCATACAGGGCACGAGGGGTTCATCTTTAGCCATTCTTCCACGCACCCCACAACTACATGCCTACATCTGCTCGTGTTCACACAAGAGGCTTTCTTCAGTCGCCAGAGTTTTGATTGTGTTCTTGTGTCTTAAGAATGAAGCCATGAGGAATAAATGCCACTTTGAGCTTCAGGCTTCTGGAGGATCTTGACAAGATGTGCCTCACTCCTAACAAGACAGTGACTCCCTACTTCGAGAGCTGCAGAGCTTTCCTCTTAGGCTGGGCACGTTCCTGAGGAAAACCTTCCTGACTTCCTTCTCAAATTCAAGTTCAGCTATGCAAATGAAGAATGACAGAATCTACGTATTTTGTCTGCAAGCGCTCCTGCCCTACCAGGCCAGAGACACTCTGTTTTACACAAAGTAATTTTTACTCTTCTTCTAAGATGGACAAGAGGGAAGTGTCTGGTACCTTGGATGGAAGCAAATAATATAGTGATTAAGTCACTTCATGACAGCTTTTTAACAAGCCCTCAATTTCTTAGTTCGTGCTACCTATCTGGTAGTGACCCTTGTGACTTTGGGGATTCTGAAGTATAAAGCAAGTATAGATGACTTAGGATTAGACTCCTTTTGTTCTATTAAACTGGCTAATGCCAACATTTTCTTGTCTGCTAAATTCTAAATTATTATTGTGGTCTTCCCCTGAAATTTTCTGACCTTCTAGGTTTATGATTCTCCCTGTTCTCACCCATGGGAAGGCATGGACCTATCAGGATGCTTTCCTCTAAGTCACAAGACTCAAAGTAGCTTAAAAAATAAGGAAATAGTTTCACATAACTGAAAGTTAGGAGACAAAGCCAGAGTAAGCGTCCATGTGGTTTTCCTGCAGCTCAACAGTGACATCAAGGGACTAAACTGTGTCTCCCACACACTAGATTGATGTGTAAGGATGGAGGCTTTCCCTCTACACAGGGCAAATGTGTGGACTATTTATTTGCCTTGATTTCTTCTTTTCCTTCGTTCCTCAGCTACACGGCATTTTGATAAACCTTTCCCCGATTCACTGGGTATTCCAGTGCTTACCTTCTCACTTGTACTACTCCTACTAAGGAAGAGTTTCACTGTAGTAATCGGTATAAACAACCTTAACCTACAGCCTGCTCTTCTGTACAGCATTCTGTGTCGTGGTGAGACTTACAACCACATGACCTAACCATTTCCTCACTGCTCCTCACCCCTTCCTCCAAATCTTCATCTTGCTAAAATATTATTTGAAGACCAATGCTGCATTCTTCCTCCCGTGTGATACTAAGACGAGTGTCTGGTGTCAATGCAGGTGTTAGTGCAGATGTAAAAGGAATACACCAAGATTGGCTTGGTTTTTTTTTTTTTTTTTTGGCCCTAATCATTAAGTAATATCTTAGGGAGTGTGTGTGTGTAACTTTACAACTGCAAGCTGCAGATGATAAGTCTGACACTGAACTCTTTCTTAAAAATAATTTTTCATACAATATATTCTGATCACAATTTCTTCTGCCCCAGATCCTTCCCACTTCCCTTACCTTCCCAATTCTACACTTTCTTTCCTTTCTTTTTGTCTCTCTTCAGAAAACAGGCAAACAAAAAAACCAAAATTTTTTTAAAAGAACACAAGAAACATACACACAAACAAAAGCCATAAAGGTGAAGAAAATAGAAACCATAATATATATAGAAGAGAACAGTAACTATGTTCAAACAGAGCAATATTCTTTGCAGCCAAAAAGTCTGAAAAGAATACCATTGAGTTCTTTTTTATTTTTTTATTTTGCTAGCCATCTACTTCAGTATATGGAGCCTGCCCTTAAGTGTGGTTAATATACTCAGTGAGACTCCATTGGAGAAAACCAGTTTTTCTTTGCAAGTGGTTTGCAAATTGAAGATAGCTTCTTTTTTTTTTTTTAAGATAGCTTCTTGATCAGATCATGTCTACGTTTTTCCTCTCGGTTCTGGGATTCCCACCCCCCACACCCCGGGCTTGAACCCGTGCAGATCCTGTGCATGTCTCTAGTTTGTATGTGCATCAGCTCTGTTACGTCTGGAAGACACTGTTTCCTTGGAGTCATCCATCTCTTCTGGCTCTAACAAGCTTTCCATCTCTACTTCTGCATAGTTCCCTGAGCCCTGAAGGGAAGGGATTGACAAAGACCTCCCATTTGGAACTCAGTATTCTGAAATCTATCACTTTTAATCAGTCTTGTTCAGTTGTGGGTTTCTGTAGTAGTACCCACCTAAATTTTGATGATGGCTGAGAAATGGTGTACTGCATTGTGGGTGGGTTTGTGTGGGTGGGTGCGTGTGTGTGCGTTTGTGCATGTGTGTGTGTGTGTGCGTGTGTGCGTGTGTGTGCATCATTTTACTGCTATGTTCCTTTAGCAGGACAATAGTATTTTATTTTCCCTAGACCCATGACCTATCTAGTTTCAGGTTATTGGCTACCCAAGCAGTGTCATGCATAGGCCCCAACTCCTGGAGTGGGCTTTACATCCAATCAGAGTAGCTGGTTACTCCTACAGTGTTTGTGCCACTGTTACACCAGCATATCATGCAGACAGGTCACTGCTGCAGATCAGAAGTTTACAGCTGAGCTGGCAGTTACCTTTCTTCTATGGTAGCATACAGAGTACTTCCAGTACCATGTATACTAGTCAGGAGGGGTGAACTCTAGTTAGGCAGGCACCAGCTCGACTTCTCTGTTGAACTCTCTTTTGTAAGCAATTGTTCACATCACTTCTGGAAGTCAGAGTTGTTGTAGGATAAATTTCAGTATTTTAAATCCCTGTTTGGAGGAAAAGGCATAGAGCACTGGCCTAGCAGAGATGTCAACGTCCATGTGGCAATCTCTCCGCGAGCCCCTGTGGCTTTGAATGTGCACTCACGAGTCAGCATGATGAACTCCCTGTTACTTACTTGAGCATCTTTTCTCACTTGTTATTTTCTTTTCATCGAGATATGTGCTTACAATAGTACTTTACCTCTGTGGTCTATATTTATTATTTCATCAATGTTTTTCTCCTATTGGTCTGTGATTCATAACCTGCCAGGTGATTAATTTTTCAGAAAGACTATATTAATTTCCTAATGGTGCTGGACCAAATTACCATAAAGTTTAAAACCCAAAACAGCATCAGTTTATTGTCTTGCAGTCTCTGATGTCTACAGTCCTACCATCAAGGTCCCAGTAAGACTGCCCCTAGGGCATTCTAGGGGAGAATCAACGTTTGTCTCTTCTAGCACCCAGCTACCTGCATTCCTTGGCTCTCAGAGCTTCCTCAGACCGCTCCCACTTATGTGTGCATTGTCTTTCCATTCTTTGCCCTTCCTCCTGCAGTCTTACACTGGGCCCTCACCCTGTATGCCTGTGAATATCAAGACTTTCACTTGAATCATATCAACAAAGTAACAGATTCACAGGTTCTGTGGATTAGAAATGGGAGTCTCTGGGTCGTCATTTTCTACTTACTTCTTTTTTTTTAAGTTCTAGATAGTTTTGCTTTCTTTTTTCATACATCTTCTTGGCCAATCTTGTTACATTTGGAAGTTAGGTACAAATTCTGTCTTGTACAAATTCTTTCCTGTCTCTCCAATTAACTGTTAAGTAAGTCTCACTTGCTAGGTAATCCTCTTCTTCACTGACCCTAAAAGGAGTACCCTTGTTTCTGTTTTCTGTCTTCACTGTCACTTCCTTCACACTTAATTAGGATAGATGGTACTTCAAACAGCTGGAAGTTCACCATGCTTGGTCCTGGGGACTAAAAAAGCAAGAAGCCAAAAGAACTGAATCAGAAGAAAGAAGGCTAACCTTACTAGTAGAGGCAAACAATGATCATTCTCAAGCAAAGATGCAGATTAGTATTGGGCCACATAGGTTCACTATGGGCCACTGTAGAAATTCAAATGCATTCTTTTTTTAAGACCCAGGAGTCACAGACCCTAAGTTTCCCATTTGTACCCCCTGATTTCTTTGCATCACTAGAAATAGAGATCTAGTGCCACCTGTTGGCTGAAAGTTCTACGCTGCCTCCAGGGTGCCTTGGCTTCATTATTTTATTCATTAATATTCAACTTTTATCTTTACAGGAGTAGGACTACATCAAGTACACAGATACTCAAGCACTGTGACCCAAACTACTACAGTCTGACTACATATTTAGTTTTCAGGTTCTAGCAAACAAAGCGAAATGAAAGTAATTAGGATACAGAGTTAGTAGGCAGCCCCAAGGGAATATGAAAAAGAAGACTTGCAAGGGACAGCACGGGATTGTAAGACTGTTAAATATCTTTAAATCAAAGTATAAAATAGCTAACAGTGATATTTTACTGCCAGTAAACATTTTGAAGCCTGGAGAACAACTGATAACTATTCTGAACTTTGGAAAAGAATGGTACCGGGAGAGCATTTCTGGTAGTTCGAAATTAAGTGAAGAGAGTAGCAGCCTACCTTGTGGTATGTCTACAAGGATTAATATAAATGTTTAGAAGAGTGAATGCATGTTTCTTCAAGAAAAATAACTGAAGTGACATTTTGAAATTTTTATTTTATGGTGTCTATGATGTGTTCCCTGAACCACATGCACGCAGTGCCCTCAGAGGCCAGAAGAGGGTGTCCCTTAACTGGAGTTATGGATAGTTGTAAACTGTTGTGTGGATGCTGGGAATTAAACCCAGGTCCTCTGGTAGAGCAATTAGTGAGCCATCTCACCAATCCCCTGAAGTCACATTTCTGAAATGTGCTTTTAATTTTAGGCACCCTAACTCCTAATACCCAAGAGGAGCTTCTTCCACATGAAAACCAAGAACACATTCCTACTGTCCTCCAAAAAGTCACCCGACATGAGTTTTCCAGGACATTCCCTTCCTTCATTACATGCTAATATATTAATACCCAAGCAAAAAACAAGCTCTGGGGATAGAATCTTTCACTATAAAAGACCAAAGTCAATAATGGCCAGTATGAGGACTTATGACACACTGTAAACAAACACTCAACTATTATATAAATTTAAGTTGCACGAAAAATGAAAACATCCTAGAAGCTATATTATCATTATTTTATTTCAAAACAAACCCAAAATGTTCAGTGTCAGCATTGTCTAGTCAATAAGTCAAATTGTAGACAAAAACCTGTTTGGACAAGTCCTGAAAAATAAAAAGGGATTCTCCAAGAAAACCACAAAGCAGCTCATTTAAGGTCAATTTAACGGTATTATTCTGTTTTTCTTCCAGCCCCGACATAAGATTTCACTACCTCAAAGGAAATTGTAAGAGTATCTATTTGCATTCCCCCAGGTGATTGGCAGTTCAACACCAATTAGTTCAGAATTACACTGTTACCAGCCTGCAATAAAAACAACACCTTTCATCTTCCTTACACGGGTAAGAATACCTTCAGAGCCAATAACTTTGATCAAATGAGTATTTTTGATCCTGCCCCACCCGTGTCTTTGGATTCAGGAAAACTAATAGCTGAAGGCATTCTTCCCAGCTTTACTCTTAAGCTGAAAAACTGGTACGGTACTGAAAATAATTTGCTCCCAAGATAACAGAATTTCCCAAACTCCAGCATTTCTTCAATATCTGAGCTTATAGTCTCAATGTACGATTGCATCAGATGTTCAAGGGCAGATATTATTTAATTTAAAATGTACAATGTATTTTAAAACATACATTTCAAATTAGGCATGTATACAATTAAAATAGCTTGATGCAATAAAATTATTTCTACAACAATTCTGTACCTTAAATAAATCAGGGTACTAAATTTAGTATTCTGTGAATATTATTCAAAAGTAGCAATCTCCAGTATAGACAGATTCCCTTTATATTTTTTTAATTTAGTATATAAACAAAAGGGGTAGATTAAACACTTGATCCAAGTAACTATATAATCTTAACTGCTTACAGCTTTAAATTTCACCAGCAACTCCATCTCCAAGAATGAGACATTTTTCAAGTTTTGATAGTTATTTCAAGTAACAGAAAAGTGATTGTTCAAGCCCAAGGCTCCTTAGGGTTTACAGAGCAAAAGCATTGTCCCCAGAGAAACCACATGTGTTTGAGGCACCCAGTAGCTGAAGCCTCATGTCCCAGTCTCCAACAGATCTGCTGTTTGTGTACTAACACTCAGGCTGGCTGTAGAAGAGACACAGGCACATGCATACACATATGTGTGCACAGACATGCCATCTCTATGCTATAACATGATTGTCTCTTTTGGCTTCTGATGTCACATGACTATGACTATGAACCTGGTGTTATAGGACTTCTAATATCCAAAAAACAGTGGACATGCAAACTTACTTTCACTACTAATAACTGCAAGCAAGGGCAAAAATATTAAGACAACCAGCTTTAAGAATAATATATAATGTTATTTACAGTGAAAAAAAATGCTTTGGTCTTTTTTTATTTCAGACACAAGCACTATAGCTCTTAAACTAAACAAAATGTTAAGACCACCCTTTACCCTTCATATTTGATGCTGCCGTCAAATATGGTAACACCATCATTCACACAGACTGTGGAAGAAAGGGAGCTGACATGTATGGAATTCACATTCCAATTTTTATAACACAACTTTTCTTCCTAACACATGCACTGTGTATGACACATGATCCGCACGCCTGTGCTCTGTTTCCCAAAGCTGCCCTCCTTACTGACAGTTTAATTTATACTTCCCACAGTCACTCTTGCAGCAAATAATTTGTTTGAACTATATTTTATTATCATGAAAGTGACTCAAAGAGATCAAGAAGCCAAATAAATTATGGCCTCTGTCACTGTTTCATCCCTATATATACAAATGCTTTCTGAAGATACATTATCAAGTCTAGGCTGTCTGCGCCAGACACTTTGCATAGAATCCCAGAGTTGAAGTCCAAAAAATATTTCCCTAGTGGCATATGTGTGTATGTATATATGTTTATGTGTAGGCAAACAAATACGGCAATCTATACATATAGCCTACTATAGTACTCAACATATGGTGTCTATATCCCTATTCAAAGAGGTATTCTTTGTTCAGTGATTGATAAAGCTTTTGTGTTGGCCATATATGAATGACATTAGATAAGCAATATCCTAACTGCCTGCAGTCCTGCTAGTAATACAAGAAAATGCCTGACGGAAAGCACTATGACAAAGCAGCCACAGTATCCCAAGTCTCAGTATCTTCACAAAGCCCTGAAACTCAACTTCTAAGTAGCAAGAATCAAATACTGACAGTGACACAGAGACCGGCTGAGGTCACCAAGGTCCAGGAAGAGGCTGCACAGACACGTCTTATTCTTTGCAGTCCCTTTATTTTTCAGAACCCAAAGGTATTAAAACCTGGGGGTGGGGGGAACCTGCTACTGCTTCTGTGCTCTAAGAATAAAGAGTTAATGTAAGTTTCAAAGCAAAGGGCTTTTAAAAAAAAATTAGGATCAGGAGGCTGGAGATAGCTCAGTGGTAGAGTGCCTGGCTAGAATGTACAAAGGCCCAGTACTGGGGGAAAAAAAAAAAAAGAAAACTTAGAATAAAGCAAGCAAGAAATTGCCATCCCCTCCAAAAGTGATATACAAATTTTTAATCACAAAGATGAAAATAGTACCTAACAGAATTGAATTATAGTTCAAAGACTATAATAGTTTAAAATAAATTACCTTAAAAGAACTGTAAATGTTTTGAACTCAAACAACAAAAAATAATTTCTATTCATTATGGAACTTCTAAAGTCATCTAGTACACCCATGGGCTATACACACACAAAATCTAATTATTTCAATTAATGCCACTGCATTACTTAAACGTTTAAGTATGTTAATGATATATGCATCCTCTTAACACTGGGAAGAAGCTATAAATGATTTTCTCCCTGATTACTGTAATGGGTCCTCCCTGCAGGGTCCTGGAAGTAAACAGTTCTGGTTGCTCAGGCTATGTAGGTGCAACAGTGGGGAAAGCCCCTTATTTCCAGCTGCCCAAACCTCAGCTGTTTACTGTGCCTGTGTCACCATTCCTAAACATGTCCACCAGGATTCTGTTTTCTGTCCTCCCACTGAGATTCACTTCCCTGCCTGCTTTCTTAATGCTCTACCTTGGTTTTGTTTGTTTTTTTTCTACTCACTGATGCAAGGAACAACCGTGAGACACATCTATTCTACACACCCAGCCTGTACCTTGCACGGCAGAGCACACTTATGAAGGTCCCCACCCTGAGAGGCTCTGTCCAGTGTGGAAAGACAGGCGTGTCACAGAGTGGAAGGACTGTAGAGAAGCAGGGGAGGGAGGCGGCGTGCAGTGGAGGTGGACTTGACAATGCAGGACTAATACTTGCTGCGCTCACAAGGATGGCAAGTCCTGCAAGAGGAGCTTTGAGGTCAAGACCTAGAGCAAAGAAGCAAATCTACTTTCCTGTCATAATTACGCTGTCAGGCCACTTACTACTGTAGCTCCCAGTGTGCACAGCTGGGTAATACATGATTACTTTTCTTCCCAGAAGCGTGCATAGCACCTTTCTGCACTGTGAAAGCTAGCCAGTAGGAATGAAGCTTTCAGGCTTGAACCGGCTTGATTTCTGCATGTATGTAGAGTCTTCAGCAATTGGGCCTTACTGTCACGTCTGGAAGGGTAACCGAAAGCATTGGCAATAGTCTGTAATGTTTATGGGTCTCTGGGACTTCACCAGCCAACAACTCACAAAGAGGTAGTCCAACCTGGTAATGGGGTTTTTGTTAGCCCATGGGATTTAGTAGAATTGTTGCCCTATTACAGGATAGCCCCGTTAAAGCTTTTTATGTATTGGAATGTATGTATCACATATTTTCCCTAATTTGTGAATGTTAGCTTCGAATCTTTAACATCCATAAGTGAAAGAAAATGTGATATTTATCTTTCTTAATCTGGGTTAGTGACTGTTTTTCCAGGTCTATTCATTATCTGTAAAAATGTCCTAATTCCACTTAACTAGACAACTTTCCACTGTGTAAACGTACCACATTTCCTTTAGCCATTCAGCAGCTGATGGACATCTAGGAAGTTTCTATTTATTTCCTGGTTATTGTGAAGAGAGTAGCAGTGAACACTGATCAGCAAGTGTCTCTACAGAAGGATATGGAGTCCCTTGGGTATGTTCCCAAGAGTGGTACAGCTGGATCACGCGGCAGATCTACTTCCGTCTTTGTGAGGAACCTCCACACTGATTTCTATAGTGGCTGTGCCAGTGTGCACTCTCCCAGCAGTGAGCAAGTATTCCCGTATCCCCGCATCTTTGCCAGCGCTTGTCCTCATTATTAACTGTGCTCTTCGCACAGTACACTAGCTCCTAGCGCTGCTCCTCTAAGACTCTGTACCTCTGAGCATCATCTCTTCTTTTCCTGGTCCTCCTTTCCCAGCCTCTAGGACCCCGTGTGAGCGTCAGCATCAGCCTTCAAACCGGGTCTCGTGCTGTGTCAGAGTCATGGCAGAGGACTACAGTTTCTAGGAGTACCACAGGCCTGACAGAAGGCAGACAGAGGTGGAACTCAAAGGGATGTGGCCTGTGCCCCAGACCAGGGCCTTCACCATGCACAGTGTTCCCTCAGGCTTCAAGATCCTGATATACATGACCTCTGTCCTTCTGTCCTCCTACAGAAGTGGGCATTTTTGTATGGATAATGCAAAAGCTGTTTTGTTTTTTTTTTAATGTATAGTTGTCTTCATGCAGATGGAAATGTCTTCGTGTAGCCTTTAGAGGGGAGGCAGAATGGCAGCAGCTAAGTCCTTGGGTCAGTGAACAGAGACAAGGGCTGGCATCTGAGCAAGTTGGACCTGAGCCAGAACAAAGTCAAGCCAGGCATGGGGCCAAGAGATGAGGCTGCAAAGTGAGGGAATGGGCAGTGACAAGTTTGGAAGAAGAAAGCAGCAGGTGAATCTTCTTCACAGTTGCTTCTGTTTCCTCAAGTAACAGGAAACAAGGTTACAAGCTGGGGTAGTCAGGGATATCCGAGAAAAGACAAGGTGTCCTAGCCGTTATGAAAAGAGCAGCGATGAATGTGGCTGAGCAGGTGTCTGTGTGGTACGACGTTGAGTCTTCGGGGCATATGTCAATGACTGCGTAATAGTAAATTTATTTTCAGCTTTTTGAGAATTCTCTACATTGGTTTCCATAATGCCTGTACCAGTCTGCAGTCCCACCGACAGCGAATGAGGACTCCCTTTCCACCATGCTGCACCCAGCCTTTGTTGTCAATTGCTTTGTTGATCTTTGCATTCTGAGTGGGGTAAAAAATCTCAACGCTGTTTTGATATGCATTTCTCTAATTGCTAGAGACTATGAACACTGTTTTGAGGTATTTTATAACATTTTTTTTTCTTTTTAGGGCTCTCTGTTCATGTCCCAGCCTACTGCCCCCTCCCTTTTTTAAAAAATAGGTAGGGTAGTTTGTTTTTTGACTCTATTTTTGAGGGTGTATGTGTGTGTGTGTGTGTGTGTGTATGTGTGTGTGTGTGTGTTCTGGATATTAATTCTCTGTCAGATCTGTAGTTGGCAAAGTTTCTCTCCCACTCTACAGGCTTCTTCTTCACATGGTTGTTTAATGTGTGCAGAAGCTTTTTAGTTTAATGAAGTCCCACTTGTCAACTGTTGGCCACACTTCTTTGGCAAATGAAGTCCTATTCAGAAAGTACTTTCCTATACCTATATGATGTACAGTGGTTCCTATGTTTTCTGCTAGCAGCTTCAGTGTTTCAGGTTTCAAATTTAGCCCTTTGCTCCATTTGGAGTTAGTTTTTGTGCAAGATGATAGATACAGCTCTTCTTACTGGTGGACATCAAGTAGATACAGCTCTTCTTGCTGGTGGATGTCCAGTAGATACAGCTCTTCTTGCTGGTGGACATCCAGTTTTCCCAGCACCACTTATTGAAGATGCTTTCGTTTTTCCAGCTTATCTTTTTGACATCTTTGTCAAATATTAAATGGCTGAAGTTATACACATATTCATGTTTGGATCTTGGATTTTGTTCCATTGGTCTGTCTATTTCTGTGACAGTACCATACTGTTTGTATTACTATAGCTTTGTTATTGATCTTAAATCTGGAATGGTGATCCCTCCAGCGCTGTCCTTTTTAGCTCAGGATTGTTTTGACTGCCCCAGGTCTTTGTGATTCCATAGGAATTGTAAGACAGTTATTTTTATTTCTGGGAAGAATGAGATCATGATTGTGACTGGGATTGCACTGAATCTATAAATAGTTTTAAATAAAAATATTTATTTTCACAATATTAATTTTACCAATCCATGAGCATGGGATGTTGTTCGATTTTTCTAGTGTCTTTATCTCTCTTCAGAGGTTTAAAGTTTTCATTGTTGAGGTCCTTTACTACCTTGGTAAGGTTTATTCATAGGTATTTTATCTTCTTTGAGACTACTGTGAGTAGGAGTGTGGTGGTTTGAATAAGAATGGCCCCTATAGGCTAATATATTTGAATTCTTAGCCACCAGGGAGTGGAACTGTTTTGAAAAAATTAGAAGGATTAGGAAGTGTAGCCTTGTTGAAAATACTGGGGGGTAGAGTTTGAGGTTTCAAAAGCCTACACTAGATCCAGGGATTCCTGCTGTCCCACTCTCCCATGCCCCGCCCTAGAGATCAGGAGGTAGCTTCAATTACCTTGTCTTTACTTATTGTTCCATAGGCCTCAACTGTACCCAAAGAATTACAGGTAACTATGTAAAAGTAACTTTCATTTGCCTGGGTGATTGTCATCTCCAAGGCTTACTGCTAACCTAGGAGTGGTCCTGGGAGCTTCTAGCCTCCTTACAATCTTCTCTAGGCCTAGAATGTTTTCAGCCTCTGAGATTTACTGCTGAGTAAGCTCACCCTTTCTAGTTCTTTCTGACCTCTCATTGCCTGGTTCAACTCAGCTGTTGTGACTCAAGCTCCTCTCCCAGCTGACTGATTCACTCTGAGTCTCTCTCTTGGCCTCTCCTAAACTGGTCTGCTTGGTCTCAGACTAACTTTGGCAATATGCTCTAATTTTCTGGCTCCTTCTCATTCTCTGGCTCACTCTGCCTTCATCTGTCTAGCTTAGTCTCTCTATGCAGTCACTCTGTGTAACTGTCCCAGTGAAACCGCCTCCTTCCTCTCTGCACTGCTCTCTTAAGTAGCTTCCCTTTCCTCTCTCTTCTGGTGAGAGCTGGAAAAATCCTTTTCTGTCAAATCTTTCCCTGATTAGTCACTTTGTCTGCTACTCAATTAGACATCCTTTCAAGCATGGTGCTTCCTTCTACAAACTAACTTTACCTTCATTGTTTAGAATTAAAACTATGCACTAAAATTGCATCTGTATTCTAGCCAGAGGGATTAAAAGTGTGTGCTAAAGGCTGAGACACACCACAACTAGAAAAAGTTTTCTTTTTCAGTAAGTAACACAATTTCAGGGTTCAAAGTGTGATCAGATATCCTGCAACACAGCTAAGTAATTCTGAGAGTAGAATAACTGGTTATCCAACACCAAATGATTAGCCCTGAAAACATACATACAAGTAACATTATATAGACTGAGTAGGTTGCATTTATGAATATATGTATATACACACATGTATGTAACAGTAATTAATGGAAAAACAGCCATAAATTTGAAAGAGAGCAAATAGGGTATATGGGAGGGTTTGGAGTAAGGAAAAGAAGGAAAAGGATCATAATGTCAAAAGCAAAACAAAAGATTAAAAAATGATTTAAAAAGAAAAGTCATCCAAAGATTTAAAGTAAACTTAAGGAATGGTCACATATTAGAAGGAAGAGCAAGCAAGATAATCAGGAGTAAGCACAAAAATTAGGAAGAGCAGGCAAGGCTTGGGCTTCACCAGATACGGCACAGCCCTGGAACACAGGCGAGAACCTGAGAAAGCACTCAGGCAGGCTCCACTTCTAATCTACCAGTCAATATGGCTCGAGCAAAAAGGTTCGGTTATAAGACTGCACATATGAGGGTGAAGGCGACTTAGAGGGCCGCATGCTGAGGCTATACGGAAGGGCTGTGGGAAATGGAGGGTGACAAGAAAAGAGCTGAAGAAACAGGAGGCTTAGCTAGGAGTGTGGATGCCCGAGTGTCAGATGTACAGGCATCAGATCAGTGTAGAGAGCGAGGCCAAGATGTTACAGACAGACAGAACACCAGAACAGAAGGCCAGGACACTTCCCAAAATACTAGAAAGGCTCTAACAAGTGTAGAAAAAACACAGATCAGAAAGAGCCATCAGAAAAGGGAGTTCTAGGGAACAAGAAGCTACTGTGACAGGAGAAGCTGTAATGGCCTGCTAGCACCAATGGCATGACTACAAGAGATTCAAGTGCTGGAGAGGAGAAGAGGAGACAGCAGGACCCGAGGAGAAAGGATAGCATGTAGAAAAGAGTTCAACTGTGCTGCACAACGTACTACCCTCTCCCAGAGCAAAGCTGAGCTGTGAGAAGACAGTCACCACACAAAGGTGCTGGGGACACAATGGCACTGGCACTGGAGAGAGCCGGAAGAGGAGACTGACGATGTAGGAGTCACAAGTGGATTGATTTTTCAGATATAAGCAGCACATGGAAAGTTACAGGAGCTAGGAAACATAAAAACCCAGACAGAAATAAGACACTTAGAAACACAGAGTCAGGAGTCCAAACACTGGACTCATCTGTTGTCACCTGTCACAGAGAATGAAGGCTAAGGACACCCTTTGCCTTGAGCAGCATCCAAAGAAGGCTATGGGAGGAACAGGAGGGGTGGAATGCTGCCAGGATCACATGGAATTCAGATCTCTGTGCAGAGCTCTGTGGATCCCTCCTACTCTCTTATGTGTTTGGACACTAAATCTATTTCATCTTTCTTTCTTTCTTTCTTTCTTTCTTTCTTTCTTTCTTTCTTTCTTTCTTTCTTCTCCATCAATCAACTAGTGTGTCATCTTGAGATAGTCTTAATTCATCTGCACCACATCTAATACAAAACCAGGGTTGGGGTTTAGAAAGAGGACAGGCTGAGGACAGGATGGCTTCCTCAGGACACTGACCTGTACCCAAGGACAGCTTGGCTGTTTCATTAGCATGGCTTAAGAAAAAGAACAGAACCATTCGCCCTTTACACAGCAGCACTGCCAAGTACCGGAGAACACTGCAGAAGCCACAGTTAGGCAGTCCATGATTCAGTTACACTAATACATTTAAAAAGACACGGAAACTCCATGCCAGTACAGAGTGCTGGCTACAACATGCCATGCTGCCTTCAAGGTGAAACAAGTGCTAGCCCCACAGCAAAGTCCTTCTTACCACCAGCCAATTATAGGGTCTCTATAGAGAGAAAACATATACCCCAAAGCTGCCTGTAATAACACCCCACAGCCCACACACTAATGCACCTTTAGTAAAATGCCACCATCAATTCTACACAGCGGCAACATGAGCAAATTTTTAAGAGTCTGATGTTCTTGCTGGTCTATAATTCTTCTCAGAGCAAGGGTAAAACATACTTTGGCTTTATATGATTTAAAAAATAAAATAATTGCAACAACAGAAAGCATTTAGCATTATACCATATTTAATAAATCCATAAGGGTTGGGCTTATCTTACTAAAGCCCTACTTCTACTTTTTTTCTAAAATTAGCAAATCACTGGGGTGGGAGAGATGGCTCAGTGGTTCACAGCACTGCTTGCTCTTCTAGAGGACCTGGATTTGATTCTCAGCACCCAAATAATAACTCACACCATCTCTATCTCAAGTTCCGAGGGATCACATGCCTTCTTCTGTCATCCATGGGCACTGTATGTACACAGTGCACAGACACACATGCAGCCAAAATACTCATATATGGAATAATTTTTTTTAAGTTTAAAACAGCAAATCATAAAATTTTCTTTCCTTCTTGCTTCTTCCACTCTGTGGGTGTTAATCGATAAGCTACAGAAGCTTACAATTCTTAATACAGTCAAATGTCGACGTGGTCTTAGAATCATTTATAAAATAAACAATTCAGCCTATTAGTTTCCATCTGAAATAGTCCACAGTGGCCAATCATGGCAACATCCTATTAAAGAGTTTCCCAAAAATAATTTTAAAGGCAACTTGCCAACGAGAACATATCCAATGGTGAAGGACTAACCCAAGGCTGGTATAAAGTATTCCGGAGGAGCTCCTAAGAAAGACTACTCTTACCTTCAACTCTCAGCAGAAAGAAAACAAACAGGCTCCAGTCACAGAGGCAGTGTGCGGACCTTTTAACTCCAGATGTCCAAGGAGCTATTGTGGACGTCTGCTGAACCCCAGTGGCTACTACCTCCAAGGGAGCTAGCTAACCCTCTGGCCCTGACCCACCCCCCTCTAATTTTCATAGGCTCCCTGTGTCAGGAAGGTCCTTTGTCACTTGTAAGCCTCAGAGAGGGTTGTATTTTCATTCTTCAAGTGTCTGTCTCTGTTGAATTGAACAAGTTTTACACCTGATCTAACTATGTAAGACACATACCATGCAGTCTTCTCTGGAGTGCTTCTTCTTCTAGGGTAATCATATAAATTTGTTCATCCAGGTCTTCAAGAATCTAAATTGAAAAATGAACTCCTCAGTAATGCAGTGCGACACATTCATGTTTATGACACCTCGGGCTCTGCGACCTTTTACTCTCAGGACCATGTGTTGTACTGACTCAAATAACTAAAACCCTAAAGTTAAAACTTAATTTATGAAAATGTTTGTATATTTTACATACTTTGCTTTTAATACATTTACATTTTTCTATTTTAGTACTAATCGAATACTTCAAAACTTGATATAACATGTATCTAAGTTGGATATTTTAAGGCTTAAGGGATTACACTTTGTAGCAGTCTCAAGGGCTACAAGAGCATAAATTTTAAAGAGAGAGAGACACATACAGCAAATGTATCTTTATGTACAAGTTACAAGGAAGAGAGCATCTAGTATATTTGTCTCCCTTAGGTTTTTTACATACTTTCTAAATCAAAAGTCTGTAAGGTGGCGGCTGGAGAGACGCCTCAGCACTTATGAGCACTGGCTGCTCGTCCAGAGGGCCTGGGTTTGATTCTCATCAGGCACAGCCAACTCCCAACTGTATGTAGACTAGCTTCGTCTACATGCCCAGTTCCAGACTAGCTAAAATACACAGTGGGACCCTGTCTTAAAATTAAAACAAAAAACAGCAAAAATAAAAATAATACAAAACAAAAAAACCATAAACTGTATCAGAGATATACAGGACATTCTGTTTTGCTTTGTTTTGTTTTGTTTTGAAACTAGGTACAGTAAGTACTTCCATGAGTACTGGAAGCTCAGGTCATAAAAATCATTGGAGACAAAGTCCTAGAGAAGTAGTGTGTTTACAAACACTCAACTGCAGGGGTAAAAGCACTCATCAATCACCAACTGGTGGGAAAGTGTCTTCACACTGCCTCAAAACTGATAAAACCTACTACTTCTATTCAGCTCTGGCCTTGTTAACCTACTGTCCTATGAAAAGACTCTCATCTTCCTAGCTCTGAAGGAGGTATAAAAGCTGGCAGCAGTACTCTTTCTCATTCAAGCCCAAGCTACTGACTCTAGCAAAGCAGTAAAAAGGGAAGAGTTGCTCGAGAAAAGTAAGGATGGTACAACTGCTTCTGACCACCTGCCCACCTGACAAGTTGTTCTAAAATTATGTGATCCCCATCTGGAAACATTCATAAAGCAATCCACTGCTTTCCAATCCTTTCACAAGTTTCTATGGTCCCTTCAGCCAGACACTAAGCTCCTATCAAACAGATGTGCCACTAGATCCACACTGGGAGTAATAAATCAATAAAAACAAAATAAATAAGAAAACGTAGATAATAAACAATGACATAGAATAACCATCACATGAGGGAAGGAAGGGGAAAGAAATCTCTCAGGAGGCCTTACCAAAGCTGAGACGTACCGCATGCTAGAAAGCATGAGGCCATCAGCAGGCGTGGTCTACGATGAGGTCAACTGGATAACCAATGGAAAGTAACCCAAGACTGTTACTCTTGAGGGTGGAGACAAGAATGCTCTGTTGTTTCCTATCACCTTCCACTGTTTGAATTTAAATTGATCATGTTCCCTGTTCTAAGGCCTAACACTTTAAGGATTTTCCTTTTAGAGTGTAAATGATTGACAATGCTGACCACAGCTGAATGGCAACAGGATCTCAGAGGTGTTTGTCATGTGCCTCTGAGAATTCCAGCATCTTCACCACTTCCTAGCCTAAGAAGCAAAAACTTCATGGGGAAACTTCAAGTGCCTTCAGGGTCTTGGCTCATTTCTATTGTGGACTAACAGGAACTCATACATGAGTACCCATGGAGATAGTAACCAAGGTAAGAATTCCACACAGTAACTTTGAGATTAAAATAAATGTCAAAACTGAGGTCAGTGGAAGAAGTACTTCCACTTGAGGAGAAACAACATTCAGCCAATGTTTCTGATGGCTATCCAGCTGACCACAACTGATTGACAGCCAAAACTACAAGAGGTGACTGGGCACTTCAGGCAGAGAAAGCCACATGCAAACACAGAGGTAGAGAGGAGGCAAGTTCATGCGGAGGAAACTTCTAGTCTGATGCTCATAAAGGACTAAAAGACAGTGGTCTGGAGCCTGGGTTCTGGGTTCAGACTTATGTTTACTCAGCGCAGTGACCTCCCTGGACTGAAGCCAATTTACTTACTTACGTAGAAAATCAGACTACCATCACCTAACACATGACTTGTCATCAAGATGAAATGACACTGAGTGTCACACCAAGCACTTAGAACCAGCATGAGGGAGATGAATAATTACTCAGAAACTACCCCCTGTCACTGGATGAAGCTGTGGAAGAGTTGTTAAGAAGGCTGCATGGGGACAGGTGACTCAGAAGCACTCTGCTTTATTAACGAGGAGGTGGAGCTGGCAGTGCTGAGCTAAGTCAACAGCATTTAGTGGACTGTACGTGGCTTCCGTATCTTCTCACTACCATCTGCAGATGAGGTGCAGATGACAGAGAAGTCCAGAGCACAGGGCAGAGCAGTAACAAAACCTTAGACCAGGAATGGGAATTGAAAACTTGTCTACGGAAAGAAGAAAAAAAAAAAACAGAAGTAGAAAAAGCTAAATAAATTCGGTGTCACAGGGAACTGAATGAGAGAATGTAACTCTGAAAATCAAACAAGAGTTTACTGAAAGATCATCTACTGTAATATTGCCTTAGTATGTTCATAATGAAATCACCACAAAGGGAGGACAGACACACGACCAAAATGCTCAGCGGGTATCTCGGGTCAGATACACGCCACTAACACTGGTAACTGTGGAGAAGGCAGCACAGTAGTGACCACAGTGGTGTCTGAATGTCCCTCCAAGAGTCTGCTGGGGGCTGTGGCAGGCGAGGTGTATTCAGAGCGAGTCAGAAAGAGACAGATGGCCCCTGTGGACAGCAGCAAAGCAGCTTCAGATGTTATGACAGTCTGTGAAGGGGTGGGGTGGGGGGTGGGGAAGCATGTGGTGCCGGGAAACCCTAAACACGTAGACAGCTGAGACTGAGTTTGTAGGCAATGAAGATATAGGGAGGTAACTTAAATGACAGATTTTCTAGGCATAGCTAAGGAGTTGATATCTTTAAAAATAGTTCAAAAACAAAACAAAAAAAAAAACAGGAACAGATATTACTACCCACTAAACGTCATTTTAAAATAAATATATAACATTTCTGAGAGGTAAAATATAATTCAAACACAATGTATATATTTTCAGAAACTGGTCTATAAATCAAAGCATAGATACAGGCAATTTTGGTTTTGTCGCTGTTTTATGTGTGTTTAGGGAATCTGGTTGGTTTATTTGTTTTAGCTGTAGACAGCTCTCACTCTGTGTCCCATACAGCCATGAACTTACAACCCCCAAGCCTCTCCTATTGTAGAATCAGGGGCTTCCACATCCTGGTCAGCTCTGTGTTGGACTTTGAAACAGACGCCACCACAGTTGGATCCAGGGTGGTGAACACAGATACTTACAGATGCCTGAAAAATCTGTCTTGAGATTTTTCTTATACAAACTTTACTTAAGTGCATGTGCTTAGTATTTTAAAAAGGAAAAAACCAGACTTTCTTTCCAAAGTTTAAAAACTTGATTTTAAACATTAAAAATATGAATAATAAACCAATAAAAAAAATACTGTCCTCAGCTTTTTAAATATTTTTACATAATCAAAAATATAAGCATAAGTATTTAGCAAACACAAATAAAATACTTACCGCTGGCTTCACCAGCAACTGACCCATCACTGTGAACATACGGGACAGGCCGACTGGAGTACACACTGTAGAAACGAGGTGACGGATGAGAAAGAGGTCCTCACCATGCAGAGAGACAGGCAAAGCAGCCTAAGGAGCGTCTTAGGTACTCTCATCTCGAGCTTAGCTTCTCCAGGCACTTTGTCAGGAGGCCCTTAGTCTGTTTTATCTTAGTAAGTAGTAATACGTGATAAACATTGTAACTGTCTATTTAAGTGAAGATCTCAGGCAGTGTGAGGGGCCGGCACATCCCAGGGAATGTGAGAACAAACGCTGGCTATAATGGTCAAGACCCTAAGGGATGAACAGTCCTGCAGAAAACAAACTAAATGGACCCAGAAAAGGCACACACACACCACTTCACCTGGAAGGACTGAGAGCCAAAGGAGAGGATAAAAGAGTGACGGCTATAGTCACAGGTCCTTTGAACTATGTTTGACAGCTTAAACTATCCCTGAGATAGAGTGTGGTATCTTCGGTAAAACCAAACAGATTTTGAAATAAAGACTACAAATTCATCGAATAGAATTGTGGTCTTGCCATGTAAAGTGATCCAGTGTTGTGCTTGGGCCTAGAAGTAGATGTAAAGAATGTGTGGTCGGGGGTGGGGGTGGGAGTGGGAGTGGGGGCGGGACATGGGATACTGTTAAGAGTTCGCTGGTATATGTGTGTATGTGCATATGTGTGTGTGTCTTCAACCCAGTGCAAAAGGCTTTCCTTCGTGAACAAAGTACCTAATTATTTCACGGTTCTGCCTATTAAAATCCATCTAGAACAATAAAAAAGGGGCCGACTCAAAAACCAGCCCCCGTCATTAAGGAGTTTCATTTGGAAACTGGCACAATTTTCCAGGGTACAAGACAAGTTCAGTTTCCTGCCAGTGTCACACTGGAGAGTACTTACAGAGAAGCAGCAGGCATCCCATCAGGGAAATGCATGAATACAAATAGGGCAAGTAGAATTCCCAGAGATCTGTGAAAATATCAGCGCATTTTAGTAAGTCAAAGCGTGGCACATTAAAATAGTCTGTTTTATCTTAGTAAGTAGTAATATGTGATGAACATTGTAATTGCCTATTTAAAGTGTATTAAGCAGTCTAATTTCTAAATATAATATGTAAACATCTAAAGTAAGAAAACAATAAACAATCCTTTTGAGGAATCTGTTTCAAACGGAGAAAATTTTCCATTAAATTTTAAAAGCAAAAACCAATTAATAAAAAATGTATAGAAAACTGCTTAGTATTTTGAACAAATGAATAACATTCACTGCTTTGTTTAAATATCTCTAAAGACATCTAAATTCTGTAAGTTAACAGAAAGTTAATCACACAAAGAATTATTTTAAAGTTTTGAAATGATGCTGGGCACGGTGGCACACACCTTTAATCCCAACAGGCCAATCTCCTTTGAGATCCAGGCCAGCCTGGTCTACAAAGCAAGTTACAGGACAGCTAAGGCTTAATGCTATACCGAGAAATCTTGTCTAAAACAAAACAAAACAGATATAACTGTATCCCAAACTCAGATGCCCATCATAGGAACCAGCTAAAACAATAATCAGGTACCATATAAAGACTCCATACTGGCAGCATCACTGTCAATCAGGGCAGAAGCCACCCATACCATCCCAAGAATCAGCAACGCCAGAAGCAGCAGCATGACCAGAGTTTCCAAAATGCGGGCTCGGATTCCCTTAAAACACAACAGCAATAGCATTTTAATACATTATATCATCTCATCAACAACCAGGCTTCTATTTGAAAGCATGAAACTGTCTATTGGGAGGGAAGAAAATGAATATTCATGCTTAACAAATTTACATTATGTTTTTATATAAATCTATGTTGATTGGAGAAAGCACTAAATGTTTATAGTTTATGTTTAGAGTGACTTTTCAAAATTATGTTTTTAAAAAATATTAAACTTGGAATAAAGCGCACAAAAAAATCAATCATTCTAGTATTTTGCAGAAACATTTTTAACTATTACTTTCCTAGTAGTTCCCAGAAGACTACATTTGTGGATTTCCCTCTGTGGTTCAAATCAAGGAATACAGGCTGTTTGACACTGGGGACACTGGGCTAGGATACTAACATCTACCACCAACCACATCAGGAAGGGCACCTCGCAGCCTCTGGAGGCCTCTAGTGGCCAACTGGAGAACTGCTTTCTGCACTGCAACACCAAGAACTCCACAGATAGTACACCAATCGTATTCTTTTTTTCTTATAAAATGGGAATTCTACCAGTTTATGTGTCTTGACTATAAGACGGAAGAATCATGAATATTTTTAAAGTAACACAGATTCTGACCTCGAAAAGACTGAAAGACCAGACTTGCCAACCTGGAAACTGATAGACAAAGACAGCTTGTTTCTGTAAGTTCAAAGGTTTAGATCCCTGCTTTATGCCTCTGACTTCTAGCAACAAACTTATAAATGTGCCTGTTCTCTCAGGATTCTGGAATTTGTGCATATCACACTGAGAATGGTTTGAAGAACTAAGTTACAAAGACCCAGACACATGGCAATTTAGCTGATCTTAGCTAACACCTGAGCTGCAGGCACAGGGAACACTGACATCACAGCTCCATGATCCTGAACACAGGACACATGCCCCAGCCCAGTGTGCTGACATCAGAGTGCAGAGGCTTCTCCCTGTCTATCCTTAAACAGTGTCAGCATCCCGGGCAGGCTCCCCACACTTGCTCGGATATGACGTCAGCCCTCCTAGTGTGCATGGCAAGGCGGCCACTGACGCAGAAGGACTTAGCCTCGTATCGTAACACATGAGCTCTAATAAAGCAGCTGTTTCAAGAAAGGAGAAACTGAAAGACAAGGTGAGCATGGTTGCCCATGGCTACAATCTCAGCACTCGGAAGCCTGGACCCTGAATGTTCAGATTCCCTAAAAAGCATAGCTCAAGACCACACTGGGATACATGGCAAGTTCAGGCCATGCTGAGTTACACAGAGAGATTCTGTATCAAGAAAATTGAACACTGGTCCCATCTCTACTCAGAAACGCTCATAATTGATACCCTCTAGCAATGTGAAAAACCTGTTTTCTACAATAAATTGTCACCAGATTATATCAACCACACTTCAGGGAAGGCTAACACAAAACTGAATAGTATTTTTTTATGGATTTTTAGTTTCATTTTTCGTTGGGCATTTTTTTTGTCTTATTTGTCTTTTTGCTTGCTTGTTTCGATTTTTTGATTTTGGGTGAGTATTTTTAAAGTTACAGATAAACACACATTATTTGGAACTCTAAATTCCACACAACACTATTAAAAACACACAACACAACCACGTTAACTTTATTTCAAAAATAATAAAACATGAAGAACCTTGTGAACAAATGTTTCAAACCTTAACAGATAACTTCTATTCCCTGACCTCTCCAGTCCTTCTACAATGCTGTTCTCACCCAGATTTTGAGAAGACCCACTGTATCCTATGGTAGCCCAGTATCAGTTCTGTGAAATGTCCATGTCCTTGACTTCCACCAGGCTGGCTTAAACATCCCCCAGCAATGGCTTATCCTTGCCCGCTGACCCTAAGGAACTGTTCAGAAGCACAAGAAATCTCTGCTGAGTCCTGCACTGGCCCTTGACGAGCTGTACACTGACCTCCGGTTACCCACAGTTGTTCCGTGGTGTTTGATAACTTTTCGTCTTCTTCCACTTCACAGACACCACCTCTACCTTAGGCAGACATGGCTGAGTGGCCTGTGACTCCCTCAGTTGCTCTTCTACACCTCAGCTTGTCTCAATTTTTATTTCTTTAAACCCCATAACTCAATTTTACACGGTCAATCTCTCACAGTCTCTATGAGAGCCTCTGAAATGTAAACATGCATCAAAGTTACCAAGGGCTGCAAGGTCTGGAGCATCATCCCCAAAGGGACAGCTCCCCTGCACCTGAGAAAAGAGGCTCGACCAGCAAAATGCTTGGTACTCCTTATGCCTACCTGACCTTGTCACATATACAACAACACCGACGAGGGTGTTTTAGACCTGATCATCCTACTGTGGCCAAGAGCCATAAACCCCTAAGATATCAACCACAAAGGTGGCCTGAACTCAGTTTATCTTGTCTTCTTTCAGTAACATGGACTTCAAAAAATGGCATCATCATCTACTTTGTTGCTTATGTCAACACCTGGAAATAAATATCAACATCCTTTCCTACTAGCTTCTCCAGCCCCAAGCATACACCCTGAGCCTTGGAACCGGGTCTTCTGAGTATACTGTGTGACTGTAAATCACACTGACTCCTGCCTCTCCTCTCTCTGTGTCTCCATCCATTAGAAAAGCTCCACGTGTGTCCAAAAGCACACTTTTTCTATTACAGATCTATAAATACAGCAAGGAGACAGGTGTCTAAGATATAGATCCATATTAGCAACCATCAGGCCTGAAAAAATAAGAATGTTATAAGCCTAAAGAGCCCCGGCACTGAGGCAATCACACAAGCGACACTGCGCTCTAAATGTGACTGTGTCAGAGAATCAAGAGGACATTTTTAAAATTTTGTTATTTTACCACATTGGAAAATACAAAAGAAATGGATGAGTTTCTAGATGTCTAGGACATACCAAAGTTAAACCAAAATGAAGTAACTAAACATATCTATAATAATGAATTAGATAGAAATAAATATCTCCCAACTAAAAAAGGCCAAGTCTTGAAGGATTCAGCACCAGACTTTCAAAGAATTAACATTAATACTCACATTGTTCCATGACATAGAAAAATAACACTTCCAAAATCTTTTTATGTATTTACCCTGATACCAAAACCAGATAAACATCCAACATCCAACAACAAGGAAAAGAACTATAGTCCAATCTTCCTGATGAACACTGACATAAAAATGATCAACAAAATATTTTTAAATCATATTCAAGACCATTATTTCCCATGATCAAGTTGACTTCACTCCAAGGTTCCTGGAATGGTTCAACATATATAAATTAACAATCATAATTTACTATATAAATGGACTTAAGGGCAGAAATCACAGAATCAGTTTAATTCATAGAGAAGGGCTTTGAGAAAATCCAATATTCCTTCATGATAAAAACCCTGGAGTGATTAGAGATGGAGGGAACATACTACATGATCATAACATAGGCTATCTATGACAAACTGACAGCTGCTATCCTGTTAAACAGAGTGCATTTCCACTAACATCAGGAACAAAACAAAGGTGTCCATTTTCATTACTCCTATATAAAGTCCAAAGTCCTAGCTAGAGCAATAATAAGACAAGGAAATAAAGGGGATATAAATAAAAATGGAAGAAGCCAATGTGTCTCTGCAGTTGACATGATTCTCACCAAAGAAGCACCAAGACTCCACCAGTAAACTCCTAGAGTTAGTAAACACGTTTAGCAAGGTGGCAAGGTACAAAATTAACATGCCCGAATCAATAGCTTTCCTATACACCAGTAACAGACTGAGAAAGAAACCAGGCATTCACAATAGCATCAAAAAAAGTAAACACCTTAAAATAAACCTAACCAAGGAATTCAAAGATCTATACAATGAAAACTTTAAAAGAATGAAGAAAGAAATTGAAGACACAAGAAGACAGGAAAACCTGGTAGAATTAATATTGTGGAAATAGCCATTCTGCCAAAAACAATCTACAAATTCAATGCAATCCTAATCAAATTTCCAATGGAATTCTTCACAGAAATTGGAAAGCAAACCTTAAAATTCACGTAAAAAACACAAGATATCCCAAATAGCCAAAATAATCTTGAACAATAAAAACAGTGCTGCTAGTACCAACATAAATAAATACATACATAAATACATAAATATAAATAAATAAGAGGATGATACTTGCACAAAAGCAGAAACACTGCTCAATGGAATAGAACCGAGAACCCTGATTTAAGTCCATGTACCTAGAGGCACCTGACTTTTGACAAAGATATTAAACACATATGGTGGATGAAAGACTGCATTTTTAGCAAATAGTGTTGGGAAAATTGGATATTTATACAAAAAAGAGTGAAACCAGATCCTTCTTTCTCATTCTATACACCAATCAGCTCCCAATGAGTCAACGTTGGGTGTGAAGCTTCTAGAGGAGCAGGGAGTATACATGAGAACACGGGTTCAGAGAAGGACTTTGTGAATCGGACGCCAGTCACCCAGGAAATAAGAGCAATCAACAAACGGAATTTTGTGAAATTGAAGACTTCTGTACTTCAAGGAAACTGAATTAGTTGAAAAGGTAGCCTACGAAATAAGTCTTTGGCATCTGTACATCTAACAGAGGATTGCTGTCTAAAATATACAAGAAAAAAAAACAACTAAAAAGCACAATACCTGCTAATGACGGTACTCCTGCCTATAATGAGATGACCTAGCGTTTGACAGACTTGCTAGATCCAAAGCATCTTAAAGAGGCTCTGGTATTGTATGGCTTGCACTTTCCACTTGTTAAGGAGCTGTTAAATCCTTGGACTACACTGAATAGGGTTATCCCCCAAGATTGGAAGGGATTGGTGTCAGCTGTTCTAGAAGCTGGACAACAATTACAATGGTTATTATGGTGGATGCATGAAGCCACAAAAATAGAACAACAGAATATAGCGAGGGCGATAAATATTACAAAAGACCAACTACTTGGTAAAGGGTATTATTTACCAGAATGAATCCAATCTGATGGTGGCAATGTTGTCTTGTGGCTTTAGGAGCCTTGAATGTGACTGAAGAGCTGAAAGTTCTACATCTTGTTCCACAGGCAAGCAGGAGAAGACGGTCATCCAGGTAGCTAGGAGAAGAATCTCAAAGCCCACACCTATGGCACACTTCCTCCAACAAAGCCACACCTACTCCAACAAGGCCACACCTCCTAATATCACCACTCCCTGGGCCAAGCATATTTAAACCACCACACTCGACTCCCTGGCCCCCATAGGTTTGTTCAAATAAATGAGTCTATGGAGGCCATACCTAGCCATAGTGTAATGCAAAATACATTTAGTCCAACTTCAAAAGTCCCATAATCTGTAACAGTCTCAACAATGTTAAAATCCAAAGTTCAAAGTTTCTTCTGAGATTCATCAAATCACTGAACTGTAATCCCCTACAAAATCAAATCAAAGAAGTTCACATAGCTCCAACATCACAGGATACATGTTACCATTCCAAAACTTCATATCGAGGAAATGCTGGACCAAAGCAAGACCAACAACCAGCTGGACAAACTCTAAAATCAGCATCTTTATGTCTGATGTCAAGTTCTCTTCAGATGCCCAACTCCTTTCATCTTTGCTGACTGGAACACAATTCTTTCTCTCTGGCTGGTTCCACTCTCTGTTAGCAGCTTTCCTTGGCAGGTATCGCACAACTCTGGCATCACGAACACCTTGGGGTATGCAAAGGCACCTTCTACTTCACAGTTTCTTGTTTCAGTGTCTGGGATCTGCTCACAATCTTCTGGGCTCCTCTACAGGGCTGGGTTACAACTCCAGCTCTGCCCTCTGTAGCACTCTGGGTAACTCCACTCTACTTATGCTGCTGGGTTTTTTGTTGTTGTTGTTTTCACATGAATAAATGAACATAGAAGTTGTATTTACAAAACACAATATTGAGGATGCTTCAAAAATCCTTAAATAAATGGATGGCTTAAAACAAGTACATTGTTACAACCCCACAGGAAGAACATCAGTATCAACTAACCAGACCCCTCAGCCTTCAGAGCGCCCAGGGACTAAACCACAAATCAAAGGGTATACATGAGTTGGTCTATGCCTCCTGCTACACACACACACACACACACACACACACACACACACACACACACATGTGTGTGTGTGTGTGTGTGTGACATAAATGATCATTCATATTAAATTCTCAGATGTACAGGGGTCGGGGCCTAGGTCCAGCCTGTGTATGCTCTTTGGTTGGTGGTTCAGTCTCTGAGAGCTGGCAGTGTCTAGGTTGGTCTTCCCGTGAAGACCTATCCCTTTCAGAGACCGCAAGCCTTCTCTAGACTCTTTCCTAAGAGTCCCCAAGCTCCACCCACTGTTGGCTGTGGGTGTCTGCATCTTTCTGAGTTATCTGCTGGGTAGAGTCTTTTAGCAGACAATATGCACCTGTCTGGAAGCATAACAGTATTAGCATTAATACTGTCAGAGTTTGGTGCTTGCTCATGGGACGGGCAGATCTGTAGTGTTATTAATTTGAGCCTCTGTCTGTTAGTTTAGCTACTACTTCATCCATATTTTTTTTTTAGTAGAAAAATTTAATAGTCTTATAATCTCCTAACAAGGAAACACGTGAGCTGCCATAGAATGTCTATTATACCATCAAAGAATGAGTCAACACAACAACCAAACTACCAGTTAGAATTGATTTTGCTGTATATTACTTATATTACCTTTCTTGTAGTAAAGATGGTATTTTTCTTCTTTTTTTTCTTGGATATTTTATTTATTTACATTTCAGATGTCATCCCCTTCCACCATTTCCCTTCCCTAGAACCCCCATCCCATCCTCCCTCCTCCTTTTTGCTTTTATATCATTTTAATTAAATGCAAGTATTAAGGTCAGTTCTAGGTTAGCAATACAATAGATGCAAATAGTCAAGGAACAAGCAAGACAATAAACACAAATAGTCAAAAAAACAAGCAAGGCATTAAACAAAAATCTGTGAACACTCCCGTGATCACTGTTTCTAAGGGCTTATCAGGAGGATCAAAATATCTGAGCCAACTTCCCTGTCCTAGCCCAACGTCATTTTCATGTCTGAAGCCTACTTCCTGGCTCTGTACGCTGCTGTTCTTGATGGTCTTCCATGGTACTAGCATCTCCAGTATGCTGAGGTCTTTTGGTGCAATTATGCTTCACCTCTCATAGGCTCCCTTCATGGTGCCAAGCCTCACCTTCTGTGCATGACCCCTTCAG
Organism: Grammomys surdaster; assembly: GCF_004785775.1. Classification (NCBI taxonomy): domain Eukaryota; kingdom Metazoa; phylum Chordata; class Mammalia; order Rodentia; family Muridae; genus Grammomys; species Grammomys surdaster. Next base: position 9,576,582 of record NW_021604687.1, read on the forward strand.
TCCTGGGCTTCAACTGTAACTGAGGCTGCACCTTCCACCACCAAAGGCCTTTCCTGGCCTCTCACAGTGTCAAGCCTCTCAGCTGCTCTCACTGACCCCCTTACGTCTTCAAAAGCAGTACCACCCTCAGTGATTCTTACTCAATACCAAGTCCAACTGCAGCATGAGGTACAACCAATGAAATTTATATCAGGCTGTTTTGAGCCTTCCTTTGTCAAAGAAATTAAGCTAAATCCCTTCACCTTAGCCTCAGGCGAGCTCTTTGGACAGTAGCAAAAATAGCCATGATCTTCACCAAAATATCACAATAACAGACTCTATGCTACATACTAACATTGTTCTCCATTGAAACCTCTTGAACCAGGTCTACACAGTTCAAATCATCCTCAGCACCAATGTCTTCCATGTTTCTACTAGGATAGTCCATTAAGCCTCACTTAAAGCATCCCACTTCTTACCAAGTCCAAAGCCCCAAAGTCCCCAAATCCATCTTCCTCCAAACAAAAGCGTGGTCAGGCCTATCACAGCAATACCCCACTCCCTCTACCAACTTCTGTCTTAGTTAGGGTGTTTCATTGCTGTGAAGAGACACCATGACCAAGGCAACTTTTATAAAGGACAATATTAATAGGGGCTGGCTTACAGGTTCAGAGGTTCAATCTATTATCATCAAAGCAGGAACATGGCAGCATCCAGGCAGGCATGGCACTAGAGGAACTGAGAGTTCTACATCTTGTTCCATAGGCAAAAAGGAGAAAACTGGCTTCTAGGCAACTAGCAAAAGAGTCTCAAAGTCCATGTCCATAGTGACACACTTCCTCCAACAAGGCCACACCTTCTAATAGCCACGCCCTGGGCTAAGCGTGTTCAACCCTCCACAGCTTGCTTTCTTATACGACCCAGGACCATCAGCCCAGAGATGCTACTATGCAGTAGGCTGGGCCCCCCCTAACAGTCACTAATTAAGATAATCCCCTATAGCATGATTGTATGAGGGCATTTTCTCAATTGTGGTTCTCTCCTTTCAGATGACTGGAACACCGTGGTTCTCAAACTTCCTAATGCTATGACTCTTTAATACAGCTCCTAGTGTTATGGTGACCCCAACCATAAAAGTATTTGCTACTACTTCATAACTGTAATTTTGCCAGTGTTCTGAATCATACTGTAAGTATCTGTGTTTTCTGAGGGTTTTAGGCAGCGTCTGTGAAAGGGTCCTCTAATCCCCAGGCCACGACCCACAGATTGAGAACCACTGCTCTACCATGAGTCAAGATGATAGAAAGCTTGCTAGAGCAGTTGGATTTTCTCAAATGTTTGTTTTACTTGTCTATGTATTCATGAACTCTTATCCTGTTGGTTTTCCGTTTCTTGGTATATATTCATTGTATGTAGCTATGGATTTCACAAGTTTTCATTAAAGATTCAAACATAAAATACCCTTATACCCTAACCTATCTTCTCCACCTCTTCCCACTAATTTTCCTGTTCCCGGATAAGGCAGTTTCCCTTTTCAGTTAAACCTTACTGCAAATGTCCTCATAGACACACCTAAAGGTACATTTCTAGAGTACTGGATAGAGTTATCCAGTCAAATTTATAATTAAAATTAAATGCCACAGTAACCTAGAGCCTTTGGGTCCCATGAGAATTGTTGGATCATGAAATAGTTTGGTAGATCATTTTTAGACTTTTGAGAAAAATTCATACTAATGTTCAGAGTGGCTAGCCTAACTAAATTCTCATCAATATTATATAAGTGTTTCCCTTTCCTCTCATCCTCAGCAGTATTTGTTTTGTTTTGATTTGTTTTGTTTCTTTTAATCATACTTGTTCTGACTGGGGTAAGAAAAAAAATCTCAATAAAGATCTGATTGGAGGTTTACTCTATTATCTCTTACTTCTGGTGCTGGTGGATCGGGAGGGATCAGGGCTTGCTTCTCTGTACAGACTATCTTGCCCTGTTCTCACACCACAAGGACCCGCATCTCCTCCTGTATCCCTTGGTAAGTGTTGCTGTTTTGCTGGTCACCACGCCCCCATTGACCACTCCAGTTCTCATCTCCTTCAGCCACATAGTCATATGAGCTTACTTTTCACTACAACAAGGTCAAAGGGAAATTTCAAACAGATATACGCAGATATTAATCAGAAATCTACAGCGTGGTAACAGACAGAAGTTCAAAAAAATAAATCCCAGAGGACAAAAAAATAAAATGTTCAGGGGTCATGCATCATACAGGGCAGGCATCAGTTTTTCTCCATCACATAGACCATGGGCACTATCCTCAGTTAACTCCCCTTACCCATGTCCTTGTTTGGTCTCCCACAGCATTTCCAAGTCTTAAGCGATTTTTTTTTTCTGGCACCAGAAAATTTGTGTATGCAAAATAAATGATTAAAGTGTGTGTCTTAGTTAGTGTTCTATTGCTGAGAAGAGACACCACAACCGCCGAAACTCTTATAAAGGTGCATTAATTGGGACTGGCTTACACTTCCGAGGTTTAGTCCATCATCACCATGGTAGGAAACATGGCAGTGTAAAAGCAGACATGATGCCGGAGAGCTGAGAGCAGCAGGCAGCGGATCAGCAGGCAGCAGGGAGGGCAGCACTGCGCCTGGCTTGAGCATCTGAAACCTCAAAGCCCACCCTAATGACACACTTCCTCCAACAAGGACACATCTACCCAACAAGGCCACGCCTCCTAATCTTTCTCAAGCAGCGCCACTCCCTGATGACTAAGCATTCAAATATATGATCCTATGGGAGTCATTCTTCTTCAAACCACCACAGTGGGAAAGACAAGTAATACACTCTCACACTAATAACCAATGCACAGTAACACAAATCCAATGAATGACATGAAACACAATTTAAGTGGCTTTCTATGAAACATTTAAATTAAAATGTTGTCAGATGTGGTGCCAGAGGCCTGCGATCCTAGCACCTGAAAGGCTGAAGCAGAATTGTGTGTGTGACACTGTTCTCTAAAAACATAAAATATTAATGAAAACAGACATTTGTCAGTATGCGTAAGAGAATTATCTAAAACCATTTGCCTTGTGAGGGTGTCCAAGCAAGCCAAACAACACAGGGAAAGTGAGCATGAAGGCTCTGAAGCCCGGGTGCGTTCAGGAAGAACTTGTCCTATAGTGTGCCACTTTGGAGTCTCAGCAGTCATGAGTAGATTAAAAATCACTTTTCTTAAAGAGAGTAGTAAGGTCATGAGATGACAAAGCAGTAAAAAATGTAAAGAGATGGAGAATACCCTGTACCCATCTTTGAAGAAGAAATCTGAGCAGATTCAGATAGAGGGCATGAATCTTTTCTGAGTCAGAAACTAAGACAGAACACAAAAGTTAGCATGGAATTGTATGACTGCCATGTCCCAGATAAAGACCAATAGCACTCCAAGCAAGAAGTAAAAAGGAACCAGAAGTGAAGCTTTGGGGTGATAAGACACACATATACACTAAATGGGAGAAACTCAGCACAGAACCAAGCACTGCCCTTTCTCAGCCCTGAGTGCAGCATCTGTGTGAGCAGCCAGTCGTCTGAACTGCATCTATTTCATTATGCCTGGAAAAGATATACTACCAACAGCCTGGAGAGACAAAACGTAGACAGGAGCTAACTGTGTGGAAATGCCAGGGAAATCACAGACTAAAAGAAAAGAAAGAGTGAGTGGTGACTCCTGATGCTCTAAGCAAAGCCTCAAAATATGTCTTACCACGAATAAAAATTTAACATTAAGAAATAAAAGTTAGTACTTGGGCACAGGGGAAAAGTTCCTGAACAGAACACCAATGGCATATGCTCTAAGATCAAGAATTGACAAATGGGACTTCATAAAATTGCAAAGTTTCTGTAAGGCAAAGGATACTGTCAATAGGACAAAACGACAACCAACAAATTGGGAAAAGATCTTTACCAATCCTACATCTGATAGAGGGCTAATATTCAATATATACAAAGAACTCAAGAAATTAGACTCCAGACAACCAAATAACCCTATTAAAAAATGGGGTATAGAGCTTAACAAAGAATTTTCAACGGAAGAAACTCGAATGGCCGAGAAGCACCTAAAGAAATGTTCAGTGTCCTTAGTCATCAGGGAAATGCAAATCAAAACAACCCTGAGATTCCATCTTACACCAGTCAGAATGGCTAAGATTAAGAACTCAGGTGATAGTAGATGCTGGCGAGGGTGTGGAGAAAGAGGAACACTCCTCCATTGTTGGTGGGACTGCAAGATGGTGCAACCACTTTGGAAATCAGTCTGGCGGTTCCTCAGAAAATTGGACATAGCATTACCTGAGGATCCAGCTATACCACTCCTAGGCATATACCCAGAAGATGCTCGAACATATAACAAGGACATATGCTCAACTATGTTCATAGCAGCCTTATTTACAATAGCCAGGAGCTGGAAAGAACCCAGATGTCCTTCAACTGAGGAATGGATTAAAAAAATGTGGTATATTTACACAATGGAGTATTACTCAGCTATTAAAAATAATGAATTAGAGAGTTTCCTAGGTAAATGGATGGAACTAGAAATCATCATCCTGAGTGAAGTAAGCCAATCACAAAAGAACACACATGGTATTCACTCACTGATCATCGGATATTAGCCCAGAACCTTGAAATGCCCAAGATGCAACTCACAGGCCACATGAAGCCCATAAAGAAGGAAGACCAAGTGGGGGTGATTCAGTTCTTCTTAGAAGGAGCAACAAAATACTCAAGGGAGCAAATATGGAGACAAAGTGAGGGACAGGAACTGAAGGAGGGGCCATTTGAAGACCTTTCCACCTGAGTATCCATCTCATGTGCAGTCACCAAAGGTAGATGCTGATGTGGAAGTCAGGAAGTACATGCTGATAAGAGCCTGATATGGATGTCTCCTCAGAGGCCTTCAAGAGTCTGACATATTCAGAGGCAGATGCTCACAACTAGCCATTGAACTGATCATGGGGTTCTCAATGGAGGAGTTAGAGTGAGGACTGAAGGAGCTGAAAGGGTTTGTGGCACCATGAGGAGAGCAACAATACCAACCAACCACAGCTCCCAGGGTCTAAATCACCAGCCTGGGAGCACTTAGGGAGAGATCCAGGGCTTCAGCTGAATGCATAAGAGTGGAGGGCCCTGCTGGGCACAGGTGGAAGATGAGATCCTTGACATCATGAAGCCTGGGGGGAATTCCCAGGGGGTGAGAATTTTGAGGGTGGGGAAGTGGGAGTTGGGGGGGGGAGGTAGGGGTTACATCCACAGAGAAGAAGGAGGAGGGGTAAAGGGATAGGGGGTTCCTTGGTGGGTGGGGGATGGGGTAAGGGGACAACATATGAAATGTAAATAAATTATCCAATAAAAAAAAGAAATAAAAGTTAGGAGCGACATATAAATTTTTATAGGAAAACTGGATAGCAATGTAGATAAAAATTGTAATTTGCTCTTTTAAATCACTCTACAAAATTAGCTAAAATAGAACCAGAAACTCATGGGCAAAGTAACTGAAATAGGATACACACCTGCTTTGAAAGGATGACAACACTTTAAGAGCTAAGTCAACTATCAAATTACCAGGAAAGAAGCTAACAGTAAAGATACAGAAAAGCCAGAAGACAATGTTCTGTTTGGGCTGATTATGTATTGCTTATTGTCACGTCCTGAGCTTTCAACCACTAATGTAAGGGACAGCAGACAGCACAAGCAGGACCAAGTTAAATGCATTGTATAGTATGAATTTTAAATTATATCAAATAAACTTTCCAAAATCTGCCTTAAATACACATTATATAAGCCACTGTAGTATTATATGTTCCATTAGTATTATACATTAGATAATAATGAGGTAATATTTAATGCTTTTCAGTAACTTTTATGGTAGCTTCTTGACTAGAGTTTTCTAATAACACTGATAAAATACTAAACTCAAAATTCTCGGGAGATCCAAGTGGATGGATAAACTCCCAGGGAAGACGTCCTTCCGTCAGAGCTGGGTCTGGAAGCCTTCCGGAGGCCATACTGCACTTTAAATCGATTTGCCCTGTGGCTGAGAACTTCTCACAAGAATGCATTCTGCCACCTCCATGCTCAGCGGACGTACATCACAGCTGATGGTCCCATCATCTCTTTCCCCTGAGGAGGCTGTGGGATCACATGCTCTCACTACCTGGGCTTTGTTCTTTCTCTCTTGTTTTTGATTTGTTGTTGTTGTCGTCCAAATTCCCAGAGATTTTGTTGCTCTCTTGAGAACTATATACTTAATGATACACAATGCTTGTTAGAGAATTAAGTTGTTTTACTTAGCCATATTTAACGATGGCATCAACTTGTTTACCTCCTTTAAACCAACTACTAAAGACGTGGGGCTGTACAGAGCTCCTGGGTCTTCTCATGAATTCAGGCAGACATGAGAGTACTCAGCTTTCATGCCTCATTTTCCTGCACAAGAGTTCTGTCCACAGTGTCCCAAGTACTTGTGTCAAAAGCACATCAACAAGCAACCACAATGTAACCTTACTAAGGGAGACCCCAGAAGTTGCAAGTAAAGGAAGTCCCTGAGGAGCATTAGGAAACCCTGAAGAATCAGTCAGAAACAGGATGCTGGCAATGAGAGAGAGGGGGGCTACTTCCAGGCAGAGGCAACACTATATGGGCTTGGAGTCCAAGCTGGTAAAGGGAACAGCAGTCTGCAGGTTCCGACAGGGGCAAGTTCAACAAGAACAACCCAGGAGGAACAGGTGAGCCTAACGGAAACAGTGGCTTAAAAAGGCTGTGCTGGGTCTGGAAAGACGACTCAGCAGATAAAGGTACTTGCTGTCCTTGCCCTGGATCTGGATTTGATTCTCATCTCCTATAGAGCAGCTCATAACCTCCTGGAGCTGTAGCTCAAAAGGATCTCATGCCCTCTTCTGTCCTCTGTGGACATAAGCATACATACATACATACATACACACACACACACACACACACACAAAATAAAATATAAGTAAGTCTAATTAAAAAATTTTAAATGGAGTCAAGCTTTCAGAGTACTGTGTATATAACACATACAATGTAAGTTTGGACAGGCTTGTTAGCTATTAGAGGCCATCCAGATTTTTATGAAAGTCAGTTATACAAGCAACTGTACCTCTTAGAAACCAAAACTAGAAGGCACTTTGCATGGGAAGGGAGCCTAGATCCAGAAACAGACAGTCGTTGGAATCTCCAACATAGTGCAGAAAGAAAAGACAACTCCTCTCTGGAGTCAGGTATCATAAGTTATCTAATGCAGTGCATTCTTGCCACAACATAAAGTAGTCTTTCATTAAAATTTTCCTAACAAAATAAATAAATAAATAAATAAATAAATAAACAAACATTTGCCAGGTGTGCTGGCACACATCATTAGTCCCAACACAAAAGAGGTAGAGACAGGCAGAGCTCTGTAAATTCAAGGCTAGCCTGCTGGTATAAAGAGTGAGTTCCAGGACAGCCAGGACTACATAGAGAAACCCTGTCTCAAGACAACAACAAAATAAATAAACAAACAAAAAAACTTTATACCAGAAATATGACATAAACTATATGCATTTTAAAAAAGAATAAAAAAACATTCAGCCAATAATTGATACCCCCAAAATTTTTTAAAAATGTAAGCCTTAGGGGCTGGAGAAGTAGCTCATCTGTTATGAGTTCTTCTTGCAGAGGACTCGGATTTGGGTGCACAGAGTCTGTCTGAGGTGGTGTCACAGTCAGTGACTGGAATAGTTCACCACAACTTGAGATGCCACTTACACTAAGCTGTCAAACAGGCCCACTGTCACTTCTATTCCTGGGATACAAACTACATAATGGGCTGTCAGTTAATACACTGCACCAAGTTTCAGCCGGACAGTTTCAGCTGTGTAGATTCGAAGAGTACTGGCAAACATTTCACAGGCATTGCAAATTGTTACCAAGGCAACATGCTGAACAATGATTTTACAGATAAATGAATATGAGTTTAAATGCCAAATAGACACAAGATCTACAACTTGCATGGGACGTGGTGAGCACTGTCTGGTAGGCCTGGGATAGCGTACCTAAGAAGTGTCCAGCAGCATGAAATCTGACATCTAGCCTCACTCTCAAAGAAAATTCATTTTAACCTAAAAGTAGATAGTTTTCAATTCCACCCCCCCCAAACAAATAGGGGAAGTTTCTAATTAGCAGTGATGATTTCTATAAACCTGTTTTTGAATGTAAGCATTGTGGGCATGGTAATTAAAAGCTGTCCAATGTGAAGCTGGTAGCTGTTTATTTCTTCCCTCACAAAGCTCTTCTCATTTAACAGAGGGCTGAACTACCAGCCATTCTGAGATGTTAGTTAGTTTCATCACCCTATAAGATGGAGTCTGAGGTTTGGTTCCCTACAAAGCAGCTCAGCCTGTCTCTTACAACCTGCACTTTTCTAAGCAAAACAGACCTTGAAATCAAGAGATAGAACAACAAAAGTGCCCCATGACAATGCAATGCCATGAGACCCGGCTTCATACCTTGTAGGCCAAGCTACCCTAGTCCTTGCAATCCTCCTGCTTCAGCTGCCCAAATGCTTCAATTACACATGTGTGCCCCTCCCTGATTCAAAACAATACAAGCCTCCTGGGCTATGGTGTGAAAAAGTAATGTTCCCAACATTCCTGATGCCTCATTAGCAATCCCGCATATGAGACACCTGTGAGCACTGAGCATAGCCGTGTTCCCAGCACACTTTGGACATGGTACCAACACTGGTGAGAGAGCAAGCTTCACAGAAACACTCTTGAGAAACACATCTGAGGCACAGCAGGTAAGGAGAGTCTGGACTTGAGTCCAAAACTCATTATTATGCAAATAAAAAGACAATTTAGTCTTATATGTAGAAATCCCTTATTCTTTATAGGTGCAGAGAAACTTAGCATAATACTTAGCAGATGAGATCATAGAATCATAGTGCCTGAACGCTGAGTGGTGTTACTAAACCAAGTACCATCAACAAAACCAGACAGTGTAACTAAAGACGTAATTGCTTCCCTCACACATGCATGGATACCAAGAAGGGTGGCAACAGAGTTATTTCTATTTACTCATTTTATTTACCTCGCTCCTTTAGGAGCCTAAGTTTGAGTTCAAGTCACAGTCTTTGTAAATCTGAACAATCATCAAATGAAATGTCACATATTCTTTTCCTTGTGCTCAGTTTGCTGAGTTCCTGTATGCATCTCCAGATACGGAAAGTTCAAGAGACCACACAGTCATCCTTCACAGAAGCACAGTGCTCCTGCGTCTTGAAAACAGCCGATCCTGTCCTTACTAGTTCTGGGAAGAAACCAGTTCTCCCTACTGGGGGAGGGCAGGGAGTTCTGATTAATACATGACTACTTTTTTTTTTCTTGCAGGTGTTGGGTGAATCAAATTAACACATAGCAACAGTTAGTGAGATATGACTTCATTTTCTGTAATAAATGCCAAGATCAAAACATGCCCAAGTCAAATTTCCTTGCAAGGTTCCCAGCGGGAGCCTTCCTCTCGTCTGGGACTTCCTCTCACCCGGCAGTGCCAGACTGAGTATGCGCGTTTGCCACTAACACTAAGCAGCACTTCCTTAATCGCTCATTTCCAACGATTTATGGATCATCAGTGGCAAAAAAAAAAAAAAAAAAAAAAACAAGCAAAAATAATGAAAGAATCCAATGAAAGCTCATGGAGTCCCAGGCTGGACTTCCTACTCTCTTCTCTTTAAGATGGAGGCCTGAGACAAATTAACCATTGAAGGGGGAAAAGTCATCTGGTCATAAAATACAGTACAAGGTCACTTTTATGTAAGTTTGCCAAAAGCGACATAAACCAGGGCAACCTCAAACTGTGACACAGGATAGAAACATATTAAAACGATCTTTGTTCCTCCTCTATTGTGCTGTCATGGTGCTTGGCTTTATGGACAGCCTGAGCACAGCACAGAGCGCTTCGCCTCCACCTGGCCAGTGCAACTAATTAAGAGAGGAAGTGACCTCAGATTTTGTGCATTTTACTTTTATTATGAAAGCACTTTGTTTGAAGTTACAGGAGCTAACCTCTTAATCCTACAGATCATGTGTGAGGTTCTGGACACTCTGGGATGGCTGGATGGTTTGGATAATTGGTCAGGATGTTGCTGTCGTTATGTTAAATTTTATGCCAGGACTTCAAATCAAAGATAAGCATTAAAGTAAAGGGCAGTATAAATCTGCTACCAGAAGAGACCTGGGCTTCATCTGTCATTATATTCACATTATACTTACAAAACAATCACAGGGTGAGACCTTTCTCCCACTTTCATTAACTTTGTCTCTATAAGGTTTTAATTCAAAATGTGATGGTAACATACAAAATGCATCTGATACATTCTGTTCACTTAACACTGGCCAGTATGTTACCCTCTGGAGTTCATTATGATATCAGAAAACATCACCCAGAGTTACTATCAGGAACCAATAGGTCTTTTCTGAACAGGAGAAAAAGAAAGCACCATACCACGCACAGAGGCGATAGTCACAGCACTGTGGTCTCTCCTAAGATGATCCCAACCCCTCAGACCGCTGACTGACTCTCATACCACTGAGTGACTGAAGTCAAAACCAATTCAACATGGACATTTCCTATCACAGCTGAATTAAGATCCAAGCACAGAATCATGTTCAAACACACACGACCCAATGCCTATGGCAGTGCAAGTAAATGGCTACAAAATAGCATACACCTAAGAAACCTCACAACAAGAGGAGGTAAAATCCCTACGACAAAAGCAGGCTTCTTACTATTAAAAGATAATCACTTTTCAAAACTATTTTCCCTCATACTTGAGAATTCATTTAAAAAAAAAAAAAAAAACAGTGACTAGATGGCCCTAATAAAACAGCAACTCACCCCCGTGTAAGATGATAGAAGAAAGGCCACTTACAGCCCTTAGAAGATATGACCAGCTCCCTAGGCCTAAAATGTCCTGTTTGAATTAACACAGCTATTTAATTAAGAACTAAGTGAAGAATTCTGCTTCACTGGATTTCCAATTCAAGCTCTGCATCCATCCTGTAGGCAGCAGCTAATTTCCGCATCTCTGCACAATATGCAAGGAGCTGTTTTAAAATCGATTGCCCAGGGGAATCCGTGGATGCATGGGGGGCCATGTGCCACTTAGAGAATATACCAGATGTAAACTCAGTAAAACACCCCAGGAGGGTGGTCACGGGGGAAAGGGAAATGGAACTAGCCTGACTGTAAGTTTGTCATGACTCAAGTCACTGGGTACATTTACACTAAGAAAGTTTCTACCCTCTTTCCAGTATCAGTCAGAAACAGATATGCCTAATGAAGTCAATCAGCAAATAGTTATGCAGGAGCACACATGAGCCCACGTACTCGTCCGTCACCTTCGCAAACACTTTGATGACTGCAGTCAATGGTAGCACAAAGAGTAGCCTCATAGTATAGTTCACTGTTCTGATATAGCCTCAGAAGCCATAGAGATGGCTGCTGCTCGAGAAACACTGAGAACCTGTGCAAATAGCCCCCAGGAGTCAAATGTCGTATTAGATCTCAAGACACTGAAGAGATATTGATTGTACAATGTTAGGAGCCTTTGAAGCTTTCCTGCAACTGATTTTAAAACTGAATGTGCGTGTGCGTGCGTGTGTGTGTGCACATATGTACTTTAAAACAGCACTGACCACTTAATCTGAAAACATTTCTCTAGGCTGTGTGATACACCTTACTTTCCAGTAGCTTTTGTCAAAGGATGCAATCCTAACACTAAAACTGGCTTGTTTTGCTTCTACACTCTCTACTTCAAAGTGCAGAAAATAATTTAGAATGTTAGACCACCTGATAATCTGTCATTATTCAGGACTGTCCAGTGCTTTCGATAAACATACTCATTAGCCAAGTGTATTTCAGACTATATATCTCTTAATTAAATCACCGTGCTAAGAAAAGCAGCACACTTAAGGTCTCGAGGGCTGTCAGTGTCCTTTCAGGGCCTTTCATCTCTCTTTAACTTTTCTTTTAACTGAATTTATCTATCTGCCTGTTTGCTGGGGGCACCTGTGCCACGGGGCACATGTAGGGATCACTGAACAACTTGCAGAAGTCACTTCTCTCCTTCGACCATATGGTCCTGAGGACTGAACTCAGGTCATCGGTCTTAGCAGCAGGCTGAATCATCCTGCCAGTCCCCATCTGTTTTCTTACTATGGTGGAAGTTGCTATTTTCTTAGGGCCATCTCCTCACTATTCTCCTAATAAATTACAGGTATAGAAAAATATATATGGCTTTGAAAAAGTAAAAAAGAGAAAATGTAGTAAGTCCTAATCTGTGCCTTTACATAAATTACCTCACTTAGTCATCAAGTTAACACATCAGAGAGCCAGATGTGGTGATAACAGGCCTTTAATCTAATGTTAAAACCCAATGCGCTCTCAGATCTCTCTTCCCTGGCCCCTTCTTCTTGCTGTGGCATCGTGGCCAGGCTTCTTGGACCCCATTCTACCTCCAAGTCACTGCCATCTTTTTGTAACCTTAGCATTAACAAACAAATGGTCTGTATTGGTTTACAACACCTATTCATCTCCTAGCTTCCCAAGTCAGAGCAACGGTAGTCAACATACCTCCATCTGCTGAACTCGACCTCCTGGCCACTACACGCTGGACTCTTATTTCCATTCCATTCTTATGTCCATTCAACATTTCAGTGCCATGAAAGATGAAGAAGCATGGTGACCCTCAAAGGGTTTTGAGAGACAAGCATGCTTAAATATGTGTTTAGGACAAGGATTTTTAAAGTCATGCATAGAAAAATTAGAAGTAGAAATAATTAACAGGCTCCCTTGGTCCTCTGGCAGAGGCAGACACCTAGCTGTTCTGCTCCCCATGAGTACACCATATCCTGAGCCATCCTAGAGGAACCACTGCATGCAGAGCAGCTCAGGAGGCACTACACTCAGAACACCTGAGGAAAGACTGCACTCAGAGCAGCAGGATTTCAGGATCCCAGAGGCAGGCTGACTCCCAGGAGCTCTTCCACTCAGGAGCTCATGATCACAGGATCACAGAGACATCTGGACTTGAGGAGTTCTGACACAAGCTAGATAACTGCAAAGACAGGCTCCAGTCAGAGAAAGTGAGTTCAGGTAGCACTAGAGATAACCAGATGTCAAAAAGCAAGCACAAGAACATAAGCAACAGAAACCAAAGTTACCTGGTAGCATCAGAACCCAGTTCTCCCACCATAGCAAGTCCTGAATACCCCATCACACTGAAAAAGCAAGACTCAGATTTAAAATCACTTCTCATGATGATGATAGAGGACTTTAAGAAGGACATAAACAACTCCCTTAAAGAAATACAAGAGAACACAGGTAAACAGGTAGAAGCCCTTAAAGAGGAAACACTAAAATCCCTTAAAGAACTTCAAGAAAACACAACCAAACAGGTGAAGGAATTAAACAATACCATCCAGGATCTAAAAACGGAAGTAGAAACAATAAAGAAAGCTCAAAGGGAGACTACCCTGGAGATAGAAAACCTAGGAAAGAGATCAGGAGTCATAGACGCAAGCATCACCAACAGAATACAAGACACAGAAGAGAAAAATCTCAGGTGCAGAAGATACCATGGAAAACATTGACACAACTGTCAAAGAAAATGCAAAATACAAAAATCTCCTAACCCAAAACATCCAGAAAATCCAGGACACAGTGAGAAGGCCAAACCTAAGGATAAAAGGTATAGAAGAGAGTGAAGATTCCCAACTTAAAGGGCCAGTAAATATCTTCAACAAAATTATAGAGGAAAACTTCCCTTACCTAAAGAAACAGATGCTCATGAACATACAAGAACCCTACAGAACTCCAAATAGACTAGACCAGAAAAGAAATTCCTCCTGTTACATAATAATCAAAACATCAAATGCACAAAACAAAGAAAAAAATACTAAAAGCACTGAGGGGAAAAGGTCAAGTAACATATAAAGGCAAACCTATAAGAAGTACACCAGACTTCTCACCAGAGACTATAAAAGCCAGAAGATCCTGGACAGATGTCATACAGACCCTAAGAGAACACAAATGCCAGCCCAGATTACTATACCCAGCAAAACTCTCAAACACTATAGATGGAGAAATCAAGATATTTCATGAACAAAAGAAATATACACAATATCTTCTCACAAATCCAGCACTATAAAGGATAACAGATGGAAAACCCCAACACAAGGAGGGAAACTACAACCTAGAAAAAGCAAGAAAGTAATCTTCCAACAAACCCAAGAGAAGATAGCTACACAAACATAATTCCACCTCTAATAACAAAAAAAAAAACAAGAAGCAACAATTATTTTTCCTTAATATCTCTTAACATCAATGGACTCAATTCCTCAATAAAAAGACATACATTGACAGACTGGATACGTAAACAGCACACAGATTTTTGCTGCATAGAGGAAATGCACCTCAGTGACAAAAACAGACATTACCTAAGCTTAAAAGACTGGAAAACAATTTCCCAAACAAATGGTCTCAAGAAACAAGCTGGAGTACCTATTCTAATATCCAATAAAATCGACATTGAACCAAAAGGTATCAAAAACGATAAGGAAGGACACTTCATACTCTTCAAAGGAAAAATCTAAAACTATGAACTCTCAATTCTGAACATCTATGCTACAAATGCAAGGGTACCCACATTCATAAAAGAAATTTTACTAAAGCTCAAAACACACGTTGCACCAAACAAAATAACAGTGGGAGACTTCAACACTCCACTCTCACCAATGGACAGATAATGGAAACAGATACTAAACAGAGGCACAGTGAAATTCACAGAAGTTATGAACCAAATGGATTTAACAGATATATATAGAACATTTCATACTAAAACAAAAGAATATACCTTTTTCTCAGCATCTCATGGTACCTTCTCCAAATAGATCATATATTTTGTCACAAAACAGGCCTCCACAGATACAAAAATATTGAAATAATTCTTTGCATCCCATCAGATCACCACGGACTAAGGCTGGTTTCAATAACAAAAACAATGGAAAGCCCACATACACGTGGAAACTGAACAACTCTCTACTCGATGATGGCTTGGTCAAGGAAGAAATAAAGAAAGAAATTAAACACTTTATATAAGTTAATGAAAATGAAGGTTCTTCATACCAAAACTTAGGGGACACAATGAAAGCAGTGCTAAGGGGAAAACTCATAGCTCTAAGTGTCTACAAAAAGAAACTGGAGAGAGCATACACTAGCAACTTGACAGCACACCTGAAAGCTCTAGATCAAAAGGAAGCAAATACACCAAAGAGGAATAGACAGCAGGAAATAATCAAACTCAGGGCTGAAATCAACCAAGTAGAAACAAAAAGAACTATACAAAGTATCAACAAACCAGGAGCTGGTTCTTTGAGAAAATTAACAAGATAGATAAACCCTTAGCCAGACTAACCAGAGGGCACAGAGACAGTATCCAAATTAATAAAATCAGAACTGAAAAGGGAGACATAACAAACAGAAACTGAGGAAATTAAAAAAAAATCATCAAATCCTACTACAAAAGCCTATACTCAACAAAACTGGAAAATCTGGATGAAATGGACAATTTCCTAGACAGAGTTCAGGTACCAAAGTTAAATCAGAAGCAGATAAACCATCTAAACAGTCCCATAACCCCTAAAGAAATAGCAGCAGTCATTAAAAGTCTCCCCACCAAAAAAAAAAAAAGCCCAGGACCAGATAGTTTTAGTGCAGAATTCTATCAGACCTTCCAAGAAGACCTAATACCAATTCTCTATAAATTATTCCACAAAATAGAAACAGAAGGAACACTACTCAATTCGTTTTATGAAGCCATAATTATGCTCATAACTAAACCACACGAAGACCCAACAATGAAAGAGAACTTCAGACCAATCTCCCTTATGAATATCAATGCAAAATACTTGATAAAATTCTCAAAAATCAACTCCAACAACACATCAAAAAAATCATCCATCATGATCAAGTAGGCTTTATCCCAAGAATGCAGGGATGGTTCAATATACAGAAATACATCAATGTAATCCACTATATAAACAAACTCAAAGAAAAAAAAACCACACAATCATCTCACTAGATGCTGAGAAAATAATTCAACATCCCTTCATGGTAAAAGTCTTGGAAAGATCAGGAATTCAAGGCTCATACCTAAATATAGTAAAAGCAAATCAAAACAACCCTGAGATTCCACCTCTCACCAATCAGAATGGCTAAGATCAAAAACTCAGGTCATAGCAGATGCTGGCGAGGATGTGGAGAATTAGGAACACTCCTCCATTGTTGGTGGGCTTGCAAGCTGGTACAACCACTCTGGAAAACAATCTGGAGGTTCCTCAGAAAACTAGACATAGCATTACCTGAGGACTCAGCTTTACCACTCCTGGGCATATACCCAGAAGATGCTACAACATATAACAAGGACATATGCTCCACTATGTTCATAGCAACCTTGTTTATAATAGCCAGAAGCTGGAAAGAATCCAGATGTCCTGCAACAGAGGAATGGATACAGAAAATGTGGTACAGTTTCACAATGGAGTATTACTCAGATATTAAAAACAATGAATTCGATAAATTCTTAGGCAAATGGATGGAACTAGAAAATATCATCCTGAGGGAGGTAACCCAATCACAAAAGAACACACATGGTATGTACTCACTGATAATTGGATATTAGCCCAAAAGCTCACAATACCAAAGTTACAATTCACAGACCATATGAATCTCATGAAGAAGGAAGACCAAAGTGTGGGTGCTTCAGTCCCTCTTAGAAGGAGTAACAAAATACTCATGGGAGCAAATATGGAGACAAAGTGTGGGACAGAAACTGAAGGAGGGGTCATCTAGAGACTGTTCCACCTGGGTATCCATCCCATGTGCAGTCACCAAAGGTAGGTGCTAATGTGGATGCCAGGAGGTGCATCCTGAGTGGAGCTTGATATAGCTGTCTCCTTAGAAGTCTGCCAGAGCCTGACATATACAGAGGCAGATGCTCACAGCTAACCATTGAACTGATCATGGGGTTCCCAATGGAGGAGTTAGAGAGAAGACTGAAGGAGCTCAAAGGGTTTGTGGCCCCTTGGGGAGCACAACAATGCCAACCAACCAGAGCTCCCAGGGTCTAAACCACAAGCCTGGAAGCACATAGGGAGGGACCCAAAGCTCCAGCTGTATATGTAGGGGAGGATGGCGTTGTTTGGCATAGGTGGGAAAGGAGATGTTTGGTCCTTTGAAGGCTGGATGCCCCAGTGTAGGGGAATTCGAGGGTAGGGAGGTGGGAGTAGGTGGGTGGGGGCACAGCCTCATAAAAGCAGGAGGAAGGGGGATGGTATAGGGGGTTTCTGGGGAGGGTGGAAATGGGAAAGGGTATAACTTCTGAAATGTAAATAAAATATCCAATAAAAAATTTTAAAAAGAAACAACAGCATGGGTTGGACAAATGTCGACGTTAGATGTCATGCTTGTCTCTTGGGTCTCTGCTCAGCTGTTTCTCCCTGCTGATGTGAGGTCTAAAAGAGTTGTTCTCAGCCTGTTTGTCAAAACCTCTTTTAGGCTTGAATGAGCCTTTCCCAGGGGTTGTCTAAGACCATCAGAAAACATAGATACTTACATTACAATTCATAACAGTAGCAAAGTTACAGTTATGAAGTCGCAATGAAAATGGTCTATCTCACTAACAGCTAAGGAGTGTTAACTGAGCAGATACTCCTGGAACACCAAAGAAGAGCAACAGTGAAGCACCCTTACCCAGGCAGGGTTAGGAAGAGGAGCAAGTGTGCATGCAGCAGACACTAGCAGGCGGTGTCAGTGAGTCTACACATCTACACCTGACGTCTGTGCAACGCTGCCTGCAGGACTCCCTCCCCAACAGCACTTGGCAGTAGGTAGAACATGTGCTCCAAGGGCACTCTTCTCCTTGGTGACAAATGAGAAACACTGAAATGCAGAATTATCACTACACTTAAATCAGACAGTAGGTGCAAAAACACTCCAGAAAAACTCTTTCCAGCTCCCTGCTGTCTACAGCATGAAATCAAACTACCTGCCAGGGCCGAGCCATCCAGAACCTTACCCCAAGGCTCCCTGCACCCGCACTGCTCCCTATCCTCCAGCACTCATCAACTCAGTCAGAACTCAAGACCACAGGGCAAGCCGTGACATTTACTCTTCCAAGCCCCGCTCACCCACGAGGCGCAGCCCCATCCCAGCTCGACACCATTTGTGTCAGTAGCCCCCACAGTTCCTCAGCATGTGGCAAGCTATGGCTGCTTTGTGTGCACTGCTGATTATCCCCACTGTCTGACCCTCGAGTGCAGAGTCTGAGCTTTTCACGAGCAGCCCTGGCCAGCTCCTGTCAGGACACAGTAACTTGTACATGGAGCTGCTTGCTGAGTTTCTGATGAACAGACAGCTCTCTATGAAAAATCCTAGCTCCAAACGTCCACAGAACCAACATCTCATGTCTCCAGTGGCCTCCCCCTCAGGTTGTCAGTTCTCTGCAACGCTCTGTCAAGTTGTGTATCCTAAACTTGTTCTCGGAGCCCTCCGGCCTTGGGTTTGAGGACGCCTCCCTTTTCTTTACACTCTAACAGCACAGCTGCTCTGCTGTCAGCATTTCTTGGTCCTCTTGTCTTCCCTGTCCACAGTCTGTCCTTGACCATCTCTCAACTTCTTGCTGGCTTCCTTGTGCTTTACAGTGTGGAACTACAAAGAGAATGCTTTTGAGAACGTCAGGTGTCATGCTACTGCTATTTTAATACACGGGTCTTCAGAAAAGTTAACAGTATCTAATACCACTGAGCCTCAGTTTTAGCCATAATTCCTTCTAGAAACTTTAAATAGTAAAGCAGCTTTCTTTTTTGTTTAGTTGGTTTTTTAAGAAAGGGTTTCTCTGTTAATCCCTGGCTGTCCTAGAACTCACTCTATAAACCAGGCTAGCCCCAAACTCAAGACATCCACCTGTCTCTTACCTTCCAAGTGTTAGAACTAATGCATGCACTACCCACCACACCCAGCTATAGGAGCTTTCTAAATTAAAACAAAGTAATTATTTTTATTACATAATTTTTTAATCTTAATACAAGAGAATATAAAATAATTCCAACATATGAAAGCCAGTTTTCTCGATGTGAAGCTTGAAAGCAAAGCACAAGCCATTCTCATCTCTGTACATTTACTAAACAAGAAGTGAGCTGACGGCTTTCAACTACAGTGTTCACATCTGAAGGAATACGGTTAGTCCACAGAAGCACTTGACCCCCAGGGGCCTTTCCCCAGTGTCACTCACACTGTCCCTTCATTAACACTGATCTTTTGGCAGCACAACTAAAGCTGAAACCACACAGCCATCAGCATGTCCCTGGGCAGGAATGACACACATGTCCATGAGAGTTCAGTAAAGTGTTTGCCATGTAGGCGTGAGGACCTGAGTTCAAATCCCTAGCACTCATGTAGACATGGGTATAAGGATAAATATCTGTAGCTACACTGTTGTAGAGGCAGAGACATGAAGATGTTCAGAGCGCACTGGCCAGCCAGCTGAGCTAAATTAACGAGCTCTGGATTCATCAAGGACACTGTCTCAAGAAAATAACAGTGAGAGAAAATGGAGGAAGACAGCTGATCTTGATCTCTGTCTTGTATGCATACATGGACCTGCAAGAACATATGCAAACACACACACCAAATGCTCAGGTGCCACATACAAAAAAGGGAACAAAAGCAATGATCCACAGTTTACAGCTTCCCATAGATAGATAAGCACGAATCACGCCATATATTGAAATAGGAATAGAAATACAATTCAGAACGTTGTAAGATGCTTCAATCGTAACACAGGCTCACTCTGTCGAGTATTAACTACTTAAATCTTGTATTATATTCCAAAAGGTTGTGGCTGGACACTCTGTATCAAAGTCAGAGTCAGCTATCCCCTACCATAAAACCACGCTGTTTTCAGATGCTCTCCAAAAGCATCTCAGTGTGCTCGCTCCCAAGTCTTCCAAATTCGTGTAAGATGAGGCGTTCTCAATACCATGGGGAGTCTATCTACTGCAGAGTACTTGATTTTACAATGTATTACTATCATGAAAATATATGTACTTTAAGTGTGTCCTATTGCACTCTGAAGTGGACAAGGACTCCCGGAAAGGCCTAACTAACAGCTGTCATGTAAGGTTGGCAGTTCTACAGGAGACACTCCTCCAGGTAGATGTGCACCATGAACGTACTCCCTGATGAGTACACAAGGTATTCACTGTGCAATATTATTAACATGATCAACAGTATGTCAACATCATTCAGTAATTCAACTGTTTGTCTATATCAACTTCTAGGTTAATATGAGTCATTTAATAAATTTAATCCAAACTCAACTTACCTTTTTGAGGCCTGCAAAACCTTCTGATTCCAGAAAGAAAAAGGCAAAGGGCATCAACACAAATAAACAAAGGTTGGAAAATAAAGAAGCAAGATTCCACAAACCTATAAAGGTGACAATAAGAAAAATTAAGAAAATGAGGTTAGACATTGACACACTGTTTCAAAGTTCACTAAGTTACGGTGCTCATCAAGATCTGCATTTTACTAATAAAAATCAATATCTATTTGAAATGACTATCTAAACTTGACTATTAGAAATAATTGTAGAAAAACCCAGAGAAGGCAGGATTCCCAGAAGTTCTAACATGCCCAGGAGTGTAGGTGAGTAAGTTACAACCCACCCAACCCCCAAACAGGGAGTAATTTGGAACTCGCTGGGATCCACGAACTCTCTCAAGGCCACTGGCACAAAACCCTTCCTATCTGTGCCTGCGCCTGCAGTAGCCCTATGGCTTCAGCTCTGTACCCAACTTCCCAAAACCCAGAGGAGTCTGGACTCCCAGGAGCTCTAGAACATAGGAACATAGGATAATAGGATCACAGGATCTCAGGAGCTTGGGAACACCAGGATTTCAGGAGCCCAGAAGCAGCCTGACTCCCAGGAGCTATCACAACCAGGGTCTCAGGATCACAGGATCACAGAAACAGCTGGACTCTCAGAGTTCTAACACAGCCAACATAACAGGACAGACAGGCTCCAGTCAGAGACAGTGAGTGAAGGTAGCACTAGAAATAAACCAGATGGCAAAAGTCAAGCAAAAGAACATAAGCAACAGAAACCAAAGTTACCTGGCATCATCATAACCTAATTCTCCCTCTACAGCAAGCCCTGAATACCCGATGACACCAGAAAAGCAACATTGAGATTTAAAACCACTTCTCATGATGATAGAAGACTTTAAGAAGGACATAAATAACTCTCTCAAAAAAATACAGGAGAACACAGGTAAACAGGCAGAAGCCCTTAAAGAGGAAACACAAAAATCCTTTAAAAAAATTACAGAAAACACAACCAAACAGGTGAAGGAATTAAAGAAAACCATCCAGGATCTAAAAATGGAAGTAGAAACAATAAAGAAATCTCAAAGGGAGACTACCCTGGAGATAGAAAACCTAGAAAGAGATCAAGAGTCATAGACGCAAGCATCACCAACAGAATTCAAGAGATAGAAGAGATAATCTCAGGTGCAAAAGATACCATAGAAAATATCAATACAACTGTCAAAGAAAACACAAAATGCAAAAAGCTCCTAACACAAAATATCCAAGAAATCCGGGACACAATGAGAAGACCAAATCTAAGGATAATAGGTAAAGAAGAAAGCAAAGATACACAAAGGGACAGTAAATATCTTCAACAAAATTACAGAAGAAAACTTCCTAACCTAAAGAAAGAAATGCCTATGAACATACAAGAAGCCTACAGAACTCCAAATATACTAGATCAGAAAAAAAATTCACCTCGTCACTTAATAATCAAAACATCAAATGTACAGAACAAAGAAAGAATATTAAAAGCAGTAAGGAAAAAAGGTCAAGTAATATATAAAGGCAGACCTATAAGAATTACACCAGACTTCTCACCAGAGACTATAAAAGCCAGAAGATCCTGGACTGATATCATACAGAACCTAAGAGAACAAAAATTCCAGCCCAGACCACTACACCCAGCAAAACTCTCAATCACTATAGATGGAGAAACCAACGGATTCCATGACTAACCCAAATTTATACAATATTTTTCCACAAATACAGCCCTACATAGGATAATAGAGGGAAACCACCAACACAAGGAGGAAAATTATACCCAAGAAAAAGCAAGGAAGTAATCTTCCAACAAACCTAAAAGAAGATAGACACACAAACATAACTCTACATCTAATAACAAAAAGAACAGGAAGCAGCAATCATTTTTCCTTAATAACTCTTAATATCAATGGACACAATTCACCAATTAAAAGACATAAACTAGCAGACTGGATACGTAAACAGGACCCAACATTTTGCTGCATACAAGAAACGCATCTCAGTGACAAAGACAGACACTACCTCAGAATAAAAGGCTGAAAACAAAGTTCCAAGCAAATGATCACAAGAAACAAGCTGGAGTAGCCATTATAATATCAAATAAAATCAACTTTCAACCAGAAGTTATCAAGAAAGATAAGAATGGACACTTCATACTCTCGACTAAGGAAAAATCTACCAAGATGAACTCTCAATTCTGAACATCTATGCTCCAAATACAAGAGCACCCACATTTATAAAAGAGACTTTATTAAAACTCAAAGCACACATTGCACCTCACACAATAATAGTGGGAGATTTGAACAACCCACTCTCATCAATGGACAGATCATGGAAACTGAAACTAATCAGACACACACTAAAACTAAGAGAAGTTATAAACCAAATGGATTTAGCAAATATTTCTAGAACATTTCATCCAAAAACGAAAATATACACCTTCTTCTCAGCATCTCATGGTACATTCTCCAAAACTGACCATAAAACTGGTCACAAAACAGGCCTCAACAGATACAAGAAGATTGAAATAACCCCATGCATCCCATCAGAGAACCACAGACGAAGGCTGGTCTTCAATAATGATAAAATCAATGGAAAGTCTACATACACATGGAAAATGAACAATGCTCTACTCAAAGATAACTTGGTCAAGGAAGAAATAAAGAAAGAAATTAAAAGACTTTTTAGAACGCAATGTAAATGAGGACACATCATGCCAAAACTTATGGGACACAATGAAAGCAGTGCTAAGAGGAAAACTCATAGCTCTAAGTGCTGAAAAAAAGAAACTAGAGAGAACATACACTAACAACATGATAGCACATGTGAAAGCTCTAGAACAAAAAGAAGCAAATACTCCCAAGAGGAGCAGATGACAGGAAACAATCAAACTCAAGGCTGAAATCAACCAAGTAGAAACAAAAAAAAAACTATACAAAGTATCAACAAAACCAGGAGCTGGTTCTTAGAGAAAATCAACATGATAGATAAACCCTTACCAGACTAACCAAAGGGCACAGAGACAGTATCCAAATTAATAAAATCAGAACTGAAAAGGGAGACATAAACAAATAGAAACTGAGGAAATTCAAAAAATCATCAAATCTTGCTAAGAAAAAGCCTAGACTCAACAAAACTAGAAAATCTGGATGAGATGGACAATTTTCTAGAAAAATACAAGGTACCAAAGTTAAATCAATATCAGATAAACCATCTAAATAGTCCCATAACCCCTAAAGAAATAGCAGCAGTCATTAAAAGTCTCCCCACCAAAAAAATCCCAGGGTGAGATAATTTTAGTACAGAATTCTATCAGACAATCAAGGAAGACCCAACACCGATTCTCTATAAACTCTTCCACAAAACAGAAATGGAAGGAACACTACCCAATTCGTTTTATGAAGCCACAATTACACTAGTAACTAAACCACACAAAGACCCAACAATGAAAGAGAACTTCAGACCAATCTCCCTTATGAAAATCGATGCAAAAATACTCAATAAAATTCTCGCAAACTGAACCCAAGACCACATCAAAAAAATCATCTACTATGATCAAGTAGGCTTTATCCTAGGAATGCAGGGATGGTTCAATATTCAAAAATCCATCAACATAAACCACTACATAAACTAACTCAAATGAAGAAAAAAAAACCACATGATCATCTCACTAGATTCTAAGAAAACATTTGACAAAATTCAATACCCCTTCATGGTAAAAGTCTTAGAAAAAAACAGGAATTCAAGGCCCATACCTAAACACAGTAAAAGCAATATACATAGTAAAAGCAATATACAGCAAGCCAATAGCCAACATCAAACTAAACGGAGAGAAACTTGAAGCAATCCCACTAAAATCAGGGACTAGACAAGGCTGCCCACTCTCTCCCTACCTATTCAATATAGTAACCCTAATCAGAGCAATTAGACAAAAAAGGAAGTCAAAGGGATACAAATAGGAAAGGAAGAAGTCAAAATATCACTATTTGCAGATGATATGATAGTATGCTTAAGTGACCCCAAAACCTCCACCAAAGAACTCCTAAACCTGTTAAACAACTTCAGCAAAGTGGTTGGATATAAAATCAACTCAAACAAATCAGTAGCCTTCCTCTACTTGAAGAATAAACAGGCTGAGAAAGAAATTAAAGAAATGACACCCTTCACAATAGTCACAAAGAATATAAAATACCTTGGTGTGAATCTAACCAAGCAAGTGAAAGATCTCTATGAAAAGAACTTCAAGTCTCTGAAGAAATAAATCGAAGATCATCTCAGAAGATGAAAATATCTCCCATGCTCATGGATTGGCAGGATTAATATAGTAAAAATGGCCATCTTGTCAAAAACAATCTACAGATTCAATGCAATCTCCATCAAAATCCCCACTCAATTCTTCACAGAGATAGAAAGAGCAATTCTCAAATTCATTTGGGTTAACAAAAAACTCAGGATAGCATGAACTATTCTCAACAGTAAAAGTACTTCTGGGGGAAATCACCATCCCTAACCTCAAGCTGTACTACAGAGCAATAGTGATAAAAACTGCATGGTATTGGTACAGAGACAGGCAGGAAGATCAACAGAATAGAATTGAAGACCCAGAAATGAACCCACACACCTATAGTCACTTTATCTTTGACAAAGGAGCTAAAACCATCCAGTTGAAAAAAGACAGCATTTTCAACAAAAGTTTCTGGTTCAACTGGAGATCAGCATGTAGAAGAATGCAAATCCATCCATTCTTATCTCCTTGTACAAAGCTCAAGTCCAAGTGGTTCAAGGACCTTCACATAAAACCAGATACACTGAAACTAATAGAAGAGAAGGTGGGGAAGACCCTCGAATACCTAGGCACAGGGGAAAAGTTCCTGAACAGGACACTAATAGCTTGTCCTCTAAGATCAAGAATTGACAAATGGGACCTCATAAAATTGCAAATCTTCTGTAAGGCAAGGTACACTGTCAATAGAACAAAATGGCAACCAACAGATTGGGAAAAGAACTTTACTAATCCTACATCCAACAGAGGGCTAATATCCAATATATACAAAGAACTCAAGAAATTAGACTCCAGAGAACTAAATAATCCTATAAAAAAAATGGGGTACAGAGCTAAACAAAGAATTCTCAACTGAGGAAACTCGAATGGCCATGAAGCACCTAAAGAAATGTTCAACATCCTTAGTCATCAGGGAATTGCAAAGCAAAAGAACCATGAGATTCCACCTCACACCAGTCAGAATGGCTAAGATCAAAAACTCAGGTCATAACAGATGCTGGCAAGGATGTGGAGAAAGAGGAACACTCCACCATTGTTGTTGGGATTGCAAGCTGATACAACCACTCTGGAAATCAGTCTGGTGGTTCCTCAAAAAATTGGACATAGTATTATCTGAGGACTCAGCTATACCACTCCTTGGCATATACCCAGAAGATGCTCCAACATATAACAAGGACACATGCTCCACTATGTTCATAGCAGCCTTATTTATAATAGCCAGAAGCTGTAAAGAACCCAGCTGTCCTTCAACAGAGGAATGAATACAGAAAATGTGGTACAGTTTCACAATGGAGTATTACTCAGCTACTAAAAACAATGAATTCGAGAAATTCTTAGGCAAATGGATGGAATTAGAAAGTATCACCTGAGTGAGGCAACCCAATCTCAAAAGAACACACATGGTATGCACTCATTGACAAGTGGATATTAGCCCAAAATCTCACAATACCTAAGACATAACTCACAGTCCACATGAAGCCCTAGAAAAAGAAAGACCAAAGTGTAGGTGCTTCAGTCCTTCTTAGAAAGAATAACAAAATACTCACAGGAGCAAATATGAGACAATGTGTGGGGAAGAAACTAGAAGAGAGACCATCCAGAGACCACCCCACCTGGAATTCCCTCCCAGATGCAATCATCATATGCAAACACTGTTGTGTATGTCTGGAAGTGCATGCTGACAGGAGACTGACAGACCTGTCTCCTGAATGGTACTGCCAGAGCCTGATATATACAGAGGGCAATGCTCACAGCTAACCATCAAACTGACCACAGGGTTCCTATTGAAGGAGTTAGAGAAAAGACTGAAGGAGTTGAGGAACTTGTGGCCCCATAGGGAGAGCAACAATACCAACTGGCCAGAGCTCCCTGGGTCTAAACAGCTAGCCTGGGAACACACATGGAGGGACCTATGTCTCTAGCTGTATTTGTAGAGGAGGTAGAGGAGGAAGTACTTGTCAGGCGTCTGTGGGAGAGGAGCGCCTTGGTCTCTTGAAGGCTGGATGCGCCAATGAAGGGGAATTCGAGGAGGGGAGGTGGGAATGGGTGGATGGGTGGGGGCACACTCTCATAGAAATAGAAGGAGGGAAGATTGGTTAAGAGGTTTCTGGGGGTGGGGAATGGGAGAAAGGTAATGACAACTGAAATGTAGATAAATAAAGTACCTAATAATAAAAAAAAAGAAATGCAAACAAACAAACAAAGATCAGATAATGGAGCTGGCTATGGCAGTCAAACATTTGGGACTTTTTAGCAGCAATTTAACATTACCCATATTACAGGGATTCCTTATCATTGTCAAAGACAGAGACTGTGGAACGGGCCCATGGAACTTTAAAACAATATCTTCATGAAATATAAAAGAGGGAGATATACCACTGTACACCACAAATTTATTTAAATCATGTTTTTATTTTTTAAATTTTTTTTTTAAATTGGAAGCCAAGGAACTTTCTGCTGAGTGCCTATGGTACTCTACAACTAGGCATACTTATGCATAGGTGAAAGGGAAGAATCCACTTACTGGCATAAGGCATGATCCCATTCAAGGTATTAAATATGGGCAAGAGGGCATGTTTGTGTTTTATCTGTAGAATGCTGAAGGAGCATGTGGCTGCCAGAGTGATGGGTGAGACATGCTGATGTCAAGACAAAGAATGATGCTGACTTGTGAGCTTGCTCAGTGCCCTGACAATGGTGACTGGGAAGATGTATTGGATATAAGTTCCCGACCCACCATTGCTTACCTATACCCCTGATGGGACAAGCTGCCTTGCCTCAAGTTCTTAGATCTTGTGAAACAGATAATCAAAAAGAGAAGTTATAACACCTCTTGTATTGTCATTAAATGTGACCAGTTATTCAGACTCAATCATGAACTGGTCTAGAAATCAATCCAATATTGGAAATAACAGTCTTCATTTGGAAGTCTGGTTCTGGACATTTTCAGACACATATTTGGAAATTAGCAGCAGTTCTCTATGATGTTATGTTAGCAAGAGATAAAGTTGGAGCAGGATATGGATTTCAAACAGTTGTTAGCACATATGTTAAGGCTCTTTTAATTGTCAAGTTAAAAATACTTTTGTTTCTTCTACAGTATTTAATATAAGTTGCATTGATTGTACACCTTCTAATTGTGTTTGGGTTTTGAAATCCAGCATGTCAGTTATGGAGGTCTATCAATCAGCTTTTGTTTTAGTGCCCTGAGTATCACAGAACCTCGGCATTCTAAAAATAGTTTGCAAGTACTGGAAGAAATGAGTCAGGCTTTAAGCAGACGAAAAGAGGGTAGTGGGCTTGATTATTGCTGGTATAACAGCTTTAATTACATTAATTGCTAGCACCACTGCTTCTGCAATTGCTGTGACACAAGAAGTTAAGACAACTACTTTTGTTAATCATTTAGAAAAAAATGTTACTAATGTGTTGAATATACATGAGGATTTAAATAGGCATTTGGAAAAATGGATCGATGCTCTTATCCTATTCAAATTACTGGAAGGAGGTTCAGAATTTGAGGATAAGGAGCCATCTTGAGTGTCATGGCAAATACCATTGGATTCCTGTTAGTTCTCAAATTAACAGTGGTAGTCATTATAATTAGGAAGAAGTTTAATGACACATGCAGTGTATTTGGCATAATTCTAACATCTCTTGGGATGTTTGTAACAATACATAGGGAGCTTATGAATTTCAAGAATGCTGCTCTGCTGAGCACTGATGCAGTAGATACTGCTGATAAAATTACTCATGGCCTGAAGTCAGTATTTGTATTTTGGTCAAGTTTCAAAAATGGCATATATAGCTTGATCATACTAGCCCCTTTTGTCCTGGGAATACTTTTATTCCTGCCCATTGAGTTAAAGCTTTTCTGTAACAACATCAACACATTGGCAACAAAACTACATGCTTGAACATGAAAATGGACCCCCAGACCCCTGTTATTAAATTAACAGGCTGGAAAGCCAAGGACTGCTAAGATTCTGCACAGAGCCTTACCAACCTAAGACATAAGTATATTGCTTTTGATAATGCATATTCCATGACGGGTAAGTAAGGCATTCATGTCAGAACAACCTAAGACAGGCTCATTATTGTTAAGGAAATAAAAAAGGGGGAAAGGCAGAGAGCCTTTGGGGCTGCTTGGCAAGGATCTGACATGGGGCAAGGACAAAGAAGTGGGCTGCTTGACAGGAATATGATTTTGGCCAAGGACAAGGAAATAGGCTTCAGGCAGGAATCTGATATTAGGCTAGAGCAAAGAAGTAATTTCAGGCAAGAATCTAAGTATTAGGCTAGAACAAAGAAATAATTTCAGACAGGAATCTAAATTTTAGGCAAGAACAAGGAAGTCGGCTTCAGACATGAAAATGACCTTGGGCTAGGACAGGGAAGCAGGCTCAGATACTTTGGTCATTCTGATAGGCCCTTAGAAACAATGTTCACAGGAGTGTTTACATAACTGGGTTTAAAGCCTTACTTTTTCTTTGACTATTTGTGTTTATTGTCTTGTTTGTTCCTTGACTATTTGCATCTATTGTATTCCTAGACCCTCAACCTAGAACTGACCTTAATACATGCATGTAATTAAAATGGTATAAAAGCATAAAGAAGGAGGGAGAAGGATAGGGGGTTCTAGGGAGAAGAAATGGGGAAAGGGGATGACATCTGTATTGTAAATAAATAAAATATCCAATAAAATGAAAATAATTGTATACTTACTTTAAATATTTTTATCTGTAATTTGTATCTATTGGAGAAAGCTAATATAGAAACTGATTACTTTCCCTCACTCTCCCCCAAGTAAATTAACTAAAGATATCTTATATGCAGAGATCCAAAGACACAGCTCCTTAGACATATCATCACTGAAAATTTTAATTAGAGCCACTAGCATCTACTTGTTAGTAAATACCAGGACCAAGCTAAGTGTTTCATATACACACCTGTTTAAACCTCATAATATGTAGTCTAGAGGACACTAGCACTTCCTGAATTCCATGAGCTGAGCATTGCTCGAAGTGCCTTACAGACATTCTATGAACTCATTTTTAGACACAGGAGTCCTTCAGCAGGCAGCACTATCACTTGCCAAGCTGCAGAGCATGTGAGTATCGGAAGACTACCCAGAATCCTAGCAACCATGTCACAGGAGTTCTAACAAAGAATTCGAAGTGGGAAAGAAACTGTGATCCAGGAAGGTAAGCTCACAGAGACATTTCCCTTTTGGCCTAGTTATGACACAATAGATGGCAACAAAAGTAAGGGCACACTGTCAGGTAAGTCACAGGCCGAGTTTTTGACTCTATTCTTTAAAATAGAAAAAAAAAACACTAAAATTCAAAATTCAGCTTCAAAATGATGGTTGTAATCTTTAAAATGAAGTCAAAGTTAATTTAATAGGTAAGATAATAGCATCAATTCACGGTTTCTAGAGATTTGATGCACATATAATTCACATTTAATCTTTTCAAGACAAAAAAATGTTAAAATCAATGTCTTAATATCTTTTTCTCTTCCTTTTTTAATCTACATCACGTATATCCCAGACTGGTCTTGAATTCTCTATGTAGCCAAAGATGACCTCGAAATCTTTTTTCTTTAACGATTTACTTATTTATTTCATGTATACGGGTATACTGTCACTATCTTCAGACATACCTGAAGGTAGCATCGAATGGCAATTACAGATGGTTGTGAGCTACCATGTGGTTGCTGGGAATTGAACTCAGGACCTCTGGAAGAGCAGTCAGTGCTCTTAACCAATGAGCCATCTCTCCAGCCTGACCCTGAACTCTTGATCCTCCTTCCTTTACCTCCTCAGTTCTGCGATTAAAGGCGTATATCGCCGCCCCTGATGTACCTGGTGCGGGGCTGGAACCCAGGGTCGGTCTCATGCATATTACAAGCGCTCTACCGACTGTGCTACATCATCAGCCCCTGTCCTAACATCTTGTAGTAGTGAACGAATTTAAGCTTTTAAAGCTTAAAATTAAATTAAAATAATGTCTAACATTATTTTAAGGTTTTCTTGATATATGAAGTAGGACAATAATTCCTATTATGTAAAGTTAAAAATTGCTTTAAAATACTTTAATATGTTCTGACTCTTTAAATAAAAAGTTAAAGTCAAACACACTTCTAACCCTATATACCAGGGAGGATAACCAGGAAAATCACTGACGTATACAAGTTTGACCAGGATAACTTAGGAAAATTTGTCTTCAAAAAAAAAGAAAGAAAAAAGGCTTTATTCTTTTTTTATTGACAAGCTATAATTACAATTACCAGGCAGGGCGTGTAGGACGAGGGGCAAGCAAATGTACACACCTAAGTCTCAAACGCGGCTGTGGCAACCTTGCTAGGTTCCAGGTTCCTCACCTACGAAATGAGGCTTAATGCTGTATGTATGGCCATCATTAGCACTAAATGAAAGAAGGAATGGCTGACAACTGGCGTCACCACAGAACAAGTACTTTATGCTTTTCTCCTTTTATTAACCATCACTTCCCCAGAAGCAACTAATTTGCAGGACTGTTAGCTGCTAGCATGCTAGGCTCACCCGTTCTGCATTTCCCTTTCCTGTTTCTTTTTCCCTCCCTGACCCAGGTGCATCAGCTCCTGGCTTTCTTTACTAGCAATCTCAATGTGTCCATCCAGTCTCCCTGCCTCATCTGCTCTGATGATGGGCCCAACTCTTTAGGAACTCTACCTGGAGAAAGAGCAAACGGGCCTGGATCGCAGCAGTGTGATGTCCAGTACAAACACGTGTGTGTGCTCTCTGCCCCCTATTTCAACTGCTCAGCATTGTTTTCTTTTAGGTTTTCCAGATATCTGAAATAAGACAGTAATTCCTATTATGTGAATTATTACATCCTAGAGACACATCACTGAGTGCTAAGATGATGTGCTTCGTTTTGGTATGATGGAAAACAGCAATTTTAAATAACCTGTTTATAAGAAGATATCACTGTGTCAAGGATCATACTCAACTTAGAGGAAACAGTTTTTATCCAATTAGAGAGCACACACCCCTTTCAGAAAACCATTCTTTAAAAAAGAAACTATATCTGTTAAGAACCTACTAAAGCACTATGGGGCAACGTCCAATCCTTCTGACAGGGACCTTCATTCTACAATCAACCTCAGGTTCAAAAATGCCGGGTCAGGGCTGGAAAGATGGCCCAGCAGTACTGCTCTTGCAGGGAACCCAGGTTCAATTCCCATCACACACACGGTAGCTCACAATCATCTATAACTTCAGTTCCAGGAAATATAAGACACCCCCCAACTCTGGCTTCTGTGGACACCAGGCACACACATGGTGCAGAGACAAACATGCAGACAAAACACAATTCTTTAATGTTTAAATTTTAAGATTAGTAAAATAGTTCATTTAAAAAAAAACAAAACCCAAAAGTAATGTCAGATCTAAAGCCAGGAAACAACTATGTTTCACTTCCTAGTTTGTTGAAATACCTTTGGTCAAAATAAATTCAATTCCCTAAACTTCTAGTAGTAATTCTACATCTCTGCAATTTTAAAATGAGAAATCCCCACATCCAAGCTCTGTAATGCATCAACTGCTCTTCATCATTTGGGTTCCTAGTTCCAGCCTTAGAATCAATTTTAATTGTCAATTAAAAATAAAGAAATTGTGATATGTACAAAATAGGAATTAAAACATGTTCATCTCAATAGCTCCTCTGTGCAGTAAATTACACACAGTGCTCTGCTTCAGGTACAGTTTCAGTGTGTCTCCCCACACGGCCCATCTGCGGTGTCCAGTGTAGCACTGCTGAAGGGGTAAAATGCTTAGGGGCGTGGTCTCATGAAAGACGGTTAGTTTCTAAAGAGTGATGTGAAGGGATTAATACTTTTCTCATGGGAATACATCATCATTCTTACAGAAGGTCATTGTAGCCAGATGGTGGTGACTCACTCCTTTAATCCCAGCACTCAGAAGGCAGAGGCAGATGGATCTCCGAGTTCCAGGCCAGCCTGGTCTAGAGAGTGAGTTCCAGGACAGCCAGGGCTACACAGAGAAACCTTGTCTCAAAAGCAAAAATCAAAAACAAACAAATAAACCCAGAAAGTAAAAAAGAGGCCACTCCATGACTGTAGTACATTCAGCACATAACTAGCTACCTCTCTGGTAGGTGGGGATTAGGACAGGACATTCAAGAGGGGACCCCTACTCCTGAACTCCCAGAACTTTAAGGCAAACACTTCTTTCCAAAGTCCCTACCTCAGATGTTATTACAGCAACATAAATCTGACTAATACACAAGTGTACAGTCTGGCAAGTGTTGCTCTGTACCCACAGATAGTGAACACACCTTTTCCCCCAGATATTTCCACAAACTTCTATAGAACCTGTGCTTCCTGCTATCTTTATGCCTTTACCACCCCCCAGCCAACCACTACTTCTGCACTTCCAAAAGACAGCATTTTCTACAATTTCTATGTGTTGAGTTTTGTTTTTTTTTTTTGGGGGGGGGGCTGGTTTCTGTCACTGTGTCTTTGTCTATATCACGGACCATAAACAACCTTTATTGGCCGTGCAGTGGTGGCGCACACCTTTAATCCCAGCACTTGGGAGGCAGAGGCAGGCAGATTTCTGAGTTCAAGCCCAGCCTGGTCTACAGAGTGAGTTCCAAGACAGCCAGGACTACACAGAGAAACCCTGTTTTGGGAAAACAAAAACCTTTATTGACTTGTCTCACCTGTCAGCATCTGAGTTGCTCCTACCCTGTGGCTATTACATATGAAGCTGTCATAACCAAGCATGTCCAGACTTTGCAATGGACACAGGCTTTCCTTTGCTGTGTGTTTGATATTTTCGAAAACTGACAGTATTTTCCTAATTGGTTGTATTTTCCATTCCCACCAGAAAAGGAAAGTTCTTCACATGCCCAGAAATTCTTTAACACCTATGAGATCTACAGTTTCTCTTTCCCAGTCCATGGCTATTTACTTTGACAGAACAGATTTGAGAGAACAGTTTTCAGATGACATTCGATCTGAAGACAGGATATTAAGTCAGGTGCAGAACTATAGTATTTTATTGATAAAAATGTTGGACTGGGTGTTAGGTCTGTCTTATACCTTAAAAATTACAAAATGGTGATAGCTGTGCTCAACTTATATTTTGAAGGAAAGTTTTTCTTTGGTTTTCATTATTATTATTATTATTATTATTATTATTATTATTATTATTGTAACAGAAAGGGTGACAAAAATTTCCCAGTCCAATCTATTTGCAGCAGGGGGCCTGTGATTCGAAAGGGAAAAGGGAGGCAGAGCTAAGAGTTGCGGGGGTGGGGGGGAGAGGAAGAGGGAGGGGGGAAGGGGTGAGGAGGGAGGGCCACAAGAGGAGAAAAGGAGAAGAAATCAAGACGAAAGACAAACAGGATGGTTCAGAACCAACGTGCCTTTAAGTAGCCACAAGGAGTTAAAATATTAACTTTAAAATAATTGGGATGGGGGCTGGAGAGATGGCTCAGTGGTTAAGAGCACTGACTGCTCTTCCAGAGGTCCTGAGTTCAAATCCCAGCAACCACATGGTGGCTCACATCCATCTGTAATGAGATTTGATGCCCTCTTCTGGTGTGTCTGAAGACAGCGACAGTGTACTCATAAATAAAATAAATAAATCTTTAAAAAAAATAAAATAAAATAATTGGGATAACTTGTCTAAATTGTGTGGGCAAGATCTCAGATACGACAATGAATGGCTGCCAAGCCCCCCTTGGGCCAGGGTTCTATGAATGTCCAATGCCTGCTACTGGTATTCATTCTTGGGAAAGAAGATCACTTAGAAAAGATTCAATGTTTTCTATCTTCTCAAGACAAAGAAATGTTTTAAACTGAAAAGACAGCTATTCCTGCTTCTAAAGAACTCAACAAAGATCACTGTCTGACTAGAATCCTTACAGAAAATAGATGAAACACTTGTTAAGAAAATAAAAATAAAATATTTACAATAACTCCAAAGTAACATAGAAACAGAAATTTGTAGGAGAAAATTATCTCACCCAAAAACAAATTATTTTTTTGTTTAAAGAGATCAGGCCCCAGCACCCACATAAAATTCCAGGTGGGCCACAACCTAGAAATGCCCTTAATACTTGCAAGAAATTAAAATGGTATAAAAGCAAAAAGGAGGAGGAGGGATGGGATAGGGAGTTTATGGGGGGAAGGGGAAAGGAAATAACATCTGAAATGTAAATAAATAAAATATTCAATTCAAAAACAATCCTGGTGGGGTGAAATGTTTTAATCCCAGAGCTGGGGAGGTGGAGATGACTTACTGGTCAGTAGCCAGCAATCTTAACTGGTGAGATTCAAGCCAATTAAACATTCTGTTTTAAAATGGCAAAGTGGATGGTTCTTGAATAATACCACCTGAGGCTGACCTCTGACCTCCACATGTATACATGTGTGTGTGTGTGCGCGCACACACACACACACACGCCAAAACCTTTATCAATTCAATTTTAATAACCCAATGTATTAGATATATTCTACGTGCCCATGTACTATATTGTCTTGGCCAAATATAAGGAATTCACTCTATTTGTAATTTACAGGAGCTTAAGAATCTTTACAGTAGTTATCTGAGTGAGAAGCATTTTCCATCGTCCATAGTTTGGACTATTTAGCTGTCATGACCAGGAAAAGATTTCAGCTCTATCACTGGGCTTTCTCCTATTAAATGGGTTACAACTCTGCCCTTACCAAGAACAGAAGAGAAACAACACCCAAATTTTTAAACAAATGTTTAAAAAAAAAACACTGAAAAATTCTAATGCACAAGTACTAAGGCAAAAACAAGGCAAGAAAACCATGGTGAGAATTAAAGCTGAAACTATCTCAACTCTTTCCTTACTATTCTCATTAATTTTACTCAAAAAGGCTTACAATTAAAAAATTATACATGTCATTAAAATGCATCAAAAAATAACAGTGACTTCGCTTGGTCCTTTTGGCTGGGGAAGACATCTAAGCTGGTTTGCTCCCATGAAAACACCATATCCTGAACCATCCTAGAGGAATCACTGCACTCAAAGGAGCATGTAAGAACCCTCCCCGACAACCCTACCACTCAGAGCTGCAACTGGGAGCCTGGGGTACTCAGGACCATCACCCACCCAAACACCACCTATCCAGAATACAACTCCCCTTGAGCCCCTCACTTGGTCCTTTTGGTGGGGGCAGAAACTTAGCTGGAATACTCTCTTGAAAACACCAAATCCTGAACCATACTAGAGAAACCACTGTACTCAAGCAGCAGAAATTCAGGATCCCAGAGGCAGCCTGAGTCACAGGAGCTCTTCCACCCAGCATCACAGGAACACAGACACAGCTGGACTCTGAGGAGTTCTGACACAAGCAAGATAATTGAAAAGATAGGCTCCAGTCAGAGATAGTGAGTGCAGGTAGCACTAGACATAACCAGATGGCAAAAGGCAAGCTCAAGAACATAAGCAACAGAAACCAAAGTTACCTGGAATCATCAGAACCCAGTTCTCCCACCACAGCAAGTCCTGGACACCCCATCACACAAGAAAAGCAGAATTCAGATTTAAAATCACTTCTCATGATGATGATAGAGGACTTTAAGAAGGACATAAATAACTCCTTTAAAGAAATACAGGAGAACACAGAACATAAGTAAACAGGTAGAAAGCCCTTAAAGAGGAAACACAAAAATCTTTTAAAGAATTGCAGGAAAACACAATCAAACAGGTGAAGGAATTAAAGAAAACCATCCAGGATCTAAAAATGGAAGTAGAAACAATAAAGAAATCTCAAAGGGAGACTACCCTGGAGATAGAAAACCTAGAAAGAGATCAAGAGTCATAGACGCAAGCATCACCAACAGAATCCAAGAGATAGAAGAGATAATCTCAGGTGCAAAGGATACCATAGAAAATATCAATACAACTGTCAAAGAAAACGCAAAATGCAAAAAGCTCCTAACACAAAATATCCAAGAAATCCGGGACACAATGAGAAGACCAAACCTAAGGATAACAGGTAGAGATAAGAGTGAAGATTCCCAACTTAAAGGGACAGTAAATATCTTCAACAAAATTATACGAGAAAACTTCCCTAACCTAAAGAAAGAGATGCCCATGAACATACAAGAAGCCTACACGTGAACTCCAAACAGACTAGACCAGAAAATAAATTCCTCTTGTCACATAATAATCAAAATATCAAATGCACAAAACAAACAAAGAATACTAAAATCAGTAAGGGAAAAAGGTTAAATAACATATAAAGGCAGACCTATAAGAATTACACCAGACTTCTCATAAGAGACTATAGAAGCCAGAAGATCCTGGACTGATATCATACAAAACCTAAAAGAACACAAATGCCAGCCCAGAATATAGATGGAGAAAACAAGATATTCCATGAAAAAAAAACAAATGTACACAATATCTTCTCACAAATCCAGCACTATAAAGGATAACAGATGGAAAACCCCAACACAAGGAGGGAAACTACAACCTAGAAAAAGCAAGAAAGCAATCTTCCAACAAACCCAAAAGAAGATAGCTACACAAACATAATTCCACCTCTAACAACAAAAAAAAGGAAGCAACAATGATTTTTCCTTAATATCGCTTAACATCAACGGACTCAATTCCCCCAATGAAAAGACATACATTGACAGACTGGATATGTAAGCAGGACCCAGAATTTTGCTGCATACAGGAAACGCACCTCAGTGACAAAGACAGAGACTACCTCAGAGTAAAAAGATGAAAAACAATTTTCCAAGCAAATGATCCCAAGAAACAACCTGGAGTAGCCATTCTAATATCCAATAAAATCGCCTTTCAGCCAAAAGTTATCAAAAAAGATAAGGAAGGACACTTCATACTTGTCAAAGGAAAAATAAACCAAGATGAACTCTCAATTCTAAACATCTATGCTACAAAGGCAAGGGTACCCACATTCATAAAAGAAATTTTACTAAATCTCAAAGGACATTTGCACCTCACACAATAATAGTGAGGGATTTTAATACCCCACTATCAGCAATGGACAGATTATGGCACCAGAAACTAAATGGAGACAGAATGAAATTAACAGAAGTTTTGAACTAAATAAATTTAACAGATATCTAAACAAAAGAATATGCCTTTTCATCAGCACCTCATGGTACTCTTCTTCAAAACTGACCATATAATTGGTCCCAAAACAGGCCACAACTGATAGAAGATTGAAATAATCCCTTGCATCCCATCAGATAACCACGGACTAAGGCTGATCTTCAATAATAACAAAAACAATGGAAAGCCCACATACACATGGAGACTGAAGAATGCTCTACTCAATGAGCGCTTGGTCAAGGAAGAAATAAAGAAAGAAATTAAAGACTTTGTAGAAGTCAATGGAAATGAAGGCTCTTCATACCAAAACTTATGGGACACAATGAAAGCAGTGCTAAGAGGAAAACTCATAGCTCTGAGTGCCTAGAAAAAGAAACTGGAGAGAGCATATTCTGGCAAATTGACAGCAGACCTGAAAGCTCTAGAATAAAACAAAGCAAATATACCCAAGAGGAGTAGATGGCCAGAAATAATTAAACTCAGGGCTGAAATCAACCAAGTAGAAACAAAAAGAATTATACAAAGTATCAACAAACCAGGAGCTGGTTCTTTGAGAAAATCAACATGACAGATAAACCCTTACCAGACTAACCAGAGGACACAGAGACGGTATCCAAATTAATAAAATCAGAATTGAAAAGGGAGACATAACAACAAAACTGAGGAAATCATCAGATCCTACTATAAAGGCCTAGACTCAACAAAACTGGAAAATCAGGATGAAATGGACAATTTTCTAGACAGAGATCAGATACCAAAGTTAAATCAGGAGCAGATAAACCATCTAAACAGTCCCATAACCCCTAAGGAAATAGCAGCAGTCATTAAAAGTCTCCCCACCAAAAAAATTCCCAGGACCAGATGGTTTTAGTGCAGAATTCTATCAGACCTCCAAGGAAGACCTAATACCAATTCTCTTCAAACTATTCCACAAAATAGAAACAGAAGGTACACTACCAAATTCGTCCTAGGAAGCTACAATTATGCTCATACCTAAACCACACAAAGACACAACAAAGGAAGAGAACTTCTGACTAATCTCTCTTATAAATATCGATGCAAAAATACTCAACAAAATTCTCACAAACCAAATTCAAAAAAAAAAAATCAAAACAATCATCCATCATGATCTGGTAGGCTTTATCCCAGGAATGAAAGGATGGTTCAATACATGAAAATCCATCAATGTAATCCACTATATAAACAAACTCAAAGGGAAAAAACACATAATCATCTCACTAGATGCTGAGAAAGCGTTTGACAAAATTCAACATCCCTTCATGGTAAAAGTCTTAGAAAGATCAGGAATTCAAGGCCCATACCTAAACACTGTAAAAGCAATATACAGCAAGCCAGTAACCAACATCAAACTAAATAGAGAGAAATGTGAAGCAATCCCACTAAAATCAGAAACTAGGCAAGGCTGGCCACTTTCTCCCTACCTACTCAATATAGTACTGGAAGTCCTAGCCAGAACAATTAGACAACAAAAGGAAGTCAAAGGGATACAAATAGGAAAGGAGGAAGTCAAAATATCACTATTTGCAGATGATATGATAGTATACTTAAATGAACCCAAAACCTCGACCAGAGAACTTCTAAACCTGATAAACAACTTCAGCAAATTGGCTGAATATAATCAACTCAAACAAATCAGTAGCCTTCCTCTACTTGAAGGATAAACAGGGTGAGAAATAAATTAGGAGAATGATACCCTTCACAATAGTCACAAACAATATAAAATACCTTGGTGTGAATCTAACCAAGCAAATGAAAGATCTGTATGACAAGAACTTCAAGTCTCTGTAGAAAGAAATTGAAGAAGAAATCAGAAGATGGAAAGATCTTCCATGCTCATGGATTGACAGGATTAATATAATAAAAATGGCCATCTTGCCAAAAGCAATCTACAGATTCAA
Source organism: Grammomys surdaster (assembly GCF_004785775.1). NCBI lineage: Eukaryota > Metazoa > Chordata > Mammalia > Rodentia > Muridae > Grammomys > Grammomys surdaster. Next base: position 9,616,407 of record NW_021604687.1, read on the forward strand.
TGTAATCTCCATTAAAATCCCAACTCAATTCTTAACAGAATTAGTAAGAGAAATTCTCAAATTCATTTGGAATAACAAAAAACCCAGAATAGCGAAAACTATTCTCAACAATAAAAGAACTTCTGGAGGAATCACCATCCCTAACCTCAAGCTGTACTACAGAGAAATAGTGATAAAAACTGCATGGTATTGGTACAGAGACAGGCAGGAAGATCAATACAATAGAATTGAAGAGCCAGAAATGAACCCACACACCTATGGTCACTTGATCTTTGACAGAGGAGCTAAAACTGTCCAGTGGATAAGAGACAGAATTTTCAACAAAAGTTTCTGGTTCAACTGGAGGTCAGCATGTAGAAGAATGCAAACCCATCCATTCTTATCTCCTTGTACAAAGCTCAAGTCTAAGTGGATAAAGGACCTCCACAGAAAACCAGATACACTGAAACTAATAGAAGAGAAGGTGGGGAAGAAATTCAAATAACTGGGCACAGGGGGAAAGTTCCTGAACAGAACACCAATGGCTTATGCTCTAAGATCAAGAATTGACAAATGGGACCTCAAAACATTGCAAAGCTTCTGTAAGGCAAAGGACACTGTCAATAGGACAAAATGCCAACCAACAGATCCTAAATCCGAAAGAGGGCCAATATCAAATATATACAAAGAACTCAAGAAATTAGACTCCAGAGAACCAAATAATCCTATTTAAAAATGAGGTACAGTGATAAACAAAGAATTCTCAACTGTGGAAACTCAAATGGCCGAGAAGCACCTAAAGAAATGTTCAACATCCTTAGTCATCAGTAAAATGCAAATCAAAACAACCCTGAGATTCCACCTCACATCAGACAGAATGGCTAAGATCAAAAACTCAGGTCATAGCAGATACTGTCGAGGGTATGGAAAAAGAGGAACACTCCTCCATTGTTGGTGGGATTGCAAGCTGGTGCAACCACTCTGGAAATCAGTCTGATTGTTGCTCAGAAAATTGGACAGAGCAGTACCTGAGGACCCAGCTATGCCACTCCGGGGCATATACCCAGAAGATGCTCTAACATACAACAAGGACAAATGCTCCACTATGTTCATAGCAGTCTTATTTATAATAGCCAGAATCTGGAAAGAACCCAGATGTCCTTCAACAGAAGAATAGATACAGAAAATGTGGTACATTTACACAATTGAGTATTACTCAGCTATTAAAAACAATGACTTCATGAAATTCTTAGGCAAATGGATGGAACTAGAAAATATCATCTTGAGTGAGGTAACCCAATCACAAAAGAATACACATGGCATGCACTCACTGATAATTGGATATTAGCCCAAAAGCTCACAATACCCAAGATATAATTCACAGACCACATGAATCTCATGAAGACAGAAGACCAAAGTGTGGGTGCTTCGGTCCTTCTTAGAAGGAGTAACAAAATACTCATGGAAGCAAATTTGGAGACAAGGTGTGAGACAGAAACTGAAGGAGGGGTCGTCTGGAGACTGCTCTACCTGGGTATCTATCCCATGTGCAGTCACCAAAGGTAGATGCTGGTATGGATGGCAGGAAATATATGCTGACAGGAACCTGATATAGCTGTCTCCTTAGAAGTCTACCAGAGCCTGATGTATACAGAGTCGGATGCTCACAGCTAACCATTGAACTGATCAAGGGGTTCCCAATGGAGGAGTGAGAGAGAAGACTGAAGGAGCTCAAAGGGATTGTGGCCCCATGGGGAGAGCAGCAATACCAACCAACCAGAGCTCCCAGAGTCTAAACCACCAGCCTGGGAGCACATAGGGAGGGACCCATGGCTCCAGCTGTATATGTAGGGGAGGATGGACTTGTCTGGCATAGGTGGGAGAAGTGATCCTTGGTCCAGTGAAGGCTGGATGCTCCAGTGAAGAGGAATTCAAGGGTGGGGAGGTGGTAATGGGTGGGTGGGGGCACATCCTCATAAAAGCAGGAGGAGGGGGGATGGGATAATGGGTTTCTGAGTGTGAGGGAAATTGGGAAAGGGGATAACATCTGAAATGTAAGTAAAATATTCAATAAAAAAAAAACCAGTGACAAAATACTCAGCTGAATTGGGGAATTGGCTCACTGTGTAAGTACACTTACTCTGCAAGCATGAGGACTGAGTTTGAATGTGAGCACCCAGACAAGAAGCCAGACACGGGCACAGAGACAGGGGCATTCCAAGCACTTCCTGCCCAGCCACCCCAAACATTTGCACTTCCAGTTCAGTGAGAAACACCGTCTCAAGGAAATAAGACGAACGATGATAAAGGAAGACATCTGACTCTCACTTTTGTTTGATCAGGAGTATGCATGATACAGCACACACATAGCACGCATATACACGCCCACACATATACGCATGATACGGCACACACATAGCACGAATACACACGCCCACACATATAAGCATGATACGGCACACACATAGCACGCATACACACGCCCACACATATACGCATGATACGGCACACACATAGCACGCATATACACGCCCACACATATACGCATGATACAGCACACACATAGCATGCATACACATGCCCACACATATACGCATGATACAGCACACACATAGCACGCATATACACACCCACACATATACGTAAAGACATATAAAACAAAGAAGTATGTTTTAAACTAAGCGTAAAAATAAACTTCCAAGAGAGACACAACTTATTTAACAACACAAATTAAGCAGAGTGCCGCAGTCTTCTTCCTCTCTTCCTCTTTCCATTATCTGAATCATCGATAAGAGGCACAGGAGTACACTGAAAATTGTAAGTGTATATTTAAGCATCTTTGTGACATGTCTAAATCTCCAGATCTCTGTATCACATAGGTTTCGCCACTAAAATCCATTAAAAGGGAAGAAAACAACAAAGATAAACTAAGCTGGAGACCCAAGCCAGGATATCTGTTTCTGACTACACTGTCCACACCATTCAAACATCAGTCTCAGAAAAGTTACCAAATACAGATATATGAACGCTAATGTCTGCTATATTTTTATAAACAGAAAACAAACTGCCATTTGTAGCATAAAAGGAGAACTTTTATTCTTATGATTGATCTATGCACATATATATTTCCAGAACAAGAAATCTACATTATTCTCTGCAGGCCAAAAGTCAAAAAACTAAAATTGTATGCTTCAATACAATAGAATGCAAAACTTAAGAAAAGTAGTTAGTCAGAGTCCGTATCCACAGCAAGCCACTGAAGGTAAGCAGGCAATGCCTAGCCTCAAAAGACAGTTCAGTAGAAGATTCAAACACAAGACCAAATGACTGGCTTACTATAAGGTTTTTTATCTTCTACCGCCACCTGCTGGTATCATAAAATAGTTCAAAATACAATATTCAACACATGTTGAGAGAACCTGAGTTGAGAGCCTCTCTTGATCTGACAGACTCACAAGAAAAAGCAGTGAGCAAATTCTCTGGATTTGAACCTTTATACTGCAAAATAAATGGTGAGGTAGAGGTACATCTGATTGTAAGTACTCTTTTTCTCAACCTCTTTATTTAACAAGATATATTCACTGGCATCAAAATAAAGTACTTACAGAGATTAGCCAGGTCACCAAGGCTCATTTTAACAACTGAACCCGAGCTGGACACTTCAGCTGTCAATGTATAGCTCCATGCCAGCAAACACAACTGAAGCAAACACACTGGGCACCACTGGAGAAAAACACCTCCAAAACCGGAGAATTCTGCCCAGACTTTAAGACTAGAACTTAATTCTATCACTCTTTCAAATTTTTACCATTTTTAATTTTTAATTTTAAGCACACAAGGCAGAAAAGTAGTCACTGTGAAGTAAGATCTTGGGATAACTTCCAAAATAAAAAATTAACAGTGCCAAGACACAAAAGGTAAACACTACAAACGGATTTTTCTGTCCCCCTTTTATCCTTTTATTCCTATTTTACTTATGCGAATGAAGCCACTTGGACACCTCTGCCTCTTCACTCCAGCTTTAAATGTATAGCATGCTCAATCAAAGAAGCACAGTGGAAGGTACTCTCTTTGGAGAACTACTTGCCTTTTGAAAAATCATCTCTTGGCCTGATACTGGGCTTTCACCAAGTGTAAGTGCTGGACCTTGGAGCTATGATAGGCCTGAGCTCCTAATCCAAAATGCTAGGCATGCACAAAAGTACTGTGTAGTATCAAATAAAAATGATATACATGTGGCTTAGCATAAGCTCTAATTAGAGCAAACTGATTCCATGAAAAAGTGTCCCAAATACTTGTAAATTGTTCTTGTATATTGATCTTGAAGAGGGGCCCCTTGTCTAGTTAGTCAATAATATTTGCAGTCTCTACAGGTATGTGGGTGGCTTTAGCTTTACAGCCCTCTCAGGACAATAATAAAAAAGTAAGATACCTGCATCTCATGGGAATACTCACCAAAGTGTCCCTGGGAAGAAGAGGTCTTAACAGACAAGAGGATAAAGAAGACAAGATAATCCAAAAGGATAGTGGATATCTGTGGATAAACAGTGGGCCTCCTTCTCCAGACACTGGTCATCACTCAGTGGGCTCGTGAAAATATGCTGTTTACTTCATCCTACTCTGGCACAGGCATTAGATGAGGCAGGCACTTTATACTCCACATATATTCTACACTCCACACATAGAAACACAATCAGCTAGTTCTTGTTCTACTCATTCTTCAGATAAAACACAAGTTGACTTGAAATTTTTAACAGTTTGTTCAGGGTCCCTAACAGTAAAACAGAGAACTGAAATTCTAAGCTAGGTCTAGCTGACTACAAAGTCAAGAAACAGGCCCTCGTGAGATAACTTCTAAAATAAAAAGGTAGCATATTAAAGACACTGAAAGGGGGGGCTAATAAACTGGTACACTAAGACAGTGAGCTTTGAAGAGTGAGGTACAAAAGTACTCTATAAACTCCTGGTGGAATAAACAGGCAAGAACAAAGAAAACTGCTGACAAGAAGAAAGTTAGGGTTTGTTACAGTCATGGTGGAAGAGGATCTTCTGCACAGAAAGATCACTAATTTTTCTAATGATAACCAGGGAAGCTATTTCTTAATCATATCTTTAGCAACAAAGACATCAGTATTTGATGCTGCTGAGATTATGTTAGAAACAAAGGCACCTACACCATCTGTCAGAAGAATATAGGCAGGTACTTCTAGAAAATAGTTTAGCAACAATACTTATTACTCTACTGTTTTCCATCATAATTATCTACGAAAATTGTGAGAAACTCAAAAATCACTGTGAAAAATCCCCTGGGAACCCAACAGAGGACAGTTACGTAAGGGCCCTGAGAGAAAGCTGCTCTGTATGGGAATACTTAGTCAAAAGTCACTGCAGAGTAAGTGGTCTCACTCCTGAAAACAGTAAGATACGAGCTGACACAGGCACTAAAAGTGTTTTCAATGAATATGAAGAGCAGAAAAATAATCAGCACAGATTCAGTGCTTGAAAAGACTCAAGTTACATGTGCTATAGACACATGGTACATATATGTACTACAAAAAAAAGCCTATGCCGTTCTCTGCTTTATATATTTTGATATTCTTGTTCATTCCAGAGTGAGCATGTACTACTGTTGTGCTCAATAAAGTGACGGCTGGCAGTACAGCTGCCCCTCCTGACACCCAGAGTCATCATCTCAGCAATAATGCCTCCTGGACTCTCACAGAAACAGAAGAGAGAAAGCCGACTCCTGTGTCACACAGAAAGATACTTCTAGAGGAACAACTTGCTGGTTCACACCAACCACAGGACCCAGATAATCATTTCAGGCTCACTGTTGCTCTCTAGAGGTGTGAATACAAATACTACCACAGCAAATGAAAAAGCAGCTCTATCTCACAGCCAATGGTGAGTGGGGCTTCCCCAGCAGTCAGCATCAGTAAAGGCTAGAGACTCCAAATTATATAATACAAACAAGGTACCTTGGATACATACTGAACATGGTAGTCTCCTCCTCCTCCTTCTTCTCCTCCTCTTCCTCCTCTTCCTCCTCCTCCTACTCTTCCTCCTCCCCCTTTCTCCTCCTCCTCTTCTTCCACCTCCTCCTCCCTTCTGTTTTTGGTTTTGTTGTTGTTGTCAGTCTGTTTCTTTTGATTTTTAGAGACAGGGTTTCTCTGAGTGGCCCTGGCTGTTCTGGAAACTAGAGATCCCCTGGATCTGCCTCCCAAGTGATGGGATTAAAGGTGTGCACCACCACCACCCAACAGATACAACTTTTTCTAAGTCAAATAGCAATTAAAAATTATTTCTTAAATTATTTATTATTTTCCATATGAAGTTGAGAATTTCTCTTTCAAGGTTTGTGAAGGATTGTGTTGGAATGTTAATGGGAATTACGTTGAATCTGTAGATTGCTTTTGGTAAGATGGCCATTTTCACTATATTAATCCTACCAATCCATGAGCATGGGAGATCTCTCCATCTTCTGAGATCTTCCTCGGTTTCTCTCTTCAGAGACTTGAAGTTCTTGTCATATAGGTCACTCACATGCTTGGTTACATTTACACCGAGATATTTCATATTATTTGTGGCTAAGAGTGTTGTCTGCCTAACCTCCTTCTCCGTCTATTATTTGCATAAATTAGGGCTGCTGATTTAATTTTGTATCCAGTCACTTTGCTGTAGGTGTTTATCAGCTATAGGAATTCTCTGGAAAACTTTTTGGGGCCACTTATTATGTATACTATCATATCATATGTGAATAATGATATTTTGACTTCTTCTTTTCCAATTTGTATCCCCTTGATCTCCTTTAGTTGTCTTATTGCTTTAGCTAGAACTTCAATTACTATATTGAATAGCCAGGGAGAGACTGGGCAGCCTTGTCTTGTCCCCGATTTTAGTGGAACTGCTTGACGTTTCTCTCCATTTAACTTGATGTTGGCTACTGGCTTGCTGCACGTTGCTTTTATTATGTTTAGGTATGGACCTTTGTGTCTCTGATCTCTCTGTGATTTTTAAATGAAGGAGTTTGGATTTTGTCAAAGACTTTTTCAGCATCTAATGAGATGACCATTGTGGGTCCCTGTTCCAGAGGGCAGCCTCGGACCCCAGACCCTAATGGGACGGAAGGTGTTCGGCTTTGCTCCTGGGCTCCTGGATCCTTTCACTCAGCTTCAGCTCTCCATAGACCCTCCCACAGATCATTGGTTAGTTTTGTTTTTTTTTTTTCAGTCTGTCTATATGGTGGGTTACATCGATGGGTTCTTTTCTTATATTGAACATCCCTGCATCCCTGGGATGAAGCCTACTGGATTATAGTGGACAATGTCTTTGATGTGTTCTCGGATTCAGTTTGTAAGTTTTTTTGAGTATTTTGGTATCAATGTTCAAGAGAAATTGGTCTAAAATTCTTTTTTTGTTGGGAGTTATAGGACTATTCAAATAGTTTATCTGAACTTTATTTAACTTTGGTAAGTGGTATCTATCTGGAAAATTATCCATTTCTTCTAGATTTTCCAGCTTTGCTCAATATAGGCTTTTGAAGTAAGACCTAATGATTTCTCTGATTTCCTCAGTGCCTGTTGTTACTCCTCCCCTTTCATTTCTGATTCTGTTAATTTGGATACTGTCTCTCTGCCTTTTAGCTTGGCTAAAGAGTTTGTCTATCTTGTTGATTTTCTCAAAGAACCAGCTCTTGGTTTTATTGATTCTTTCTATTGTTCTCTTTGTTTCTAATGAATTTATTTCAGCCCTGAGTTTGATTATTTCCTGATTATCTACTCTTGAATGTGTTTGCTTCTTTTTTTTTTCCCTAGAGCTTTCAGGTGTACTTTTAAATCATTAGTATGAGAACTGTCCAATTTCTTTATGAAGGCATTTAGTGCTATGAACTCTTAGGACTGCTTTCATTGTGTCCCATAAGTTTAGGTATGTCATGCCTTTATTTTCATTGAATTTTTGAAAGTCTCTGATTTCTTTATTTCTTCTTTGACCCGGTGGTCATTGAGTAGAGAGAGTTGTTCAGTTTCCATGAGTTTGTAAGCTTCATGTTGTTTCTGTTGTTGATGAAGTCCAGCTTTAATCCATGGCAATCTCATAAAAATGCAAGGGATTATTTCAATCTTCTTGTATCTATTAAGCCTTGCTTTGTGACTGAGTACATGGTCAATTTTGGAGAAGGTTCCACAAGGTACTGAGAAGAAAGGATATTCTTTTGTGTTTGGGTAAAATGTTCTATAGATATCTATTAGGTCCACTTGATCCATAACTTCTATTAGTTTCATTATTTCTTGGTTTAGTTTCTGCTCCGAAGACCTGTCCATTGGTGAAAGTGGGGTGCTGAAGTCTCCCACTATTAATGTGTGGTGTTCAATGTGTGATTTAAGCTTTAGTAATGTTTCTCTTACGAATGTGTGTGCTTTTACATCTGCGGCATAGATGTTCAGATTGAGATGTCATCTTGGGAGATTTTTCCTTTGATGAGTATGAAGTGTTCTTCTCTATCTCTTCTTATTACTATTGGTTGAAAGTCTATTTTACTGTATATTAAAATGGCTATACCAGCTTGCTTCTTGGGTCCTTTTGCTTGGAAAACCTTTTCATAGCCCTTTACAAAGAGGTAATGTATCTTTTTTTGCTGAGATCTGTTTCTTGTATGCAGCAGAATGACAGAACCTGTTTACATATCTACTGCTAGCCTGTGTCTTTTTATTGGTCAATTGAATCCATTCATGTTGAGAGATATTAATGACCAATGGTTGTTGGTTCCTGTTATTTTGATGTTACTGGTGTGTGTGTTTCTCTTCTTTTGGTTCTGCTGTGAAATTATTAATTTCTAATGTTTTCTTGGGTCTAGTTACCTTCCTTCTAGTATCTTCTACAGGTCTAGATTAGAGGAAAGATATTGTTTAAATTTGGTTTGCAAAATCATCCTGAACTCATTGGTACAGGAGACAATATCCTGAACAGAACATCAATGGTTCAGGCTCTAAGATCAACAATTGATAAATGCGACCTCATGAAACTGAAAAGCTTCTATAAGGCAAAGGCCACCATCAAAAGGGCAAAACATCAGCCTACTGGTTGGGAAAGATCTTTACCAACCCTACAGCCATCAGAGGAATAATATCTAAATTTATAAAGAACTCAAGAAATCACATACCAACAATCCAAATAACCCAACTTAAAAATGGGGTACAGAGCTAAACAGAGAATTCTCCACAGAAGGATCTCGAATAGCATAGAAGCACTTAAAAAAATATTCAATGTCCTTATTCATTTCAGATATGCAAATCAAAATGATCCTGAGATTCCTTCTTATACACATAAGAATAGCTAAGATCAAACATTCATGTGACAGCACATGCTCATGAGGATGTGGAGTAAAGGAAACACTCCTCCATTGCTGGTGAGTGCAAACTTGTACAACCACTTTGGAAATCAATTTGGTGGTTTCTCAGAAAACTAGGAATAGCTCTAACTCAAGACTCAACTATTCTACTATTCTAGGTATATACTCAAAAAGTGTCCCCACTAGACCACAGGGATGCTTGCTCAACTATGTTCATACCAGCTTTATTCATAATAGCCAGAAACTAGAAACAACCTAGATGTCCCTCGACAGAAGAATGGATAAAGAAAATGTGGTACATCTACATAATGGAATACTATTCGGCTATTAAAAACAAAGACATCACAAATTTTGCCGGCAAATGGATGAAACATGAGATAACCAGAAAGACATATATGGTATGTACTCGCTTAGAAGTGGACATTAGCCATAAAGTGCAGGACAACCATTCTATAATCTATATACCCAAAGTAACTGAGTAACAAGGAGCTCCCAAGGGAAGATATGTGAATCTCACGCAGGAAAAACTAAGTAGTCACAGGAGATAGATGGAAAAAGGGAAGTGGGTAAGAGAGAAGGAAAGGAGGGGAATGGGGACGGCAATGAGGTATGGGGGGTGAGAGAGGGCTGGGACTGAGAATGGAAATCAGCTTGGGGGGGCATCTCTGGTGACTGAGGCCTGGGACAGGAAAGTATACAGCTGGGAGCCTAAGGGTGTGACCCGAGCTGAGATTCTACTAGAGGGGGATATAAAGACTAAAGTGGCTACCTCCTGTAGCCAGGCAGGATTTCCAGAAGAGGGAGAGGGACATAAACCCACCCACAAAATCTTCAACCCAAAATTTGTCTCACCTACAAGATACACAGGGATTAAAGATGGAGCAGAGACTTGGGGTACAGCCAACCAATGACTGCCCCAACTTGACTCATCTCATGTGAGAAAGTCAACCCCTGGCGCTATTAATGATACTCTGCTATACTTGGAGATAGGAACCTAGCATAATTATCTCTGGAGAGGCTTCATCCAGTAGCAGATGAAGGCAAATGCAGAAACCTAGAGCTAAACATCAGACAGAGCCTAGGGAGTCTTGTGGAAGAGTCGGGGATAGAAGTCAGAGGCATCAAGGACACCACAAAGAGACCCAAAGAGTCAACTAACCTGGGACCATAGGGGCTCACAGTGCCTGGGTTACCAACCAGGGAGAATGCAGGAACTGGACCTAGACTCCCTACACATTTGTAGCAAATGTGCTACTTGGTCTTCATGTGGGGCCCGAACAAGTGGAATAGGAGCTATCTTGGTCTCTGTACCATGCCATTGGATTCCCCTTTCCCCTACCTGGACTGCCTGGCTGGACCTCAGTGGGAGATGTGCCTAGTCTTGCTAGGACTAGATGCCCTAGGGTGAGGTGGTACCCAAGGTGGAGCTCTCTGAGGAGAAGACAAGGGGCAATGATGGGGGAAGGGATTTGGGAGGCTGGGACTGGGAAGAGAGGAGGAAGGGAGTGGTGATTAGTATGTAAAATGTAAACAAATAGTAAGTACTTGTCACTGACTAGTCTTCAAGATATTGTTTCATAGACTGTATTAACTATTATGAAACACCTCTTTATTGAGATAAGGGAAATGATTTGTGTCCATACAAAAATATCTCAGTGAGGTGTCCCAATTTTACCTGCCTTTGGTGTTTATAAACAATATACCCAACCTTCTATATAACTATAAAATTATATAAACATAATAAAATTAGCTTGATACTAATAATACCAGTAAGTAACTATATAATTAACAACACTAGCCACAAAACCCAACACTAATAGAAATGGTAAGGACAAGAATAGTAATGAGAAAGCTACCTATGTGCCCACAAGCCATAATCCAGTCTAACGGATCCCCTAAAGAACTACCCTAGAAGAGAACAGTCAGTGCGCACAAACTAAATTCATACACAGCCATCATTTACTAACTGCCTGTTAAGAAGCAGATATTCTCTATTAGATACATTCCTAAAAGCAAGCCTGCAAGGTGTGTTTTACTATCTATGCTACTAAAGAGAGCGGTAACCTGAGACAGACAACAGTGCCTACGTGTGGCAGAAAACAGATGAGCCCAGGTTGCACTGTAGATCTACATCATTTCAAGAGAGATCTTGTGGTCTACACTGTCATGATTTGTTTGGTTGGTTGGTTTGGTTTTTGATTTTTGATTTTTAAATTTTGAAACATGGTCTCTACATGCAGTTCTAGATGACCTGGAACTCAGAGATTTATATACCTCTGTCTTCCAGCACAGGAATTAAAGGTATGTGTCACCATACCCAACTACCATCATTACTTTTTAAATCACATTGAAACCTTAACTTGACAATGTGTTTTATTCTATCATGTTTTAAAATGACTAAGAAACCAAAACAGCAACTGTAGCCTCTCCTCTGTCTGATCTTCAGTGGAAACTAAAGTCCTCTGACATAACCAGAGGAACCAAAAAGTCTTTTCCTAAAACATTCAAATGAATCAAAATCACAGTAAATCCCCAGGCTAGTGGCTCATGTCTATAATCCCACACTCAAAAGGCTGAAGCTGAGAACTGCATGAGTTCAAGGCCTCCACAGTCAATTCCAGACCAGTTGAGGATACAGCGAGACACTGTTTCATACCACATCCACATGGCTAACTGAATCATCTCACACACACACACACACACACACACACACACAGTGTAAAACTTACAGTAAGTACAAAAACTGTCTCTTGGTTAAGTAAAGGATGATAGCCAATTAGGCATGATAAGGAAGAGCTGGTTTCTGACTTCACTGAGGACTTCAGTAGTTGTACTGGTTAGTTTTTTGTCAACTTGACTCAACCTAGACATATCTGGGAAGAAGGACTCTTAATTAAGAAAATTCCTCCATTAAATGAGCAAGTCTGTGGGGGATTTTTGTGATTAGTGATTGACATGGGTAGGCCCAGTCTAATATAGTCAGTGATACCCCTAAGCAAGTGGTACTCACATATATAAGAAAGCAGGCTGAGCCAGCCTTGAGAAGAAAGCCAGTAAGCATAACTCCTCCATGGCTTCTATATTAGCTCCTGCCTCCAGGCTCCTGCCCTGCCTTCCCTCAGTGACACAGAGACTATGATGTGGAAATATAAGCTGAAATAAACCCTTTCTCCTTTACTCCACAAGTTGCTCTGATCATGTCTTATCACAGCAAGAAACCCTCACTAAGACAATAGTTTACTGGAAGATGTTACAACTTGTGAAGGAAACTAAGAAAATCCTGTAACTTACAGAGCGGCAGAAAAAAAAAAACCCTCAAATAATGTATACTAACCATGGATCAAGGAGCCATTCAGCCACTGAATATAGTAGTTTTGAGGAAAAGCAAGCAGGATCTCATTGCTGATGATTGAGAAGGGTAAAAGCAAAACAGCACCACCTGAAACCGCTAGGGTGAAGGTGCTCAGAAACAACCTGCAAAAGAGAAGAGGCATCATTACTCAGGTCTGCAGAGTAGTGAACACGAAAACACCAGCCATTGTCTTACATAAGAATCCCAGACAAAAAATGGAACAGAGACTGAAGGAAGGGCCAACTGGGGAACAGCCGCACCTGAGGATACACCATGTCTGCAGACACCAAACCCAACACTGTTGCTGTGGTCAAGAGGCGCTTGCAGACGGGAACCAAGTGTTCCTGGGGAGGTCTGGTCAGGAACTGACAAATGCAGAGGCAGATGCTTGCAGCCAACCATCAAGCTGAACTCAGGGAACCTGGTAGGGGAGCTGGCAGGACTGGAGAGCAGAAGGGGACTGCAACCCCACTGGAAGAACAACATAGGGTGGCCTGACCACCCAGTTCTCCCAGAGACTAGACACCAACCAAGGAGTGTACCTAAAGGGATCTCTGGCTCCAGATACATAGGTAGCAGAGGATGACCTTGCCTGACAGCAATTAGAGGGGAGGTCCTTGGTCCCGAAGAGGTTTGATGCCCCAGAGTAGGAGGATGCTGAAACAGTGGGGCTGGAGAGTGTGGGTGGGTGGGGGAGCACTCTCATACAGGCAAAAGGGAGGGGGAGGACAGATGTGGGATGGGGGCATGGTGAAGGGGAAACCGGGAAGTGGGATATCATGGGATGGGGAGAGGGGGTTGGTGGAGAGGGTAACTGGAAAGTGGGATATCATTTGAGATGTAAACACATGGAATAATTTTTTTTTTTTAAAAATCCCACTACAGATATGCAACTGAGGTACAAATGGCATGTGTAAGATCTGGAAAGTGCAACCAGGCAAAACCCCTAAAAAGTGGCCCTAAAAGGTCTATATACTGAAGAGACTGCTGAACAGTTTTAAGAATTATCATTACCCCCTCCCCCCCAAAAAAAAAGTGGTGGTGCACGCCTTTAATCCCAGCACTTGGGAGGCAGAGGCAGGTGGATTTCTGAGTTCGACGCCAGCGTGGTCTACAGAGTGAGTTCCAGGACAGCCAGGGCTACACAGAAAAACCCTGTCTCAAAAAACCAAAAAAAAAAAAATTATCATTACGATTGGTGGGTACACACATGCGTGTGTGCGTGCATGCGTGCATGCCTGTGTGTGAAGCCAGTGGAGTCGGGTGCTATGGCATACATTAAGGTCAGAGGACAACTATGTGGAGTCTGTTTCCTCCTTCTGCCTTTACACAAGATGCCAATATTGAACTCAGGTCTCCAAGCTCACACAGCAAGTAACTTGACACACTGAGCCATCTCACCAGCCCCTAATAATTTTATTAAACAAGATTAAATTACAGTAGTAAACAGCAGAGAAGTAGTAAACAATACTAATCAATATTTCAAACACTACTTCAATACTTCTTAAATAATACAGCTTCAATATATAAAAAGGACCTTTATTTATTTAGTAAGTCAACAAAACAAACTGAAAAAAACTGACAGTAAATACAAAGTAGGCGCTCTATTCACACTAAGAAATGCTTACATATTATCAGGAAATATGTGATTTCAAAATCTATCATCATTTGTAACAACCCACAGGACAGAGGCTACAATCATGAAGGACTTTCATTTCTCAGTTACACATTTCTGAAAAGTTGTAAATTCTTTTGTAACACATACCTAAGTTTGAAAAGAATTTTTTAAAAAGTAAATGCTAAAGATTTCTGTTGAGTCCAAGGCCAGTCTGGTCTACATAGGGAATGCCAGGCCAGCCATGACAGCATAGTAAGAAAAAGAGGGGAGGATGAGGGAGGGGAGAGAGAGAAAGGGGATATGGGAGGAGAAAGGAAGAAAGAGAAAAGAGAAAGAAAAGAGGGGAGGGGAGAGGAGGAAGAAGAGAAGGGAAGAGGGAGGGGAGGAAGAAAGAAGGCAGGCAGGCAGCACAGACAGCAGCAATGGAAAAGGAAACTTAATTAGCATTAAAGATAAAACTTGAGTATCAATCATATTAAAGTTAATATTGAAAGAACGTGAAAATGAATGTAAGAAAAAATTTAAGTCACACTGAATGTTCTACCATGCATTTAATCAAGTAACCCTGCATTTAATGCCATCCTGTGGCTAACGGCAGAAGTGCATACCTACACAGCCACAAGTACCCTGCAAAGTCCTGGGTTCAGTTCATTAAAGGCCAGCTAGTCAATGTAGATCAACGGGACACGCCAAACAACATTCAGCTCAGACACAGAGGCATCATGAATGATCCAGTAGAATGAACAGCACATGTCCTGGAAAAGTCTTCAAAAGCTGCTCGGCTGGATATCCAGCTCCAGTCCAGAGAGGACCATCACCCTAATTAATATCACCTCTTCCAACATCAAAACCAAGGTCGAATCCAGATACTCACCATCCCAGGTCCTGCACAGCTCTCCCAACACCCTAGGTCCTCAGCAGGACACATTTCATCTTACATTTACTCCCCCGCCTGCTTCCTAACCCTCAAATGGATCTTAGGAGTTCCAGGCCTCTGCCCACAGACAGTGTCTTACTCTACAGTGTCCCTACAGCACTGCACAAGGAAAATAGTGTCTAAATAGCAAGACAGATCTCAAATGTCACTTGCCTGTCATGTGTGCCTCAATTCCTACCTTCTTTTTCCTCTCAGTACAATCAGCTTGTCTTTCCTCTTAGCTCCCATAATACTCTGACCACACACCAGGAAACATTACTTCCAAATCCAATACTGTAACCCATGACCTGACAAAAGTTCACTTATGAGACAAAGGGACAGATCAGCAAGTCACACGAGGCCCAGAAAATCCAGTGTATGTGGTCATCATTACTGTAAGCTGCTTTTCAACAGCCATGGAGCCTCTACTCCACACTCTGCTACTGTGATACATCTACCCAGAGAGCAGGAAACCACTTCCGCTGCCCACAAAGAGGCCTTCAGCCTAGAGAGGGTCCTTAAAATAAGGCCCTGAGCTGAAAAACTATAGAGCAGCATTGCTTGTACAACCATAAAACTTTCAGAAATGTCATCTTCTAACTTAGAGTAGTAAAAATATCATCTTTGCAGACTATGGTACCTTTGGTGATTATGGTAGTAAAACAACAAAAATATTTTCTTGACTGTCTGGCATTTGTGACCATCTCCTTAAGGATATGCAAACTTTATTTGAATGCTAAATGTCACCAATAGCTCAAAAAGCCATAATCTCTAGGTCACAGTGTAAAGTAGCTTCACGGAGTAGTGACAAATGCAGCAAGACCACCTTAAATTACTTCAGCAAACCTGCCACACACTCCCAGGTAACAAACAAGAAGCAGGACCTCAAATGCTGGACCTTGGGTATTTCACATGGATAAGCACTTCCTTCTTGAAATTCCATATGGCTTCTCCAGCATTCCCTCCTTCCTAACTGCACTCTGTGAAATGTTCCGACTATCATCCTAAGTGGTTTGGTTTGAATCTGAAATGCCACCACACGCTTATGTTTTAAGAACATAGCCACTACCTATGGCACCACTTGAAAATTGCTATGCTTCCATGAAGCACAGCCTGGCTCGCAAAAATAGGTCACTAGGTTTCATCCGCCTCTGTATCCAGCTTGTACATTTGCTCCACTTTCTGGTCCATCTGCAAGTTACAAAACACTAACGTATACTGCCAACACCGTGGACTGGGAGACTGCTTAAAAACAAACTTTTGTGATTTGCTCCTGACTGGTATTTTGTCAGTGATGAGAAAAGTAACTGTCACAGTCTTTATCTGACTAACCAATAAAAGCATGCTTTGTGAATTCAGCCCTCAAGCACTCACTCTGATCACCAGTTCCTAACCAGTGGGAGCATCGGAATGTATTATCATCAGGATCACCCACAAGCAGCCACCTCAAGGGGCTTCTGCCAGTGCACAGCACAGACTGATCCAGGGAGTCGCTTGGTGATGCTCAGTCACTAAACAGATGCTTACGAACACTTGATTCTGAGCCAGCACTATACTCGGCATGTGTGAACAGTAAATAAGACATCCTCTTTAGCCTTCACAGGGCTTCTAAGCATCACTTGATGCTTTGAGAGCATCAGACAATAAGCAATCAAATATTTACTAGGTAACTGCATAATATATTAAAGGTGCCAGGCACTGAAGAAAATACAATGAGCAAGGAAAACCACAGTGACAATGGTCAGACAAGTCAGACTGAACGTAGAACAACACAGCTCCTGACAAGGAGCTGGAGAGGAGGCAAAGGCAACTGAGAGGCCGGGGGCATGAAGTGAGAGATTGGTGTCTCGTGATCTGCAGAAGGCAGGCTGAATGAGAGGATGAGGAATTCAGTCTTAAGACCAGTGTAGTTTGATGTCAGGAATACCACAAGCTGCAGCTCTTGTGATTTTCTCAGCAGGCCACAGGTGACTTGCGGTTACTGTCTCTCTACTGACCCAGGAAAAGGTCCCAGGTCAAGACACTGACTACCAGGATGTTCTACTCTTAAGATACTCTTACTTTCAGTTAGTACTTTATAGGATGATGAGACTGAATCGAAAAGGGAACCCTATTCTTGTCAAATTTCCAATTTATTCATCTACTGGGTTCTATCCAGGATGGACTCAAGATTGTCCTACTAAATGCAGGAGCTTCAAATCCATTACAATAATTATTTATTTTGATGTTTAAATTGTCCCCAATTTAGTAAGAAACCCTTAAAGGACTGTTTCCTTTAAAATAATCCAATAATTCTTACATTCTTACATTCGGTACAAGTAAAACCTAAAATTAACCTGGGCCTTTCCCTATCCAGCCTTCTATTAGTCCTTAAGAGTCCTGGTTCGACTTAGTAGAAAATTCTATTTAAACACCTCCTGGGCATTACATGGAGTCCCTGCTACTGAGAGAGATCCTCAGGAGATAGACTATGGTTATTTGAATATGTTTGGCCCAGGGAATGGCACTATTAGGAGGTATAACAGCTGCCTGGAAGTCAGTCTTCCCCTTTTCTCCTTTGGAACAAGATGTAGAACTCTCAGCTCCTACTGCATTGTGCCTGCCTAGATGCTGCCATCCTCCTGCCTTGATGATAATGGACTGAACCTCTGAACCTGTAAGCCAGCCCCAATTAAATGTTGTCCTTATAAGAGGTGCCTTGATCACAGTGTCTGCTCACAGCCATAAAACCCTAACTAAGTTGGTACCAGGGACTGGGGTATTGCTGTGATAGGCTTGATCATGTTTTTGTTTGGAAAATGCAGATTTGGGGACTTTGGATTTGGAAAGCAATAGAATGCTTTAAGTGGCGCTGAATGGGACACCATAGTAGGAATATGGAAGGCGTTGTTGCTAAGAGTTCTACATATTGTTCCAAAAGAAAACAAGAGAAGACTGACTTCCAGGCAGCTAGGACAAGGGTCTTAAAGCCCATACTACAATGACACACTTCCTCCAACAAGGCCACACCTACTACAACAAGGCCACACCCTGAGCCAAGCATATTCAAACTACTACACAGACAAAGCAGAGGGATGTGCAAACACATGACCACACTCACTTTTATACAGCAGTTCTACTACCCTTAGCTGTTCACAATAACACACCCCAACAGAAAACCAAAAACTCAATAGTTATTTTTGTTGTTTTTTTTTCCACTTAATTTTTGGTTCCTATTGACCTTAATCAAGTCTCTCCACCATTACAAGGCACCAATTTCCTCCCATACTGATCCCAGCTCTATACAGATACATATCTCCTTGTCTGGGTAGCTTCCCATTCTGGACTGAACTGTCCTGACACTTGGACATCCTCCTTCCCCAACTCAGCTCCCAGCACTCCTGGTAGGCCCTCCTTTCGGCTCTATTTACCTATGGTGACAATGACACACTCATGGAGACCTTGACACCCTGCCAGATTCTCTGAAACTGGAGTTGGAGTGGTTGTGAACTACCATGTTGTGGAAACCAAACCCAGATCCTCTGCAAGAGCAGCCAGTGCTTTTAACTACTAAGTCATATCTCCAGCCCCAGATTTCACATTTCAGTAAACAAAATCTAATAGAAAGAACTTAACTGTTTGCTAGTCAGTATGATACTTCAAAAATTAAAGTCCATTTCTATCCTATCTCCCCTCACAAATAAGGAACCTGTAAGGCAATTGAGCAAATGTATCACTAACCAGAAAGTCTCTGCTCCCTGTTCAGAGAGTTTGCAAACAGCTGACAGTTTGTGTCTCAGTCAGGAGTTCTATTCCTGCACAAAACATCATGACCAAGAAGCAAGTTGGGGAGGAAAGGGTTTATTCAGCTTACACTTCTATATTGCTGTTCATCACCAAAGGAAGTCAGGACTGGAACTTGCACAGGGCGGGAATCAGGAGCTGATGCAGAGGCCATGGAGGGATGTTACTTACTGGCTTGCTTCCCCTGGCTTGCTCAGCTTGCTTTCTTATAGAACCCAAGACTACCAGCTCAGGGATGGCACCACCCACAATGGGCCTTCCCACCCTTGATCACTAACTGAGAAAATGCCTTAGAGCTGGATCTCATGGAGGCATTTCCTCAAGGGAGGCTCCTTTCTCTGTGATAACTCCAGCTTGTGTCAAGGTGACACACAAAACCAGCCAGTACATCGCAACTGTTTTCCCTCTTTCTCAGGCTCTTTCTGTGTTGCCAAAGCGGTCCTCAAACTCTCAAGCCTTCTGCTTCGACCTCTAGAATGCTGAGACTACAAACTGGGCCTTCTGTGCCATACTGGGTCTTTCTTAAACAACTGTGCCTCCTTTATGCCCTGTTCCTCATTAAATCTCCTCAAGATGAACTATGCCATTTTTTAAATAAGCACATAGCAGAGGAAGAAAATATGGTCTCATATAGCCTAGGCTGACCTTACTTACTATGTAGCTGAGGCTAGCCTTGAACTCATCATACCACTTCTCCCTTACCATTAGAGATATGTGCCACACTCAGCTTGAATAAGCATATTTCAAAAAAAGACAATCAGTTCTGAATTAACCATGTGTACTTATTCATGTGTGCTTGTTGAGAACATGATAAGTATTGTACATTAGGCAGTTACTTCCTTCAGACTCTTAACTTCAAAACTATAAACAGAGCAATTAAACTTTAGAATACATACGATATCCTGTTGACTATGGCATCCTCATCTTCTTGTTCATCTGCAAAAATGTTTACAGTGTTACTATTTTATCTCCAACAAAATGGTTCATGAATTTATCTAAAAACATACCAAAAATACAAAGGTTTAAAAATTTAATTGCTGAATGGAAAAGGCCTTTCAAAGAGCATTTTGTTGACTTCAACAAAAACCCAGCTGTAGATTTCATTATAACATATAGTGTGTGTATAACGAAGTGAGTTGTGATTTTTAAAAAAAAAATGCTGTTTAACTGATACATGTAAATTAAAATTCTACAAATACCTAGTCTCAAGAAAATAAAACTTAGAACCACAGAACCATTGTGAAATACAGGTAGACAATGTCAAGATAAGATGACTATAAATGAAAAGTTTGGGCTATTAATGACCAGCAGACATTTCTGTTATAAAATAGAATTTATCCACTTTGTTTTTTTAAGTAGAAGAAATGATAAGATCTTCTTAAACCAACCTAAACTACCTTTGTGATGGCTTGTATATGCTCAGCCCAGGGAGTAGCACAATTAGAAGGCATGGCCCTGCTGGAGTAGGTGTATCACTGTGGGTATGGGCTTTAAGACCCTCATCCTAGCTGCCTGGAAGCCAGTATTCTGCTACCAGCCTTCAGATGAGGATGTAAAACTCTCAGCTACTCCTGCACAATGCATGTTTGGATGCTGCCATGTTCCTGCCTTGATGATAATGGACTGAACCTGTAAGCCAATGACCAATTAAATGTTGTCCTTATAAGAGTTGCCTTGATCATGGTGTCTGTTCACAGCAGTAACACTCTACCTAAGACAACCTTAGATAGCATTTCAACAATTCAAAAGCATTGTCCAAGAAAGAAAAAATTTGCAGACAGAAAATAAAATGTCATTTTCCGTATCTTTTTATGTAGCAGGCAGACTCCATCAGGATAGCCTCTTCACCCCTCTTCCTCTCTTGGGCCTCCTAGACCCTGTATCTTTTGTCTTCATTCATAAACTTACCAGCTAAAGGGACTATACAAGTACACAAACACTGCAAAGCCCTCCCAGTCCTTCCAGCTCTTCCTCTGTCTCATGTCCTGAAAGGCTCCCCTGAGTCTCTGGCCCTCTGGAAACTCTCTAGCCTCAAAGTCAGTAGTGTGATTTAGCTATTCTTTGCAGTGTCTGTCCTGAATTACAGGCCTCCCAAAATAACTTTACAGTCAAAGGTACCACAAAATCAACTTAATGATTAATTTTTATATAGCTACCCTTGTAGTGGGAGGTACTAGAAAAAGCAGCTGGTTCGGCTAGCTCCTGGCCTGGCCACCATGTTCCCACTCTATGGTTCCTGCACTAAGAGTGGCACTGGCTGGCCAGTGGCGCCAGCCCAGGGCCCATGAGACATTGGCATGGCTGCTCCAATCAGCTCTGTGGCGTCCATGGTTCTAGACATAGGCCCTGTGCTAACCCCTCCACACTCATAGTACTCGGCTAAACCCCAGACCCAGTAGAAATAAGACTCTTAATGCTTAAAGATTATCCAATGGATTTTTAAGTTAGCAAATACTCAATACACAAGATGCCCAGACAATCAGAATTGTTAACCCAATTACCTAACCTTGATATGAATAACTACCTGAGACTGCCAGAGACACAAATGTCTGCTGCTGTCTCTCCTCTCCTTCCTTCTCTTTCCCTTCTTCCTCTCTCACCCTCTCCTCCAAATTTTTCGCTCCACCTAGCCTTTTACTGCTCAATCACCATCTCTAGCCTTTATTTTACAAATTAAGGTGGGCAGAAGGTTGACAAGAAGTCACCTGTGTACTGATTCACTCCTCACTCTGCAGCCCTTCCCTCCTGGGAAAGCAGAATTAGCATCAAACTACAAGACCAGGGCTATCCATAACACTTCCACCTTTCTGTCCAATTAAAAGACTCTTTTATCTCAGATATAAATTGAGTGTAACTATTACCATTTTGTAATTGTAAGGTACAAGACAGACCTAATACCCAATAATTGACATTATTGTCAATAAAAAGACCAATGTCATCTATCCTAACTTAAAAGACTATAGTTCTATACCTGGCTTATATCCTGGCTTTAGAATGAATGCCATCTGAAAACCATCCTCTCAAATCTGTTCTCTCAATGTAAATAGCCTGGGATGGCTATGAGACTATAAGCCTTCAACCCCGTCAGAAATCCAGAATGACTGAATTAACTGAAGATATGAGAAGCACAAAGCATGGCTTCTAAAACTTAGCCAATTTGTAGAGACCACTGAACACCCGGACAGTCCCTATATTTCAAAACGTTGGAACATCCAATCTTCAGCCTTCTGGCCCAGGATCATCAGACAGACCTAGTAATGCAGAATTTTTAAGAGCTAATCACTCTGTCTTGGCAGAGATTATCAGTTGACTATTCTGCAAGTGTGTCCCTTTTCTGGACAGCATTTTGTCTGTAGATGAAAAGAGGCAATACTTGCCTAGAGGCTGTCTCACCACTACTGGAGTAACTCCAAAGATGCTCAATTTCTTCTTAGAAAAGGAAGCTGTCAGGAGCAGACAGGTCTCTAGTCAAACGATCTTTAATAAAGAAATATCTGTACCATCAATTTTGTGGACTTCTGATGTTTTTGAAAATCAATAATCTATGTAAAGCAATCTGGACTGTTTTCCATTAATTACTCTCAGCTATTTCTAATTAAAATCTAGAAAACATCCTAACAATAAATACAGAGCCATGAATTTGCTATAGGCCCCCTTTAACTCACAGGCTAAACCTCTCAGATCAGCTTAAAAAAAAAAAAAGGTAAAGAAGGACTGGGTCTAGGCCTTGTACCTAGAAAATTTTCTATCAATAGAAGAAATTTATACCTAATCTGTCACCAAGCCTGGAGAAAAGGTCCCCTGTCTCCTCATCCATACCCATTCTATCCAAGCAACAAGGTCACAGTCTTTCTCATCCCCTGCAACTATGGGATGAACCTGAAGATCATCTAAATCTACAGTTTTCCTGTATTATTACCCTTACCTTTCTCTTAAATAATGCATTCACGGTTTTCGCTTGTGCCCTACCCTCTCTTTTCTTCTATGTGTGTTATCTATAAAGCAATGTGATCAAGTATCTGTAAAACAACTGAGGCACTGTCTTGGATCTGCAGAGCTTGACATTTTTGGCAGATTAAAGGATCCAAGGAACACTTCCAAACAATCACAGAACCAGGTGATAGCTTTAAAGCAACATATCGCAACAAGAGCTGATCTTTTTATTTCTCTCACATTTGCTGAGTTTTAAGCTGATGATATTACATCAAAGACTCTTTAATACATAGAATCTTTAATACAAGTATCATACAGCATTGGCCCGCTAGCCCAACATCACAGATAGAAAATACTGTGATTAAAAAAAAATAGCTGAGAATCAGCAGAAGGTAGTAAGAAATCTGCTAGAAATACATATAAAATATTAATCCAAAAAATGTGTGAATTGATCAGTTCATTAAAAAATAAAGATATGAAAAATGCTCTGATTAACAGTAAAATGAAATAATACAGGATACTATACAATTGGATATCAGTACAATTATAGGTACTCTAAATTCTATATTGTTTTAGAGAAGGAAAACAGAGACTGGAGAGACGGCTCAGCACTTAAGAGCACTTGCTGCTCTTGCAGAGGTCTCAAGTTAGAGTCCCAGCAATTACGGAGAGGCCATTTTTAACTCCAGTTCCTGAGGATCCAACACCCTCTTCTGACCTCTATGCATACAGTGCAAAACTACACATGCAGGCAAAACACTATAGCACATAAAACAAAAATAAGTAAATAAATACAACTTTCTGGAAAAAAAAGGAAATCAGGGAGAAGGAAGGAAGGAAGGAAGGAAGGAAGGAAGGAAGGAAGGAAGGAAGGAAGGAAGGAAGGAAGGAAGGACAAGACAATCCTGTAGTGAGAAAATGAAGGGGCTGGGATGACGAGGCTGCTCAGTGAGAACCAGCCACAGAGAACCAAACATCCTCATAAACTCTGGAATTTCCCAGGTACTGAATAGCCAACGCTATTCTTAGCTAGGTACGAGAGCTGTGATA